>NC_071512.1:103789831-104099519 GCF_027887155.1 Malaclemys terrapin pileata | reverse complement strand
ATAATCTCCCCACATATATTCAGGTATTATCAATTTTTCCAGTATTATAGCATAAAACCCCCTTAAACGCCTATTTATATAAATCCTATTTATTGTTTTAAATAACATTTTAATTTTATCTGTTCCAAATTTAAACAATCGAAATGTTATTACTATAAAACGTTGATGATTATGCATATATATAGGATATAGCAAAATACACATATGCACAATCATCAGTGTTTTATAGGGTGTGTATATCTATCTATCTATCTATCTATCTATCTATCTATCTCCATACACCCCCTCTATCTATCTATCTATCTATCTATCTATCTATCTATCTATCTATCTATCTATCTATCTCCATACACCCCCTCTATCTATCTATCTATCTATCTATCTATCTATCTATCTACCTCCATACACCCCCTCTATCTATCTATCTATCTATCTATCTATCTATCTACAGACACATATTCCCCAAACCAAATACAATTTAAAAAATGCAATTTAAAAAAAAATTACAGAATGCTAATTGATTGTAACTGCATTTTGATACGTATGTCAAACTATTTAGAGGTTTAATTTCTTTCCCAAGCCAAAACCCCAAACCAAACCAAAAGACATATTGACAGTGAATATTTGTGGCTGTAGAAATGCCTAAAAGACACTTTTTGAACAGGAAAATTTGATGCTAATATATTCGCTCTTTCAAGGTAAATGAGAGCAATGCATAATTAAGATTGATTTAAACTAGCAGTACACATTATTGTTAGAGGCATACAAGATACATTTTGAAATGTAGAGCCCTGGCGTATTGAAAACAACCTCACATTTCAGTTGTAAATCTTTCATTAAAAAAATTCGGCTAAATTCGGACAGCTCTTCATAGTGTTTCGTTTGGAAACACTAAACTCCAGACTTAGTCCCAGGGAAGTGTAACCCAGCCAATGCTGCTTGATATTCCCTGGCTTATTCCCTCGGTTGGAATTGTCCATCATTTTGCAACTGGCCTTTAGCCACTGGGGGATGTGGTCGCAGGCCCAGTTCACCTACACCTCGCCCCACTAGCTCATTTATGAAGCTGCATCTTTTGTTTTTAAATGGTCCTTTTAAAGCGTTGTGCCTCCTGCCCCAAGAAACATGTGTGCAAATAACCCTGAAGAGGTTTATATTTACTCTGTCTATAAACACATGCCATTTTACTAGACTCCCACACAGCAGGGGCAAGGTGGTGTCATGGCAAATCCTGCTGTTTCCTTATAATAATTATAACTACTCCGGCCTCCCCTTTCACCCAGTATATTATCTTCCACCCGCTCGTAACCCTTTTATGACTGTTGGACACGTTACCTATTTATATACACATCCAACGGCCCTCTTTGTCTCTCTGCCCCATACACATACATCCAGGGCCTCTTAATGATTTACAAATGCATGCTATCTGATCACCCCCCACAACCCCTGAAGTGAAAATGTCCAGGGTCAAAAGAATCTCTGGCCCCCCTGTGCTTTATTATATAAAGTCTTCTGTCCTTAGCTGTGTGGCACGCATGACTCCTGTCATGCGTTGCATCTGCTGGGATCCAAACAGTGGTGGGCTAAATCCTAGAGCACCTCCGTTAGACCTGAAAATAAATAGATAGTTGCTGAATTAAATGCACATTTTCCTCTGTGTTCGCCTGTGTTCTTTGGAGACCGACTTCTGGTCTCTTCTGGCCACCTCCCTCTGTAGACCTGCACCCTCCTTCCCCCCCCCCCCAGAGCATAGCTGAGGTTAGGGGAAATATGTACAGTGGATATAGGCTCTGGAAAACCCTGGATACAGAGATCTTGGCATTAATATATTCAGTGGTGTGCAGAGGTCACAATCTTTTCTGTGATTCAGGGGTTCTAGGAGGGTAAAGTCTCAGGACTTTCAATCAAAATGCTGTATAGTGAACAAAATAAAAATACCATTGATTTGGAAGGTGTCACAAACAAAAGCTACAAACCTTAACCCAGCCCTTCAGGGAGTTCATTTTCCTGATAACATTTGCCCTGATATTTATATGCAGATAGCCAATCTTCAACCCCCAGCCTCCAAAGATTAGTCAATATGAAGCATTCTGCACTAAGCGGTGATGAATTTTATGTACACAGTAATACAGCTCTTGGATAAAAAAAAATTCTGTAATTAGGGCTTGCAATTAGGCCAATGCAACTCATCAGTCAACAAATCTTGAATGCAGCATCTGAAGTATGTACTCCTGTTAGGAGCCTTTAAAATATCCAGAATTATAGAGGTGAGATGCTGGGTTAAGGAGGTTATTGAAACACAAATACTCCAAAATCAAATGAAAATCACCATTACACGTTGCCCACAAGTGAGCCAGAATAATTAGTCCTTGTTTTGCATTTGTGTATGTTAAGGATTTTTTGGGGGGTGGGGGGTAAGTGGGCATAAGGCTTTGGAAATCCTCATAACTTTTTACACACCGCACAGCAATTTAGAACTGAATTCTGCCAGACAATGGGAGAGTTGTTTGGGTCAGAGCGGCGGACTGGGGCCCAGAGTAAGAACGGCAAGTTATGACTCTTAATGAAGGAGATCCAATATTTTCCTTTCCCTAGAATTTCCGCCAACAACCCTCAAATAAGTGATATGAATAAGGAGGGGAGGGGAATTGGATTCTGCTCCCGTTGAAGTCAAATGGGCCTTTTCCTATCGATCCAATGGGAAAGCAGGATAAACCCACCCCAGGGTGTGTAAATCAGGGCAGAGCTTGACCTCAGCTATATCCAGATCTAAAGGGAGAGGACAGAATCAACTATAAAAAGCCACAGTACAAAGCAGGCTTTGAAAGCAAGCACACTCTGTTTAAAGGCTCCGGGCCTGATTGTGTGACTTCCAAGGGCAAGTCAATTGGAAGTGCTCGGCATTGGGCAGGTTTGGCCGCTCCCTCCCCCCTGGTTTGGCAATAAATGGGATTGATGTTTCAAAAGGCAAGATACCGTTAAGGAAATTCACTTCTATTATTTAGACCGGGCTGTGAATGTGCATGGGACTTCCCGGAGAGTAAAGATGCTCTCCTTGGGATGGGAGGGCACCCGGCAAAGACATGGTATCACCTCTCAGGATTTGGCCTTGTGTTTAACAGGTGATAGACCATAACCACCATGTAGGGTGGTGGCTGGGTAAATGGAGAATTGGAAGGGAAATGTTTACAAAAATGATGACCCAAGAGTGATTATATGGAAGATTCTGTAAAATATAGGTAGGAGATGTATAGACACAACTCAGGCAGCACAAAGGGGCCAGATTCTGACCCAAAATAGCCAGTGGTAAATTCCACTTGTGAAGGGGAACTGTCCATGTTGTGACTCTATCAGAAGTGGTTCCTGCAGGAACCAGCCCCAACCCCAGTGCAAGGGGTCTGTTGGAGGGGCGAGGAGGCGAGGGGGAGGTGGGCTAGAAACAGGGATGTGGTGGAATAAAACTCCTAATAAATTGCCCAGGGAGGTTGTGGAATCTGTCACCGGAGCTTTTTAAGAGCAGGTTGGACAGACACCTGTCAGGAGTGGTCTAGCGATAATGCGTGGCCCTGCCTGGGGTGCAGGAGACTGGACTTAGAAGACCCATTAAGGTCCCTTCCAGTCCTATGATTCTATCCTCTGAGCCGGCCAGCCTGATGTTGGAGCAGGGATCTGTAACCAGGATGCCAGCAGAGCTCAGATGCAGGGAGGAGTGGTCCATTACGTTCCTAAACATGTTATGCATGACCAAGATTTTTTTGTTGGTGTGCTGAGGAGAAGGCCGGTGGGTGGAGAGATGGTTTTTGGGTGACGGATTTGGCATAAGCCTTTCTTTTGATAATTGTCTTCTCCAGCTCTTCTTCTAAGTGTTTTGTCTGTCTATTCTATTGTCCTGGTAAGGAGTAAAACTTAGCTCCTCTGATTGTGAGGTGCTTTTTTTGTATTACATCATGTAAACATTAATAAAGAAGTAACATTAAAGGAAAAACGAACCCCTCGAGATCCCCCCGCTTTGGGTCTGATTGTTACACTTGGACCGGCTGTTCACATTCTGATCTCAGATTGGCCGGCTTGTAGCAACAGTTTTCTAGATTCCACAGCTCTCTCCAGCTGAGGGAAAACATTACATTTATTGAAACATTCAGATTACTGGGGAAATACATATTTCTGCCTCCTTTCAAAACCCCAGCAACATACTCTCTAAACTATCCACATATGGCAGCATCAGGTTATGCATGTGGGCATGAGCCTGCATTCCTTCCATACCCAATAGCCCCACTCAGCTCTGTGCGAATGTTGAGTGTGCAAGCTAGGGGTGTTCCGTAAACTGGGGTTCTCAAACTGGGGATCGGGACCCCTCAGGGGGTCACAAGGTTATTACATGGGGGGTCGCGAGCTGTCAGCCCCCACCCCAAACCCTGCTTTGCCTCCAGCATTTATAATGGTGTTATAAATGAAAAACACTTTTTAATATATTTAAGGGGGGGTTGCACTCAGAGGTTTCCTGTATGAAAGGGGTCACCAGTACAAAAGTTTGAGAACCACAGCCGTAAACAAAGATGTACCTCACAGATAACCAGCTACCATAAATATATTTATAGACGTGATTAGGGCATGTTTACATTAGTCTTTCAAATAAACATGTAATATAGTAGGGTTGTGGATCTCTGTATAGTGTATTGACTTTGCAGTGAGTCCAGACTTGCCAGATGCGGCACATTCTTAATTTCCAATTGATTTAGCTGGGAGTTGAGGGTACTCAGCATCTCACAGGATCGGGCCCAGTGCACAGACGGGTACTGACGGACACCGTGTGCTGATTTTTAAAGGACAGGAGTTTGATTATTTTAACTGTTTATGCTAACGGGCCTGAGTCTCTGCTGTGTAGTCACTTACACCTGATCAATGGAAGAACAAAGGGGGTATAAAATGCTACCCTTTTGATTGCATAAGGCCCCTCAAAGTCTAGCACACCCATCAAAGGCCTACATCACTTCCCCTGGTAAGTCAGAGTCATAAGGGTGGGAAAGGGCATCAATGCTTTTTTGATGCTTTTTCTTTGGTCGGAAAATGTTGATTTGTCACAGCAACTGAAGCTGTTTGCAGAAACGTGTTGGTTCTGGCAACACTCTCTTGGACCTAGCACTTTTAGTATCAACCTGGCCTAAGGCTCAGATTCGCAAAGGCCCTGAAGCGTCTAACCCACCCTGATTTCAATGGGAGCTAGGTGCCTAAATATCTTTGAGGACGTGATCTTAAGTGATTTGCCCAAGGCCATATAGCAAGTTAGTGGCAGAGCAGGGAATTGAACACAGTTCTTCCACAGCCCCAGCTAGCACCCTAACCACTGGGCAATCTTTCCCCCGGGAACAAAAGGGAGCAGCGTATCCCCAGCAAGACTGACACAGAGCCATGAGACCAGTGGGCCAGATCCTCAACTTGAGTAACTGGGCATAGTTCTGCTGACTTCAATGGAGCTATGCTAATTTACACAGCTGAAACTCTGGCCCCTCACATATCTAAACAGAGATATTATTCTCCAGGTCTTGCTCTCTGAAACCAGAGCTAACTTTCAGTGGTGGATGTGGTTCAGTGGCCTAGCGCGATTATTAAGCACTGCCAAGAAGAAGACCCGGATTTAAGCCTCTATCCCATTCTCTTTCTCCTGGAGAAATAGCTATTAGTAATGTGGAGGCAGGTGGGATTTCCAAACACCAGCCAGGAGCAGTGTTCTGCAAGGACCTGCTAGCTGGATGATACATGCGGTGACAGAAGGCTTAGAAACATATGATCTTGCTATACCAGATTAGGTCCATCAGATCCAGCCCCCTGTCTCTGGCCATGCAGTTCCTTATAGATCTGACCACTCACTGCTCTGTAATAATGAGAGAAACTACGGATTCATTAAACTGCTGCAGATTCATCTCAGAGTCATGGTTCTCTGGGATCCAGATCTCAGAATCAAACAGTTTCCTTCAGCATTGGGGGGAATTTGCTACATTTGGGAAGGGTCAGGTGGCTTCCGTGTAGGGCTTTGGTGGACAAATATTGAGTTCTAAGGGGCCTGGGAAACTTACAGCCATAAGGGGAACGAAGGAAAAGAGAGGAGTGGGGCACATATAACGAATTACAGCAGATGACTTCATTAACGCACTCTTAAAGTTGTGTGCCTGATTCTGGTCCTGTACCAGGCACCTCTCAAATTGTAATTGTCCTTGCAGGCAAGGAGCTGTTATGTGGCTTCACTGAGAAGAGGAATATTCCCTAAGGACATGTGTGTTGCATTTCTGTGGCACTTTCCATCTCAGGATCACACGGTGCGTTACCAACAGGGATCAACTGCATCCAGATGGGGAAACTGAGGCACAGGAAAAGCGAGGACTGGGCCAAGGTCACACACAGTCAGTCGTCAATCCAGGACGGCTCCATTTCACCTTGGTCTCACCAGCATGCAGCACTGCCCCCCTAACCAGTGAAAGCAGCAAAGATGGGGGGATGAAAGTGGGTGCGTAGCTCCAGCCATTTTCTTTTTGGGACAGGACAGCCCATGTATTCCAGTGCAATTCAGCCGCCGTGAATTGTCTAAGATGGAGCTGTGAGCTGATTAGCTGGGCTTAAAAAAAAAAAATCAAAGTGGTTATTGCGGTGCATCCTCTCATGCCATTAGAAAACGACGCTCTGGATAGGTTTGAGTAACTGCAGCAATAACTGGGAAAGCAGAAGTAATAAAACCAGGCTCTATTCGGACCAAAATTCGACGTGCATGGTTAAAACTCGCTGATGCTCCACTAGGCTTTCTTCGCTTGGGTGGTGTGGAGCTTAAGCCTGATTCAACAGCCAAGACGTTTTTCCAGACTGCTTGGCAGAAATCAGGCCCCCCGACTGGTATGGCGCAAGAAATCACGCCTGCTCTCCTGCTTGGGGGAGTGGGAAAACCCTGTCCTCTGACATAGACTATGTGTGTATCCAAACGGCTTTGCCTCATAGCTTCGCTTTCCAAGAATGTTATAAGCAATGAGCTCCAAGATGGGACGCCGGGAGGAGCAGAGAGACAAGAATGGGTTTCCATTGCCATGGTACAACTCCTGTGATTGCTGGGGATTTATAGAGGGCAACACTGTGGGCCAGAGCCAGAGTGGTGCAAATCAGTGCAGCTCCATCGGTTTCAAGGTACTGATTTACATCAAGTGAGGATCTGGCACAATCCTCTAAACTACAGTTCCAATATCTAGCTGTAACCAGGGGGAGGTACTATTAACAGACTCCCTTTGAACTCTCAAGGCCGGATTCTGTCCTCAGTTACCAGTCCTCCAGTGGAGTTACTGTGTCATGGGGCAGGCCTGGAGCGCCCTCTGGCAGCAGACCACACCATGACAGGCACTCCTGCCTGGGTTCTCCCTCTCAGGTAACCCAATAATGCCATGCGAGGTTTATCCTCTAGTCCAGCAATATGGGTTAGTACCGGAATGGAGTTCAAGACAATCCGGAATAAAAGTCCCAACTATATAACCCATTCCTCACTCCAGTCCTGAAAATTCAAAGCATCTTGCCTCTCTGTGCCCTACAACCCACACACCGGTACCTTCAGCCACATCCCGACACTCGGTCAGCCCTCTCCCAGTCTCTGTACCAGGACAGCCACCCCAGTCCTTCCAGCTGGAGTGCAATACCTCTCTTCCCAGCAGGAACACCCATCACATCTCTGCTGGGGAGCTGCTCGCTCTCTGGCCCGCCCCTCTCACAGTTCCTCAGAGTCTGGGGAGCTCAGCAGGTAAACCCCTTCGCTGGTCCCCTGCCTTGGGCCTTCTCTGGCTCTTCACTCCAGCTCTCTGGCTTAGATCCAGCAGGCAACTCCTTTTACTGCTCTACCGGCCTTCAGCCCTCTGCAGGTGCTGCCCCCCCCTCTTACCTGGCCCAAATGGGAACACTTGCTCTAGACTTGCGTCATTGACAGGGGCCAGCCAGAATCTGGTTGCTTTAGGCCACTGCTTCCCAAGCAATACACGTATTTTAGCCTTTTATAACTGGTACTCTGCATTTCTCTTGAGGATAAGCCTCTGGGCTGAGTGCTGGGTGAGAGCTCTTCCCAATTCAGTTATAGGGGCCCTACACCTCAGCTTGTGCTTCTCTAAACTCCAGCCTCGCTACAGGGCTAGAGCACTGAATGTTAAAGTATCAGCCCTTTGCCCGTCGGAACTGAGATCTGGTTAACCGGGCTCTGGTGTCCCCTAAAAGTTGGGCGCCGTTGCTTAGAATATGGACAGCAGCAGTATCCAAAGGGTTAAAACCATGCTGGAGACATTCCCTCGCATTTTACTAAGATCTATATAGTACATTAAAGTTATGAGTCTTATTATTGGCCATATAAAAAGTAAAAAGGAAATTAGAACCTTATGAGAGGTTCTTTTGTGTACACATGGCAAGGGCATCTGAGTCCAAGAAGGCCTGCCAAATGTGCCTATATTTTTTCCAGACAAAGCCTCCTGCTTTCTCCGAGGTTCGGTTTGTTTCTTTTCTGTTTGTAAAAATATAGATTTATCTTTTCCCCACTACATTGTTGCTTTTCAACACAAATGCAGCTTTCTCGGGTCAGCGAGAGCACACCCTGGCTTGTCTGTCCCTACAGGATGACTTGTTGGTGACTGGTTAATGATGGGCTGATCTGGGCAGTGTTCGGTGCACAAAGGCAGTGCTGTGGTCTCAGAGCTAAGGCACTGGGCTGGGAGTCAGGGGGCTTCGGTTCAATGCCTAATTCTGTCACTTAGCTGCTTGGGCAAGTCACTTCTTAACTTTGCCACCCATAAAATGGTGCTAGGAGTGTTTTCACCAAGTGCTCGGAGGTCCATGGATGAAAACATTGTATGGGAGCTACACGTAATGAGACACCCATTGGATAGGTCATGGAGCGTGAGAAGGAAATGAATGCAGGACCTCTGGATTTAAGATTGTGAGCTTCACACTGCCAGAGCGAAACGATTCAGGTGTGGTAGCTCAAAGACTAGAGGGACTCAGGAGCCTCTATGTAGTCCAGCCACTAGAGGGAGACAGAGTGCCACACTGAGGAAGCGTGGGTTATATGAGCACTAACATGAGCTTTGAAGCCTCATTCTGCAAGGTGTGGAATGTGTGCAACTCCCATTGACATCAGTGGGATGAGGCCCAGGACAGGTACAGCCAGGGCAGCAGAAAAATTGCTGGTAGCAGAGTTGGATAGAGCACTGGACTGTGAGTCAGAAGACCTGGGTTGGCTACCGCCTTGTTGAGAGACCTTGGGCAAGTCGCTTCCCTCCCCGTGCCTCAGTTTCCACATATGTAAAATGGGAAAAATGATACTGATCTCCTTTGTAAAGTGCTTTGAAATCTATGGCTAAAGCCCCTCTATGCCAGCTAGGGTTGTTTTTATTGTATACACTGTTCCTGCCTTTGAACAGTAACACTCCACCCACCAAAATCAGTAATATAATCAAATATTCATAGATTTCGAGGCCAGAAGGGGCCATTCTGATCATCTAGTCTGACCTCCTGCATAGCACAAGCCATAAAACTACCCTAAAATATTCCTAGAGCAGTTCTTTTAGAAAAACATCGGGTCTTGATTTAAAAATGGTCACTCTTCTGTTATACTCTCGTTCTCAGAGCTGTTTCAGAACCATTGATTAAGACTCAGCAACATCAGCATGAGACAGATATCATTATTCTTTATTCTACCAATAGGTAAACTGCTACTCGCATGGTTGAAATGACTTGCCCCGCAAGTTAGTGGCAGCTTTAGACACAGATCTTGGGAATATTGAGCTTATGATTTATATTACAGTAGCTTTTGAAGGCTCTACCTGAGCTCTAGGCCGCATTGTGCTAGGCCCTGTACACATAGTAAGAGACAGTCCCTGCCCCAAAGAGTTTGCAATCGAAATAGGACAAGACAAGCAAAGGGCTGGAGGGGAAGCAGGCACCGGATGGTGAAGTGAGTTGCCCAAGGTCACCCAACAGGGTTGAGAACAGAACCCAGCTGTCCTGACTCCCAGTCCAGTGCTCCGTCCACTAGCCTACACTCTCCCCAAACCCAAAGGCGCTGCTGTGAACAGTGAAGTAACCCGAAGCTGGTCTGATACTACTCGGGCATAAAAAGGCATGATTCGATTTTCAGGGGCATATGCCATCACTCATACTTTTACAATGGAAGGCTTCCTGCAGATTCGATGGCACAGGGAGCTTTGAAGCGTATGTTTGTCTAGTGGTTAGGCCTTAAGGAAGGCTTCCAGCAATCTGCAAGTGAGTGCCTTGCCATCCGAACACAAACAGTTGAGAGTAAACATGATTTCTCTGCACACCCAATTCAAAGTCCATGCCCACACATCTTCACGTTCAGTCATGCATTTATTGCAAGCGTGAGACAGCCACTATTTTCCTTTGCTCCATGGCACCTTTATCACGTGATCCAAAATGCTTTATAATTAATTAATTAGGCTTTATACCACTCCTGGGAGGTAGGTAAAAAATTTTAGCCCCATTTTACAGAGGAAACGCAGGTCTAGAAAGGCTCCTGGGAATTGCCTGAAGCAGGCACTGAATCGTTAGCAGAGCCAGGCAGAAAACCCTCGATTCCTGCACCCCACTGGCTTGCCCTAACCACTAGGCAACTCTTCCTCTAGTGGGGATTTCCCAAATTATTACCAGACAGCGTTACTGACACTGAAATTGTATAAGAGCCTCCTCGTTAGAGGCACCAGTTGTGACACCCAGCTGCTCTGACATTTAATTTTTTATCTTCCTGAAGGATACAAACCAATAATAGTGAGACCCAGAGAACAGCAGAACCGTAAAATGCAGGAATCCAGTTGGAATCATCTAAGGAAGGGGTTCTCAAACTGGGGGTCGGGACCCCTCAGGGGGTCACAAGGTTATTACATGGGTCGTCACAAGCTGTCAGCTTCCACCGCAAACCCCGCTTTGCAGCCAGCATTTATAATGGTGTTAAATATATAAAAGTGTTTTTAATTTATAAGGGGGGTTGCACTCAGAGGCTTGCTATATGAAAGGAGTCACCAGCATTCTAAACCCGTGAGAACAGGGGATTTGCAGGCTGTGTCATAGTAGGGCTTGTCCTCTTCTTTCCCCCACCCCCTTGGACTGATTTGTGCCTTGCTGGGTGTACAGAGGAAGGCAAGAGACTGTAATTGTTTCTGGCCCTCACAGGGGGTGGAAGCACAGGTGCTGGAACGAGGGGTGCTGGGGGTGCTGCCGCACCCCCTGGCTTGAAGTGGTTTCCATTATATGCAGGGTTTACAGTTTGATTCAATGGCTCTCAACACCCCCACTATAAAAATTGTTCCAGCACCGCTGGGTGGAAGGCACATTGCACCAGTCAAGGATCTATATCCTCAGCTGTCAAGTATCAGAGGGGTAGCCGTGTTAGTCTGAATCTGTAAAAAGCAACAGAGGGTCCTGTGGCACCTTTGAGACTAACAGAAGTAATGGGAGCATAAGCTTTCGTCTTACCCACAAAAGCTTATGCTCCCAGTACTTCTGTTAGTCTCAAAGGTGCCACAGGACCATCCTCAGCTGGTGTATTGTGGCGTAGCATCATCTGTGGTACCTATATGGCCATCATTGAAGTAGCTGAACACTTCACAGTGTCTACCCTTACACACCCCTGGGCAGTAGAGAAGTACAATGATCCCCATTTTACAGATTTCCAGAAGTTATTTAACTGTGACCCAAACAAGTTAAATAACTTGACTGAGGTTACCTAGGAAGTCTGTGGCGGAGAAGTGAGTTGAACCTGGGGTCTGCTGAGTTCCACATGTGTGCCGTCAGCTGTCCTTCCTTATCAGAGCTATACTGCTACATGCTCGGTAATGATCCGGCCCAGTCTCTCTCTGAGACTTGCTTATACAGCCTGTTCCCTTACTTTATTTTTCACCCTCTTTAAAGAAAACTTGTAAAGCTTCTAGCTAATAATCTCAGGCTTAATTTTCACTAATAAATCCCCATTTTCACATTCAGCTGCAGTGCCTTTTAAACCGTTAGCTCGGGCTCAGATTACACTCCTGATAAAAGCATACACAGCAATATTAGTTTTCATGGAAAAAGTAATGCCTTGCAGCCTGTATTATCCATTTAGAAGTTGATGCAAAGGAAGTTTAAAAGGAAGAAAAAAAAAACAAAACCCCAAGCCAACCCCAAACCCTAGGTGAAGTGGGGCTTTGTATTTCCACTTACTTAAAACTGTGTATTGTACAATCTGCACATCTACAAAAACATTTTTGAATGTATTAACTTTTGCTGGTTAATGATATTAGGGAATTTAACTCCTGCTTTGGAAGCCCAGTATTGCTATCAAAATTACGTAAGACCCAGTTTAGTGTGTCTGGTAACAAATAAGGAAGGCCACGTCTACACTACCCGCCGGCTTGGTGGGTAGTAAATCGGGGATCGATTTATCGCGTCTCGTCTAGATGTGATAAATCAATCCCCGAATCGACGCCTGTACTCCACCTCGGCAGGACGAGTAAGCGGAGTTGATGGGGGAGCCGCTGTGAGGACTGCCAGGTAAGTCGAACTAAGATACTTCGACTTCAGCTACGCGAATAGGTGCGTATCTTACATTGATCCCCCCAAGTGTACCAAGGACAGCTTGGTCATTCCAGTGAAGCTGGGCTAGTGAATAGTCAATAAACTCCCTTCTAAAGACACTACAGTATTCCGTATTCAGAACAGAAGTAAAAAAACCTTTGAAGCAAATTCCATGAGGATTTCAAACTGCACAAGCACTGATCTTTGCAAGACCTACCTCTCTGCAGCAGAGCAAATAGCATGGATTAAATTCAGAGCTGGTGAAAGCTGAGGAAACATTTGACTAAATGTCCCTGTCCCTGTTGTACAGATGGTTAAACTGAGGCATAGATGGGTTAATGTGATTTGCCCAAGGTTCCACAGTGTGTCTGTGGGGCCCTTTTCAAAACCCATTTATGTCCATGGTAGACTTTCCATTGACATTTTTTGGAAGAGGACAGTATAGAACTCAGGAGTTCTAACCTCTAGACAATGCTCCAACGGCTCCCAGAAGTAGAGTTGGGTGACATTTTCTGTGCAAATTACTATTATTATGATTTGTTTTGGCTGAAAAATTCAGATTTGGGGTAACTGAAAAAAACACCAAGTTGGGCCAATTTTGGTGAATTGTTTTTGTTGAATAAAACCCAACTTTTGGAAGTGCTGATGTGATTCATTTTGGCGTTCTTGAAACAATATTTTGACTTTTCACTTTGGAGAGAATTTTATTTAAAAAAAAAGGGGGGGGGGTTAAAAACCCCCATGTCAATGAAAGGAAATGTTTAGTTTGGGGTTGAACAAAACATTTCATTCAACCCCCCAATTTCTTTTTCATATTGCTGGAAACACTGACAAATGTTTGTTTTCAGGTTGACCCAAAGGGATTTTTAGTTCTTGGTTCAGCCACTGAATTAAACAATTGGAGATTTGCACAGTTCTATATCTTAGCTTCTTGGAGACGCAGAGAGACCAGAGCATAAGCATGTATTAGAATTCTAAGCTTGGGGAATGTTAGGGGTACGGTGAGCACGCTGAAAAGTCCCATGTAAAATGGTCTATATATTAAAAAATCCAATGCTACAAAATGACCATTGTTTTCAGGCTGTGGGACGAAGAAAGCAACATGGCCAGTCTGTTGCTCTTCAGTTCTACTACACAGTGTTGGTATTAATACCAGCATGTGTGTCAAAATAAATTTCCTCCCCTGAAAAAATGCTGACTACTCTGTCACTCCCAATAAAAACACAAACAGCTGTTGGAGAGATTCATGACTAGCCAACGCAGGCGAGCTGCTCCATAACTCTATGAAACAACACGGGAGGCTATTGCCGCTGACTGCAACGCAGCAGTGGAAGAGTGGCAGGTGATAGAAAAGCAGTCATTAGTGCAACAGATGGGCTAGGCATGACATTACATGTTAGAGCTATTATTTACTAAGCTCTCATGTTTGTCATGCCTGAAGATGATATCTTATTAAAAAGTCGTGACACTGCTGGATTTTGTTTAAGTCCGAGGGCCAAGAAGGCTAATGAATAATGATAGCTCTGGGAATAGAAGGAGGGGTTCTTTTTCCGTTCACAAATAGAGCTGACTAACGTTTCAGAAACTGAATTAAATAATAACTTACAAGAAAGAAACTGCTAAAGCCAAAAGAGTTCAGAGTGACGGCGAGAACTCATACCATACCTCATTCTCTCTCTCATGCCTACTAGCGGTGGGGTGCTGTAGCATGTATTATCTGATAATCACCTGTCCCTCTGGTAGTACAGTAGAACCTCAGAGTTACGAGCACCTCGGGAATAGACAGTCTTCACAACTCTTAAATATTTGTAACTCTGACCAAACCGTTATGGTTGTTCTTTCAAAAGTTTACAACTGAACAACGACTTTGCAACTCGATTACGCAAAAGAAAAATGCTGCTTTTAACCATCTTACTTTAAAGGAAACAAGCGCAGAAACAGGTCCCTGACCTTGTCAAATCTTTTGTTAAACTTTCCCTTTATGTTTTTAGTAGTTTGATGTTTAATACAGTACTGTGCGTTTTTTTTTGGTCTCTGCTGCTGTCTGATTGGGTATTTCCAGTTCCAAATGAGGCGTGCGGTTGACCGGTCAGTTTGTAACTCTGCGGTTCTACTGTACTATTGCTGTGATATTTGGATGTAATTTTTCCCACTTCTTTTTCTTTAGGATTAGGGGGGAAAACAACAACTAAATGCTAAAAACCACAGGAAGGAACAGCCACACGCCACGCGTGTTGCAACACATGAACGTACACATGACCGTGCATGCACAGACATGATGGAACCAGGTTTTCTGGGTGGATTTTTTGGGGGCCCAGAGGACTGAATTGGCTCTGGAATGCTCTCCTACAAGAATCCCATCTGAACCCCGCACCTTACAGCTGTTAGAGGCTAATCCTGCCCCTATCTCTCTGGAGGGCCCTTGGGCAGTGGCACCGATGTACATAAGGGGAAACGTGGCAGATCCTGCAATGAATGTGTACTCCTTGCATGGCATGGAGGGCCAGGGGTAGGGTGACCAGACAGCAAGTGTGAAAAATCGGGACAGAGGGTGGAGGGTAATAGGAGCCTATATAAGAAAAAGCCCCAAATATCAGGACTGTCCCTATAAAATCGGGACATCTGGTCACCCTAGCCAGGGGTTGCAGTAGAGATAGGTCAGAGGAGGAAGAGGGGAGGAGAAGAAGTTCTACCACTCTATGGCACCTTCAGTCCTCCCAGGCACACCACAGAAGGGATCAAGGAAGCACATGGAGCTGCTCTCCTGCTACTCCGAAGGGCAGGTTGGGGGCTTCCTTTTTCCCTTTCCCCCATGGTGTTCCTCAGTACCTACTTGATCTTCTCAGGATGAGCAGGAGGGGGTGTATTCCCAGATTCTTCTCTTAATATGAACCTCCTCTTAACAGAGCTGTGGATTCACCTCCCCTTGAATGTAAACAAGCCCTTTTCAGGCCTGAGGGCGAGAGGCGCTGAGCCCTCGCAGAGGCCGTTGGGCTGATTTCTGGCCTCCTCCCTTTGTTTTCAGCCAGCAGGGCCGGCTCCAGGCACCAGCTTACCAAGCAGGTGCTTGGGGCGGCCACTTCGGAGAGGGGCAGCACATCCAGCTGTTCGGAGGCAATTCGGCGGACGTCCCTCACTCCTGCTCGGAGCGAAGGACCTCCCGCCGAATTGCCGCCGCAGATCGCGATCGCGGCTTTTTTGTTTGTTTGTTTGTTTGTTTTTTTTGTTTTGTTTGGCTGCTTGGGGCAGCCAAAACCCTGGAGCCGGCCCTGTCAGCCAGGGCTCCACCAAAGCCAACTCTCCCCCCCAGGACTATTCCTTAGGCTTCTCCGGAGCAGGCCCAGCGCCCGTGACCTGCGATCGGCGCAAGCTCTTGAATAACATCTCCCCTGTTAAAGAAAAGCACGAGGCACATTCCAGCCACTGACCTCTGACTCGCTTCAATATTGGGACGAGGTTGGCTTGAAACCTGCATCTGACAAAGCACCAAGCCAGCCTTCATCACACACCTGATGCTGCCACAGTCATCCCCTGCCCCACCGCCTGACCTGTGTCTGTTTAGGACTGGGCTCCCAACCCTGCCCTGCCCTGTGCATCTGCCCCGGTTCTCTCCCCATGCCATCCACAATATGTGTGGCCCATGGACAGAGGACGGGGCAATTTAGTATCTTGGAATAGCTGGCAGATGAAATAATTATTATCCCAGCACTGTGCCTGCCTCCCTCACATTCCTCGGTGCTAGCGGCTCGGCTTATTTGGTTTTCATGCACAAATATTGACTCACTTGATTCTTTTCCTCTCGTGCCTGTTAAAAAGACAGCACTCCCATTGTTATTATTGTCTTTGTTCTGCAGCTTCAAGAAGCGTGGAACAGGGGGCCTGCTTCAATGCACTCCAGTGCCCTGATGAGCCAGCCAAATAGGTTTGCTCTGCGTGAGGAGGTTTGCCTAGATCAGCACATTGTTCCTCGAATGCGCTCTCCTCTGATTCGCCCATTGGCTTGTCTGTCTTCTGCTTGATATACTCGTAGGGTATGTCCGGCTCAGCGGCAAGTATGTTGTCGATGCTTAATAACAATGACAAGGCAGTATGGCCCAGTAGGTAGGGCGTTGGCCTGGAGCGATGGGTTCTATTCCTCTCTCTGCTACTGATGTGGCCTGTGACCTTGGGCAACTCACCTCACCTCTCCGTGCCTCAGTTTCCACATATGTAGTATGACACCAACCTTCTTTTGTAAAGTGTTCTGCATTCTAAGGATGAAATGCGCTATTTAAACATTCCATATTATTTATGAATGCCCCACAATATGAGCAGTTATTCCACTGGTACAGTCCAGTCCAGTTTCAAAATCAGGAAAAAGTAGGATTTTTAAGGATAATGTGAGTCACATCCTGCAGGCCAGGTTGCCTGATTCCTGACCAGGACTTTAGGACAGCAAAAGCAAATCCATCCCTGCTTTGTACTGAGCTCAGTTTGTACGGAGGCAGAATAGTGAGAGGGTATCAAGCGCTGTGTGAATACTCATAAAGGACCCAATCCTGAGCACCTTGGACTCTCATCGCAGTCAGTGAGAGATGCAGTGCACAGGGGGCTGGGTCACCCTCCCTTCTATAGCAAAATCCAGGGCCAGGAGGAGGAAATCTCTCTGGGATCTCCCTGCAGAGATTTCTCCATGTAATTCCACTGGAGGGGCTGGGTAACTCCCCACCTCCACCCAGGGAACAGGCCAGGAGACTCTATGACCAAATGCCACTGCTCCATTCACATGGAGGCCCAGTGCCCCCAACAAATCCAATGGAATCTCTTTATCGGGGTCTCTACCCGGGGGACACCCTCAAAGGCAGATCCCCGCTCTGGACTGGCTCCCTGTGACATATCAGACAGCCCCCTTGTAAACTATACTGGGCCAGAGGGATGGGGAACAATGGGCATCCCCCCAAGACCTACCCTCCACCAATGTGCTGCAGCTCCCTAGCCTGACCACTTCCCACATCCTCTCCCTTTGTAGGTCCTGGGAGGCCTCCAGCAGGTCCTGGTGATGGTGCCATGCAGGTAACTGAACCCCACTTCTGTGGTGGAGACGGGACCTCCACACGGGGAGGGCTCCAGTGCACAGGTGTCAGGGGAGAGGCACAATCCCTCACCCAGGAGCTGAGACGTTCCCTTTTCTTCTCTTCCTATGGGACTCCAAGGTTTGGCCACTTCCCAATTCCTGGAAACTGGACACCCCTGCTCCATCACCTCCCTGGGAGGCCCCGCCCCCTGCTCCACCACTCCTCCAAGGTTCTCCCCACCCCACCAGTTACCTGCAGTGTGGGGGGGTGTCCCCTCCTGCTGGACCTGCCCTCTGGCACATTCGGCCCCCCTGTCTCCAGCAGCCAGGCCTGGGTCGGGGGGCGGCCTGCCACCACCGCATACCACAGCCAGGCTCTCTCTCCGGCAGCCCAGCTGCCATGCTCAGGGGCTGGGCTCTGACGCCAACCCAAGGCGGAGTGGACAGTGGGAGAAGTGGATGGTCCCACCCCTTCCACTCCCTGGCATGTTTCCGGTTCACTCAGCCTCTGATCCTGGCAGCCAGGCCCAGGCGGGGAGTGGACAGGGCGGGACCACCTACTTCTCCTGCAAGCTGCTCTGCTCTGGGTTGGCGTGAGAGAGCCTGGCTCCTCTCCTCACCCCGGCAGACCAATCTGGGGGTCACTTGCCCCTGCATGTCCCCTCTATGCGTCACGCTGCTCCTGCAGGCGGCAACTGGATTTTTGGTGTCCAGTCAGTTTCTGACCGGGCACTGTCAGGTGCCATTTTCAACCGGACTTTCTGGTCAAAAACCGGACACCTGGCAATCCCAGAGACTCCCTGTTTGTCAGCGGTTTGGGGCAGGGACTGGCTTTTTGATCTGTGTTAGTGCAGTGCCTAGCACGACAGGGTCCTGGCCCATGACTAGGGCTTCTCAGTGCTACCGCATTGGGAATAATACATCATCATAGTAACGGGTATCTGGACTCCCATGGACGTTAGTGCCTGAGTAAAGTCTGAGTGAAAACATAGCAGCAGACTTCAGGATCTGGCCCCCAGTACAGACATATCCTCGGTACTCAGGGGCAGTGAGTTCCCTGCCGCCTGGGACGATACCATAAAGCCGAGAGCTGCATTGTACAAACGGCTGGCTCCTTGCTATAGAAATCCTACACAATTGGTTGCCCCAGTCTCGCGCTGAGAGCGGGAGGTCTGTAAACACAACCTGTCAGTGACTCGCTGTCTGTTTGGGTCCGCATGCGCCGGGGGAGGAGGGGAGACTAGGGTGACCAGATGTCCCGATTTTATAGGGACAGTCCCGATATTTGGGGCTTTGTCTTATATAGGTGCCTATTACCCCCCACCCCCTGTCCCGATTTTTCACACTTGCTGTCTGGTCACTCTAGGAGACCCTCAGCTGCTGTATGTTGGCATCGCTCTGTTGAAGCCACCGGAGCTGCACCCCTTTAGGCCAGCTGAGGATCTGGGCCGTGGATAGGCTCGTGACGACTTTCAGTGAGACAAAAAGAAAAGCGCCGCTGATGTGATGAGCGTACTTCTGTACAGGGAAGCCCTCTGAGCAGCTCAAGTGGCAAAAATGACATTACAGAGGGTAGCGTATGGAATTTTGTATGGTATCGAACGTGACCAGCTCACATGCCACACGGGGCTTTGTTTAGGCAGGTGGGCCTAGAGCATTCCACCAAGGAAGCTGGGATCCTTTTGCCTTCCAGGCCGCTACCAGCAAGAAAGAAGTGGGGCAAAATCCCATGCGGATTTCTGCCTTGTGCAAACCTCTGGAAGTCCTTGGGCCAAATTCTGTTCCCTTTCACCGGTGCAACCTCAGTGTTGCCTGATGTTAATGAAAGCGGAATTAGGCCCAGTGGGTTTGCATGAGAGGTAAGTAAAGGCAAAATCTGGCCCTCTGCAGTCATGACTGAAGTGAGAATATAGGAGGCAGGACAGACTGCAGCTCCCTCTCCCATAGCTGTAGGGCCTGGGCAGGGTTAACAGAAGCAAACACTTGCTTTGGTCAGTAAAGGGAGCATGTATATGACTGGAAAATACACTGGCTAAAGATGGAGCCTGGGTGGGTGGTGAGCAGATGCCCCCGGAAGAGGAATCCTTCACAAGAACATAAGAGCGGCCATAGTGGGTCAGGCCAAAGGTCCATCTTCCGACAGTGGCCAATGCCAGGTGCCCCAGAGGGAATGAACAGAGCCGGTAATCATCAAGTGATCCATCCCCTGTCGCCCATTCCCAGCTTTTGGCAAACAGAGCCTAGGGACACCATCCAGGCCCATCCTGGCTAATAGCCATTGATGGACAACTGCATAGCTGCTCTGGGGCTGGATTTTAGCCTCAGGGAACAGATATTTTGAGTAAGTAGGGGCCATTTTTACACTACTACTTCTGTGATGGTATCTGCCCCTTACGCAGGAATGTTTCAACAAGCCCCAGCTCTCTGTATGGGACTGTGACGAGCCCGTGAGCAGCGAGGACTCTGAGTAACAACAGCAGACCGCCATCATGGCTTCTTGGAAGGTCACAGAAGCAGTGGGGAGTAGACCCCAGAGCTTCCGGCTTCGAAACAGCACCAGCCCGGCTCGTTCCCCCGCGTTGTCATTGCTTAGGAATAAGGACGCAAATGACTTTTCCTGCAGCGGACATCTGTGGCTAGCAAATGTCAAAGTCACAGGCACGAGCATCGACTTTGGCAACCGTTACAAGCCTAGCCAATCAGAGAACAGAAACAACACTAGGTGAATTATCTGACCAATCAAACTCTGTCAGGCAGCTCACACTGGGTCGGATTCAGAGTCCACTGATGTCCGTGGGAATCGTTGATTTCCATGGCTTTTGGGTCAGGCCCAGAATAAATATTAAATATCTGAAGAAAACTCCATAGTGCTAAACTGGGGGAAACCTTAATTGACTAACTCTGAGGAAAGTGTGATCGCCCTCAGTTATCATGTGAACAGAGGCTAAATTTGCTGGATAAACTTAGTTGCTGTTAATTCTTCACGTAGGCCGAGATGCCAAAATTTATTCCACACGTGGCGGCGAATCATTTCTGCAACAGAGGTGAGGGGATGCAGCCTGAGAGCAGAGGCCTGTACTCCTGACCTTTGCTCTCAAGGTATTTAGGATCACACAGCGTGCGGTAATAGACCTTGGCCAGTTTCACTGGGATGCCATTTGCCTCTCATCTCAGCTGTCACTAGTAATTCATCTCCGGCTTACCGAGTCTCAGACTGAGAGTATGCTCCCACGCCATGGTGCAGATCCAGAAAGCAGACAGTCGTGAGATCCTGTCATGTCCCATCTGTTAAGATTTCTTATTGATTTGCATCCTGGTTTTCATTTCATTTGTGTGTCGCTTCAATGAATGTAACACATAAGATGCTTTAGGTTAGGATAAGTGCTCATTGACAGGGCTTTATGTGCAAAGAAAGAGGTACTGCGGCTCAAAATGGCATCCGCCGCATTGTGTGTCCTGGCATGCATGGTACATGTGCGGTCATGCTGCACGGAGGACTCTATTTTGTAGAACACAATGGGGTCTTCTGCACGGCATGACCTGCGTGCACCATACATCCCAGGTCACACCTTGAGGCGCTGACAGACGAGGAGTCAGGGCTGTGCCCTGGCATGAAAAGAGGGGCTGCGGCTTAGCCCCGGCACAAATGAAGCTCTGTTCATCGCTAAAAAGTTGAAAGGTGAATGTGTAAGGAAGGAGAGTCCCTGGCTGGCAAGCACTTGTGTCCACATCAGAAGGGCTTTATTTAACCTGGGAGCGGGGCTCCCAACCTAACAGCACCTTAAAAAATACAGTCGCGCTGGTCGTCCGAGCGCGTTCGTTGGGGCAGATTCTATGAGGCAGTTTGTACCCGTGCCTAGCTGGGAGAGGCCACTGGGCTGAGCAGGAGGAGAAAAGTGGGGTGGAATCCCAATTTTGATTCCATTGCAAACCAGGCATAGTGACAACACTCTGGAGGCTTCCCCTAATCAGGGCCGGCTCTAGGCACCAGCGTTCCAAGCATGTGCTTGGGGCGGCCCTTCTCAAGGGGCGGCATTCCGGCTCTTTGGAGGCGGCACTTCTCAAAGGGCGACACTCCAATGTTTTTTTTTTTTTTTTTTGCTTCGGTGGTGGGACCTGCTTTTTTCCCCCTGCTTGGGGTGGCAAAAAACCTGGAGCCGGTCCTGCCCCTAACTGAAGCTGTAGCCTGCTGTTCCATGGTTGGTGTCCATGTGACTCTGTGTTTGATCCAAGCCATTCATATGACACAATCCCCAGCCCATGAAACTAGCCCCTGCTTCTGGTGACACTAATCTCTGTGGACCTCAGCTCAGTTACACTGGTAGAAATGATGTGTAACACCAGGATCTTCAATGAATTAGCTACAGTTATAACATTCATCTCCAAGACACATGGGCACCATAATGTCTATAAGAGATCAGCCAACCAACAATGGCTAAGCTGAGGCACTTACTTGACTTGTTTATGGTAAGAAAAAAATAGCAAATATAAACACACCTGCAAAACTAATATCTACTTGATTGTTTTTATCACTCGCTACCTTTCAAATGATACTTGTCTTCTTAGATTGTAAACTGACAGGAACTATGTCTGCTTATGTGCTCGTATAACCCCTGGCACAATGAGGCCCTGATCCTGACGGGGACCTCCGGGCACTACTTTATTACAATTATTAAATAAAATAATAATGACTTATCAGAATCAGGACCTGAACCTGGGAGCTGTGATCACCAGGCGACAGGTGTCTATTGTTGCTGGAGCTGCACCGTTCTTCTCTAGGAGATATTCAATATAGGGCCAGAATTTGGCCAAGTGTCAGCAAGAGCAAAATGTTGGCCCATCATCCTGAACTCAGGACTAGCTAAAAGACGGGTAAATGAACTGGACCATTTAGAGCTAGGCTCCCCTCAGCTTTCCCTGTATAGCACATCACACCTTGGAATACATCAGGTACAAACAGCTGCCCACACGTACCATCCCAACCAGGGAGGTAACAGCTGGTTTGGAATTTCCCACTTCTCTCTGCTCCAACAATTTAAGGCCACTAATGACTTTGCAAGGCTGCAGAGGGGGTGACGGGGTATTGGCTGCCTCTGACACCTGCTCCGTGGATACCGAGGGTAGTAGCACGCTGGGAACCTTTTGAGGAGACCACACAAGTAGCGTGGGCAATGAGGATTCTGGTCTGGGTAAGATCATGCTTCTCATTCAAGGAAAGAAACTGTCCAGGAGGGAGCTTTTTGAAGTGAGCGGCATTTGCAGCTGTAGTTCACTTAGCAGAGAGAATGTGCAGTGGACGAGAGTCTTGTGCAAAGTATATTAAGAAGGTGGAGTGACATTTTGCAAGAGCCATTGTCAAAACTCCTGGGCTGATTGTTCTCTCACTCTGGCTTAACTCTGGTGTATGCCCAGGGACTTCAACCTCGTCACTCCTGATTTACGTTTGAGTAAGTGAAAAGAGAATCAGACTCTTGTTTATTATAAAATTTGCTCCAGCCTGTGTTACTGATCATTCCAACTGGGTTGGATTCAGAGTTTGCAATTCACAGGGGATTGGGCAAAAATGTGTCAATAGAGCTGGTTGACATGTTTTACATGTAAAGTTAATTCCTCCTTTCTTCCCCCAAAATGAAACATTAAAAAAAAAACCCCTAGATTTTTCAATTTTTCCCCAAATTTTCCATGATTTTTTCCTGTCATATTTGAAATCCTTCTACAAAGCTTTCATCAAGGAAAAAACACATTTTCTTACCAAAAACACATAGCCAGTAAATGACAAGTTTTAAAAAAAAATCCAGAAAATAATTTTGATGAAAACGTTGGTAACAAAAAAAATCACAGAACATTTTTCAGAAAATGGGGCCATGTGACAGCCTGTGAAATGGAAACAACCTTGACATTTCAATCTATTCATTTATTTATTGCCAAATCATTTTTACCATTTTCCAATCAGCTCGACTTGTAAAAGAATGAATCCTTTTTTGGGGGGAAAAACAACAGTACGGTGCAATGAGGGCTAGATCCTCAGCTGATGTAAACCAGCACAGCTCCATTGACTTCATTGGAGTGACACCAATTCAGGTGCAGCAGAAGCTCCATAAAAGTGTGTGTGTGGGGGGCCACCGGAGCCAGAACCGGAGCCGCCCCCACACTGCTCCTTCCCTCTGAGTGCCTGCCCTCGGAATGCCTCTTTGTCCGAGGCCCCGCCCCCTGCTGGCTTCTCTCCGCCCCCTTACCCCCAATGCTCGCCTAGACTAGCAAAACTTTAAAGTGTAGACCAGACCTTAAGTTGTATTAAGGGAGGGACAAACACAGGTCCTAAACCACTGAAACGTATAGGAATTAGATAATATCCCTTTAAGCAGTTTGGCTGTCTCCCTGTCTTCTATTGCAGAAGCTACCAGACTCTTAGCGAGCGGCAGTATACATGAAGCTAGGCCTTGCATGTTTGTAAATAGTTGGTAAACATGGCTCTTTGGAACCCAACTATATCTGTGTGGCTTCCCCATATTTTTAATATTGTGCAGAGAGTAAAGATACCACAATCACCTTTGTTCTCTCTGGATTCCTGAGGCTGCAAGTAGTCTGTTTGGTCCCCATCGCTAATTAGAACAGCCTCGGGGCTGCTCTAAATTGCATTGGTGGGAAACATTATATCTTCCAGGGATTACTCATGGCCCCTACTATACTAGGGGCCGTGAGAGTAACGGGATTACAAAGAGCTGGCTGTGATGGTTCGGCTAGCCTATACCACATGGCTTTTCCTCCAGGCAAATTATAGATATATAATCTATATATACTCTTTTGTGGCACCTCTACTGTGAGGCAGGATCCAGCCTTAGTTGTGTAATAGCAACTCAGCCATAGGACCGGATGGTATCGTTTCCTTGAAATTAAGTGTAGTTGTTTTGTCGCCACATTTCTGAGGCTCAAACACATCCTTTGTCTTTTTGTTTAAAAATAATAATCAATGCCATTAATAGCCCATTATTGACAGACTATTTCAGGACCTATGGCAGGATGGATTTTCTAGGATGAACGCTAAGGCTTCAGCAGTTACTGTGATACCCTCTAGCTGCCTAGACACAACTGGTTGGGGTACCTATGATAAGAGCAAGTTTGCTCAGGCTGTAAAGTTAAATGTGGGGGAATTTATAGAAATTAGAGACCTTGGTCACCTCCAAGTCTGAGATTGTACTTGTAGCATCTCTCAGGACAGAGATGGGACACGGGTGTAATGAACACTAAGGGGATTCATCATTTGGGATATTGGGTATGCCCTGACATTAAGTCCTTGTCACTCGAGAGTCTGACGTACACTTAAAAATGAGATCGACCTTGCTAATTTGCCCAGGGCTGTGAAAAATGTCATGCCCTGAGAGCCATAGTTAAGTTGACTCTAACCCCAAGTGTAGACACAGCTACAGAGGTGCTGACTTCCTAATGAGTTGGGGGCCTGCAGGCCCCGCCCCCACTCCATCCCTTCCCCCAAGGCCCCACCCCTGCCCTGCCTCTTCCTTCCTCCATCCTGCTCCCAGCCCCGCCTCTTCCTGTCCTGTGCTGCCCCCTCCCCTGAGCGCACTCTGCCCTCATTCCTCCCAGTCCAGTGCCTCCTGCACACCGCAGAACAGCTGATCTGCGATGGGCGGGAGGCACTGGGGGGAGGGGAAGGAGCTGATGGGGGGCTGCCGGTGGGTGCTCCAGCCCCAGAGCACCCATGGAGTTGGCGCCTCTGTACAGCTAGATCAATGGAAGACCTCTTCTGTTGACTTAGCTACAGCCTCTCAAAGAGGTGAAGTAACTACATCAGTGGCACAACCCCTTCACTTCCCTGATACAGGGGAGAGAGAAAGAGAAAGAGAGAGAGAGGAGAAAACAAAACAAAAAAATAAAACACAAAGCCTGGGTTGGTTGGCGGAGCTCAAATAAAGAAAAACACACGTACTATGGAAACGTTAGGTGAGGGTTTGTCTTCACTGCAGTGTTAACTCAAGGTGTAATTTGAGCCTTGCCTCTAACCAGACTCCCATCCATACACACAAAAGTTTCTAGCGCTGGTGGGGACTGGGCAATAGGGGATGGATCACTCAATAATTGCCTGCTCTGTTCATTCCTTCTGAAGCATCTGGCACCAGCCACTGTTGGAAGACAGAATAGTGGGCTAAATAGACCATTGGATTGACCCAGTATGGCTATTCTCATGTTCTTAAGTTAACCAGTGCTTCAAATTCAAGCTAGCTGGCATGGGTGGGTTGAAGTTTGAGTGTTGCTGAAGTTCGAGCCATCAATACAAGGGGGGAATGTCGCTACAGGCTACTGCTCAAGTTAGCACAACTCATCAGTTGCTAATCCAATCATTCTGCGTAGCCTAAGTGGCGTTTTATAGTGTGGCCGTTCTCACTTGAGCTAGGCTAACTCAAGTGATGTAACTTGAGTGTACCCACTTGAGCTAACGGTTGCAGTGAAGACAAGTGCTAAGCTGCTGAATGAACATGCCAGCGTGCATTTTTTGTTTTTAATAGAGCAGAGAGCACAGGTGATTAATGTATACAACATGCTTACAAAGCACATGGAAAAATGATACAGAGCAGGTGGAAGACAGTAATATACAAAAAAAATGTGTAATAATATTTCCCTAAAGAAAACTTAGCAGCTTAGAGCTATCTTGTTGCTCCTTCTTCTCTAGAATTCACCTAAACTAGGTGCTATTATGCCCAGGGCTCTACTTATATAGGGACAAGCTCCACTCACTAACTGACATAATTCTCCTGTGGGAGGGGCTTATTCTATAAATGGATTGTCCTCCATTTTGATTCTCTCTTCTCCTCCTCTTCACATAGTTCGTGGCAGGGCATGCAGAAGCAGGTAAGTTTTTTAAAAAGCGAAGTAAAAGTGCACAAGACAGGATTAACAAGAGGGGATTGGGAGGTGGCAAATGCTGGGAGAGTATCTGACCTGCTCTCTCTCAAGGGAGACAGAAGGAGAAGCAAGATACAATCTTTACTTCTTGGAGCTCTCTGAGGGAGGGACCATTCCATCCCATGCCCTATTACAAAGCAGGTCATGTGTTGTTAAAAGCAATCAGAAGCTGGATGGATTCATAGCTTTTAAGGCCAGAAAGAAGCACGAGATCATGTATTCTAATTTCAGGTAAACTGTGTATTGATTGGGAATCAAACCCAGCTCTCTCACACGGGAAGCAAGAATTCTGCTTCTTATCCTTCAGTGTTCTTAATGTTGGTTTGGGCTGCACTTCTGGAGAAGTTCTGAATCTGGATCGCAATGTTAGGGAAATCCAGATAACAAAGAGGTACCTAGCTCTGGTCGACGCTTTCCAAATGCTACATTTTTTCATTGAAAAATGGCCTTTTTTTCAAAACTGGACATTTTTGCAAAAAAAGGGTGGGTTTTGTTTCAATTTGTTGTTTTTAAATAGAATTAGAAAAGAAAAAAAATGCTTTTTTCATTCATGTTTTTCCTGTTTTTGTCTCCCCCCCCCATTTTGCAGTGGCGAAATGGCGAAGAAAAAAAGAAAAGGGTTAGAGGGTAAAGAAAAAAAGGAGGAAAAGGGCAAAATGGGAAAACAAAAAAGCCCCCAAATTCAATACTGAACCAAAGTCGTCATTTCTCTAAACCTGCAGAACAAAAACAACTGACATTTTTTGGGGGTGGGGAGGGAGCGAGTGGGGGGGAATGCTTTCCATTTTCCAACCAACTTTAGTGTTAACAGTAAAACATCTAGAGTTGGCGGAAAGCTTCTGAAATCTCAGAAGTATCTTAACATCTTTCTAAAACCATGCCATCTATTTTGTATGCAGAGTGGCAAATAATCACGTTTAAACTTTGATGGAGAGACGAAACCAGTTACACTTCAGATGAGTTCTCAAGCTCTGCTGGACTGTAAGTAATATATAGAAATAACTATAGTTTGGGTAAAGGCTTTAGTACTGAACCCGAAAGAATGACGTGATAGAAATGGGGCTGTAATCAGGGGCACCACATGGAGTCTCAAGACGGGGGTGGGTGAAGTCTAAAAAATTTATGGAACATTGTCTGAATTTTTACCAAATAATATTAGCGGCGAAGGGAGGAGATTGTAGTAGACACTCTGGGGTGCTGTGGGGGATTAGGGGCTGGAGTCTGGGGATGGAGACTAGGGTGACCAGACAACAAGTGTGAAAAATCAGGATGGGGGTGGGGGGTAATACGAACCTATATAAGAAAAAGACCCAAAAATCAGGACTGTCCCTATAAAATCGGGACATCTGGTCACCCTAATGGAGACTCAGATTTGATCCTGAGTCCACAAAGTTGAATTGCTAGGCGGGCTTGATGCTTTTCTGTGCCCACGAGCGGCCCCGGGTGTGCGGGCTGGGCCCTTTGCTCCAGCCAGTTGCCTGGGACTAGGAATGCCACTTCAGGTATTAGGAGATTATGATGGAGTTCAGGCACCTGGGTGGGGCCAGCCCAGCTGTGAAGGAAAAAGTAGGGCTGGTGGCAGCAATCCCATTCCCCAGGCCTCTATTGCCCCCTCCCTGGAAGCAGCACTCCCAAAGCCAGCTTGGTCCCTCTCCACCCCCCTCTTATGGTGCCCCTGGCTGCAAGTCCTTCCTTGGCTCAGAGAAGAAGATAATTTAATGGCATAGTTGTCATATACAGTAAGTCAGACTGGTCCCCAAATGAATGGCTTCTTATTTCAGCCTACATGTATTGGCTAAGACTTGAGTTCATCCAGTAATTTTCTCTCTTAGAGTTTGTCTGTTTTATTGCTCAGGGCCCTGGTTAGGTGCAAGCGATATCTGACAGCACAGGGCGAGCAGCGCCAGCAAATCCATTTTGGGCTTAAGTTATGGTATCCCAGGTGAAAAGCGTTAGCTAACAAAGTCTGCCCCAGCTGTCAACCCAGATGTGCGGTAGGCGTCTCCATCTGGCAAGTCACTTGAGATAAGGAGGAAAACCTGGCCTGCGTTCCTTTGCCCATTGGAAATGGGGGTTTGGCTGCACCTTTAAAGCCTCGACCACAAGGGAAATGTGTCGTGCATGCCCCCACCGGGCTGTGGTTTTGAAATGGGAAAGGTGGCTACCATGAGGGTCACATGACCAAAGAAGGGTGCCGCACAGGGATTTTACAAGCCAATGTGCTACCCTCTCCTGTTCCCCAGACCCTGCTGTGGGGGATCAGCAGCAAGGATGGCTGCGGTGCAGCAGTCCGATTGCAAGATGGTGTGAACAGTCAGTAAGGGCATTGGGGGGGATAGCTCAGTGGTTTGAGCATTGGCCTGCTAAACCCAGCGTTGTGAGTTCAATCCTTAAGGGGGCCACTTAGGGATCTGGGGCAAAAATCAGTACTTGGTCCTGCTAGTGAAGGCAGGGGGCTGGACTCAATGACCTTTCAGGGTCCTTTCCAGTTCTAGGAGATGGGTATATCTCCATATATTAATATTTATAATGCCAAGACCATTATTTTTAATAGGAAAAGGGAAAAACATCCCCAATTTGAAGGGGGACAGATCACCCTCATTTCCTCCAGTGACTGCCTCGGTGATGGACGGCACCACCGGTAGCGCTCATGAATTCTGGGCAGCCAGTTGCAGAGTAAAACGGAGCCAGTCCTGACAATGCTGATGCATTGCAGCTGCGGAGGGCCTGGGGGTCATGTAGCCCCTTAGCACCAGGGCTAGGATGAAATGCTAGCGTGATGTTCACGGCTCACACGCCCCATGTGTGGGGGATTATGAGCAACTTTGTACTAAGCGAGAGCTCTAGGGGTGACGATAATGTGAACTCAGTGTGGAATTAGGGAAGGTTTCCCCCTAGATCAGAACCCTGTTGGGTCTCCTCATCACCTCTCCTGTTTTTAGCAGGAAAGCGCCATCCCCAGTTCCCCAACTTCCTTTCACAAATGTGCATACTCATTCCTCCCCCATGATGACCTTGTCTGGCACTGAATTCCCTCCCAGCTGGTCTGGGGCCCCCGGGGTGGAGAAGATCACTCACTGTATCTTGGGCCTTCTAGTAGACATCTCCAACTGAACATCTGTCTGGGAAGCCGAGCTTTGCTTGAACCAACCCTGGGTGGGAGTAAGGAAGAAGGGTGATTTAGACTGTTTGAGACAGAGGCTGTTTTGTCTCCTCTCTTGTGTTTTATCCAGTACCGCTTTCATAATACTGAGGTGGGACTTATTGGGAGTGAACCTCAAAAGCCTGGAGCTGAGGAGGGGATCTGGTGCGCTCTGGGGTAGTTTCCATAAGCAACCAAAATTACCGAAACTTTGGTAAACTATCCCAAGCCTTTTGGGTCTCCAAAACTGGGATCAAAGTGCACACCTTCCTCCTAGAAAAGATTGTATTCAGAGGATCAGTAGCTTGCTTCCTCATGAGATTTCTGGTAACTACATTTGCTGGTTGGGTTAGATTAACAGATTTTAAATCCAAGATGAGTCCTTTTGATCATCTAATCTGCCTCCTGCACAATACAGGCCATAGATTTCACCCAATGATCCAGAATTTGTGGCTAAATAAGATTGTATTGTTTAGAAAGGGGCCTAGTCTTGATTTAAAGACTTCAAGTCATGGAGAACATGTGGCACTTTAGAGACTAACAAATTTATTTGAGCATAAGTTTTCGTGGGCTACATCCCACTTCTTCAGATGCATAGAATGGAACATATATTGAGGAGATATATATACACATACAGAGAGCATGAACAGGTGGGAGTTGTCTTACCAACTCTGAGAGGCCAATTAAGTAAGAGGAAGAAAAACTTTGGAAGTGATAATCAAGATAGCCCAGTACAGACAGTTTGATAAGAAGTGTGAGAATACTTACAAGGGGAGAGAGATTCAATGTTTGTAATGGCTCAGCCATTCCCAGTCCTTATTCAATCCTGAGTTGATTGTATCTAGTTTGCATATCAATTCTAGCTCTGCAGTCTCTCTTTGGAGTCTGTTTTTGAAGTTTTTCTGTTGTAATATAGCCACCCGCAGGTCTGTCACTGAATGACCAGACAGGTTAAAGTGTTCTCCCACTGGTTTTTGAGTATTATGATTCCTGATGTCAGATTTGTGTCCATTAATTCTTTTGCATAAACACTGTCCGGTTTGGCCAATGTACATGGCAGAGGGGCATTGCTGGCACATGATGGCATATATCACATTGGTAGATGTGCAGCTGAACGAGCCCCTGATGGCGTGGCTGATGTGATTAGGTCCTATGATGATGTCACTTGAATAGATTTGTGGACAGAATTGGCATCGGGCTTTGTTGCAAAGATAGGTTCATGGGTCAGTGGTTTTATTCAGTGGTGTGTGGTTGCTGGTGAGTATTTGCTTCAGGTTGGGGGGCTGTCTGTAAGCGAGGACAGGTCTGTCTCCCAAGATCAGATTCTACCATATCCTGTGGTAATTTGGTTACCCTCACCGTTAAAAACTGCCCAGTATTGCTGTATTCTGGTATGTTCTTTGTCCAGCTGAGGCCCAGAAACATAAAGGATATCTGGGTGATGGGTGCAGGATACTTACTTAATTTGGAAAGGAATGGAAAAATGATCACTCACCTAGCGCAGACTTGACAGATATTTTGGGTTTGAGTTTTGGATGAAAGGTTTTCATCCTCTACCGATTGGTTTGTCTGTTCTTAGAATTATGCTTGAGCCCCAAAAATCTGGATCCAAATCCAGATCTGAGTTTTCCCACAATTTAAAGGAATTTGAATTCAGGGTTTTGGTTTGGTCCATTATAGGATGGAGGGGACAGCTCTCCCCTGCATCCCACCTCCACTTGGTACGGGGTAAGGGGGGAATCAAGGAGCTGGTTGTAACTTCCTAGTTTTGTATCGACCATGCCCTACCATCAGATAAAGCAGCCTAGGGCCTATTCTAACTTTTGCCACTGGCATAAGGTCCCACATCACTGGACGATTGGCGTAGTAAAGATCTGCTCTGACCCTTCCCCTCCCTCTCCCCAACATGCCCCCTGTGCCGGGTGGGGGAGGAGGGTGGGCAGCTGGGATTGAGTCACCAGAGCATTCTTCTCTGCCGGGGAAATTCTCTCCCACCCATTTATGCCCAGAATCTGACCCACTTCTACTGCCTGAGTGTCCCAAAGGGGCCAGAACATTCCAGAGAGTCTGGCCCAAAGTTCAGCTCTGGATCCAAACTTCCCCAAAGTTCTAAATTGCCTGGATTAGGGCAATTTAATTTGGGCCCATCTCTAATTTTTTGTCCTCTTTTTTGCATGCAAGCTTGTATAGTAACACTGGGAAAAAACAACAGAGCCCCTCCAATCCTTGCAGGTTATCCCTGTTGAAATGTGGATGAAAAATCCAAGCAGACGTACATGAAAGATTTTCCACAGATTTCCCTTGACTGTGCTCCTTGCCCGGGTATCTGTTACATGTCTCTGGCACGCGTCGAAGTGAGGTAGACCAGCATTGGAACGAGATGCTTTATAAAATGTATGATTGGTATGTGTGACCTGGTGTTAATTATATATGTCAGTGATATTGAAGTGGCATAGAGTAGATTGCTGTGCCCGAGTTTTAATGAACCAGGGTTTTCTAGCAAAACTGGACACAGGTGTCACAAAAATAGAACAGTTCTTTGGCAATTTTGGCTTTGCCGCCTAATACCAGAGTCCACAAAAATGGGCAGACACTACTGAAAATCCATGTACGTGTCATCAAGAGAAAGAATCTGTTCATTATTGTTGTGTCGGACTTAAGAGCAATGAAAGTGATGGTAGATGGTGGAGACTGGAGAGGTAGCAGCTAATGTCCGAGACATCAATTTCAGAATGGGTGTGTGAAATGCTTCATGTCATAGGGTCAGAATTTCGCTTTGGAAGAAAACCAGAAAAAGAAGCACCGACAACGCTGAAACACCCCTTTAGGGCGTGTTCAGAATGAAAAAATTTTGATTTTTTGTTCTGAAAGTTTTATACTATATTATAAGTTAAAGTCAAAAGAGAAATGAAGCCTTTTAATTGACCCTAAACAAAACTGTATTCAGATTTTTCCTTCATGGAGAACTTTGTCATTTTCATTGTTCTGATTCGGAATGAGGCCAAATTTTGTAATCTTAAAATCCTTCACCAAATGCAGTGTCTGTTTTCTGCACAGCTCTAATCGGGGATCTGTTGTGCTGGGTGTTGTACAAATGCAGATTCATTCATAGCTTCCTAGATTCTAAGGCCAGAAGGGACTGTTGTGATCACCTTGCTTTACACCACAGGCCAGAGAACTTCTCTACAATGGGTCCTAGAGCAAGTACCTTGTCCTGAGGAGTTTACAGTCTAAATAGACGAGACCGAAGGTGGGAGAAGGACAGTTTTATTAACCTCCTTCTACCCCTAAGATTAAGTAACTGACCCAAGATCACTCAGGGACACCGGTAGCAGAGAATTGAACCCAGATTTCATGAGTTAAGGTCCACTGCCATAATCTTAAAACCATCCTTCCTCTTTTGGCTAGGCTTATATCTGCTGCATCTTTCCTCTCGCTCATGAAAGAGGTTTTAGGCTTTGTGATTTGCCTGGCTAGTCCTAGCCTGTGTGGACGATCTCGCAACATTTTAAAAACAGTTTGTTTGAGAACTGTTCTCAAGTCATTTTAGAGAAGCTGAACCCACTCTGGATAAAGGTATTAGCCAGTTGTTAAATGCTGATGATTTGGCTTAAAGATCAAAGCTGCAGTCAACCAAAAATGGAGGGGGAAGAGAAGTTTGCACTTTTCTCGGGGCTTTTGTTTGGACCTGATTGTTTGCAGAATCAATGAACATAGTGCCTTGCTTTGAAGATAACCAGAAGAGTTAGACGCTTGATTGGACTTTTCAAATCAAAGCACTGATGTTGGAGAATACTCAAATCTTTGGAATGTATTCAGGAACAGTCTCCAAATTCTGGATTTCTGGTGTCCTAGGCTATAGCACGTGGGACATTATTACCTGCTATTCACATCAATGAGGCACAAGGCTTTGAGTGGGGAACTTGGGCGGTAGTATCAGGAGCAGAAACAATTTGCTGCACCAATGCAATGTAACGTAGTAGAGAATTAACCTCCTGACAGTGAGATGATCAAGGAGGCAACGGAATTTGTCTCCGTACTAAAACAAGCCTGGACAAAACACTGCCATATTAATACCCTGGAGAAGTCATTGGAGCTGAATTTGGCTGTGCGTGCATGTATAGGTGCAATACGTTGTATGCACATTATATATGACTCCTGCTTAATTGATACAAAAATGCACACGTTTCTGCCTTGAGCTTCCAAAGTAATTAATTGGGGATATCCCATCCCATCTCCTAGAACTGGAAGGGACCCTGAAAGGTCATTGAGTTCAGCCCCTTACCTTCACTAGGCAGGACCAAGTACTGATTTTGCCCCAGCTCCCTAAGTGGCCCCCTCAAGGATTGAACTCACAACCCTGAGTTTAGCAGGCCAATGCTCAAACCACTGAGCTATCCCTCCCCCTTTAATGATTCCTTTGTGCTAGCACTTGCCCATATAGAGTCATAGGGCCTGATTCGCCTTTGGCTTTACCCCGAGCACTTCGCTTCAGTCAAGCAGTTCCTGGTTATGCTGAGAAGAAAATCGGGCCCATATAGTTTTAGGCCTGGGTCCTGCAGCAGCCCGGGCAGATCCCCTTGGAAGTGACTGGGGCTCCGCATAGAGGCAGGTGTCCATCTGCATGGCTACGATTCCAGGATCGGAGCCTTCGAGTGCCCTCCGTCAGCAGTGATGTATTTGGGAGGGGCCAGGTCGAACCTTAAACCTACTGTCTCACCAGGTCTTTTGCTATCACAGTGCTGTGCTGAGTCCACATTGTGGTTTATTTTTTTGCATCAGTGCTGGCAAACTCACCTGGATCCCAGTTCTAGGTCATTTTTTTGTCTCTCTGGAAGCCTCTATAGCAGAGGTGGGCAAAGTTTTTGGCCTGAGGGCTGCATCTGGGTATGGAAATTGTATGGCGGGCCATGAATGCTCGGTGGGGGCGGGGGGACTCTATGGGGTGTAGCATGGGGGGGCTCTATAAGGGATGTTACCAAGGTGGGGCGAGGGGGACTTATGGGGCTGTGTGTGTGTGTGTGGGCTCTATGGGGGCGGTACCAGGGACTCCTAGGGGCCCTGCCGGTGGTGATACCAGGGCGGCCGTACCAGGCACTGCCACAGACGGAGGTACCCTAGCTGGGACGGGTGCAACCCCTGGGCGGTTTCGAGGCTCTCGAAGGTGAGGTCAGAGGAGACCGGGAGGGGATTGGGCGCTCTGCTGTGTGTGTGTGTGTGTGGGGGCGCTGCCGTGTAGGGGCGGGGTTTGGATCCCGGACAGGGCGGGGTTTGGATCCCGGACAGAGCGTGGTGAAGTCATGCCTGCGCAGCGTGGCTCTGCGTGCTGGAAGATGGTGCTCATCAAGGAAATTGTGAGTCGGGGGCTGGGGAGCGCCGGGCGGGTGAAGTGGGGCAAGCCCCCGACCCCACTCTCCAGTGGGATCTTGAGGGCCGGATAAAAATGTCTGATGGGCTGGAAGTAACCCGCGGGCTGTAGTTTGCCCACCCCTGCTCTATAGCATTGAGAAGCAGAGGGCTTACTACTAACTAGAAAGAAATAAAAGAAGATTCTTTGATTTAGCTGAGATCATTACAGTAGCTGATGAGAGAGGATGATTGATTATCTGGCAGTATTTTAAACACAAAAGCAACCCCCTTACTCTCAGGGACAAAGAAGAGACTAATCACTAATGGACCCACTAATTCAAAAAGCAAGCTAAGAGCAAGATAAAGTTGCATTGAAATCATAAATAACCACCTACTGGTCTAGTGGACAGATCACTGGAGTAGGACTCAAGACAGCTGGGGACTATTGCTGGCTCTGCCACTGACCTGCTGTATGACCTTGAGCAAGTCACTTCACCTCTCTCCTTTCCTGCCATTTGTCTGCTTAGATTGCCATCTTTTCAGGGACTGTGTCTGTACAGTGCTTAGCACACCAGGGCCTCCATCTCCCTATGTGCTGCATCAATACAAATACTTAATAATAATACTGTGGATACATTGGTTCTTCCTATTTACCCTCCACAAACTCAAGAGGAAAACAAGCATCTCCAGCCACCCACCAGCACAAGTATCCAGCGTTTGCAGCTCGAACTAATCATCACATTAGACAAACAACAAGGGTTCATTAAGACCAAAGGTGACTTTAATTTAATTGAAATATATTTGGCAACAAGAGAGGAGATCCAGTTTACAACACCTAATGGGAGGTCTGGTGTGTGTGTGTGTGTGTATATATATATATATATATATGGAAAAGTTAATGGCTGTAAAAATATCCAAACAACATATTTGTGCACGTGTCACAGTAAGAAACAGTGCCAACTAGTTTTAATTTTAATTTAACACTTTGGTTGTCAGCTATATATGTATATATTAATGTTCTTAAAACAAGAATATATATGAACTCATAAACCTATAGATGACATTGCCCTCCTCCCTGGAAGGTGGCTGAGGGCATGGGGTGAGGGGAATGTCATCTAGTGGTTAGAGCACCAAGCAGCTGTCGGGATGTGAGTCATGTTCCTGCTTTAAGCCACTGATTCACTTTGTGATTTCAGGCAAGTCATTTACGCTCCGTGCCTCAGTTTACCCATCTGGCTAATGGATTTTTACAATAAATATTTACCTCTCCTCGTGAGAGTGGGAGGATTAGTTTCTGTTTGTTTCTGAAATATATTGATGCTTGTATGAGGTGCAAGGTGCTATATACATGCAGAGCGGGGGCGTTTATTTTATATGTTTAGATTTAATTAGCAATGAAAAATGCCCATGAAATAAGCTCTAATCAGAGCACCCACCATTAATTTGATGTACAATCACAAATGAGGACCAGCCACCACCAAAAAGTACTCCTCTTTAAATAGTGAATTAACTCAGTCAGCTAATAAATCAAGGCAACAAAACAGCACCTTTAACCTCTCCTCTCCCCTGCAAAACATACCCTCAAACTTCCCTCAAAATGCCATCCAGTAAATGGCTTCTATATAAACTAGTATTTATATTTAAGTAGTATGTAAACACATGACAGTATGCCCTAATGAGTGGGCAGTGACATCATGGTACCAGTGAAGTATGAAGTGTGTGTATATTTATACCCATTTTTCTCTGGGTTGTGTTTCATACAGAGAAGGACCCAAGCTACATTTGGGGAGGAGAGGGGTGGATCTGTTCTTTGGAAATTAATCTAAAAACTTATCCCACTCCGTGATTCTTCCCAAAGGGTTTTTGAAGCATGCTAAGGCAGGGTCTATAACTTTATTATTGAATTCCATAGGATGGCCCATAAAACCTTATTTTCGGATGAATTGTTGAGGAAGGGCCAGCTGGGATGTTGACAGCTGAATGTCAGGAGAGTTCAGAGGTGTCTGGATGTGGGGGACTAAATCTGAGGGGAGAGGATGAGGAGGAAAAAACAAACTGCATGTGACAGACGTTAGTCACTTCATTTAATGCATCACTGGCAAACACTCTGATACAGATGGATGAGGGTGGCACAAGAACTGGACTGGAATGGAGGAGGGAGGATGGGACTCAGAAGACCATGGCTCGATTCCTCGCTTTGCTGCAGGTTTCCTGTGTGACCTTAGATGAGTCATTTGAAATCAATGGGAGGTAGGCACCTAAATACCTTTGAGAATCTGGGTCTTAAGGCTTGCTACAAAGGGAAATCAGTGGACATGCTATTCCTTGACTTTAGCAAAGCTTTTGATGCGGTCTCCCACAGTATTCTTGCCAGCAAGTTTAAGAAGTATAGCTGGATGAATGGACTATAAGGTGGATAGAAAGCTGGCTAGATCGTTGGGCTTACGGGTAGTGATCAATGGCTCCATGTCTAGTTGGCAGCCGGTATCAAGCGGAGTGCCCCAAGGGTCGGTCCTGGGGCCGGTTTTGTTTAATATCTTTATTAATGATCTGGAGGATGGCGTGGACTGCACCCTCAGCAAGTTTGCAGATGACACTAAACTGGGAGGAGTAGTAGATACGCTGGAGGGTAGGGATCGGATACAGAGGACTGAGACAAGTTAGAGGATTTGGCCAAAAGAAATCTGATGAGGTTCAACAAGGACAAGGGCAGAGTCCTGCACTTAGGACGGAAGAATCCTGCACTGCTACAGACTAGGGACCGAATGGCTAGGGAGCAGTTCTGCAGAAAAGGACCTAGGGGTCACAGTGGATGAGAAGCTGGATATGAGTCAACAGTGTGCTCTTGTTGCCAAGAAGGCTAACAGCATTTTGGGCTGTATAAGTAGGGGCATTGCCAGCAGACCGGGGACGTGATCATTCCCCTCTATTCAACACTGGTGAGGCCTCATCTGGAGGACTGTGTCCAGTTTTGGGCCCCACACTACAAGAAGGATGTGGAAAAATTTGAAAGAGTCCAGGGAGGGCAACAAAAATGATTAGCGGGCTGGAGCACATGACTTATGAGGAGAGGCTGAGGGAACTGGGATTGTTTAGTCTGCAGAAGAGAAGAATGAGGGGGGATTTGATAGCTGCTTTCAACTACCTGAAAGGGGGTTCCAAAGAGGGTGGATCTAGACTGTTCTCAGTGGTAGCAGATGACAGAACAAGGAGCAATGGTCTCAAGTTGCAGTCGGGGAGGTTTAGGTTGGATATTAGGAAAAACTTTTTCACTAGGAGGGTGGTGAAGCACTGGAATGGGTTATCTAGGGAGGTGTTGAAATCTCCTTCCTTAGAGGTTTTTAAGGTCAGGCCTGACAAAGCCCTGGCTGGGATGATTTAGTTGGGGATTGGTCCTGCTTTGAGCAGGGGGTTGGACTAAATGACCTCCTGAGGTCCAGGGGTGAAAGTAACTTACAGGACTTACCAGTACTGCTGGAGTCCTGAGGGGGGCGGGGCCTCAACCGGAAGAGGCAGGGCCTCTCAAGATTTAAAGGCCCTGGGGCACTGGCTGTGGCTGGGAGCCCCAGGGCCTTTAAATCAACCTGGGGCTCCCAGCTGCAGAGGTGGCTGGGAGCCCCCGGGGCTCAGGGGCAAATTAAAGGGCCCGGGGCTCCGGCTGCTGCAGAGCTCTGGGCCCTGGGCAGGATTCCAAGGGCTCTGGGCTCCCTGCAGCGGCAGGGAGCTCTGAGCCCTTTAAATCCCGGCCCCAGCCCGGCCGCCGGAGCTGTGGGCAGGATGGGCTCCCCGCTGCGGCAGGGAGCTCCGAGCCCTTTAAATCCTGGCCCCAGCCCAGGCGTCGAGCTGCAGGCGGGATTTAAAGGGCTCTGGGCTCCCAGCCACGGCGGGGAGCCCAGAGCCCTTTAAATCCCCACCGCGGAAGCTGGTGCAGTCCGGCATGGCGTACTGGTTCTTGCTGGTACGCCGTACCGTACCGGCTTACTTTCACCTCTGCTGAGGTCCCTTCCAACCCTGAGATTCTATGATTCTATGATGATTCTATAAGCGAGGGGGTGGATTTACAGTGCACTAGGGACTCTGTCATGTGGACACCCCGACTGCACGCGAAGGCAACGTCTGCACTTATGGCAGTGTGTAGAACACAGACGCTACACGCTGCAGGGAAAGGCTCCGGCAGTGAGAGGCAGGGGGACACTACAGAAAAAGAGCAGTGTGGACGTGTGAGGCACCGCTTGAGTGTGTAGGGCAGGGGTGGCCAACCTGAGCCTGAGAAGGAGCCAGAATTGACCAATGTGCATTGCCAAAGAGCCACAGGAATACATCAGCTCCGCCCCCTCCCTCCCCACGCCTCCCGATCAGCTGTTTCGTGGCGTGCAGGAGGCTCTGGGGGGGAGGAGCGAGGGCATGGCAGGCTCAAGGGAGGGGGCGGGAAGGGGTGGAGTGGGGGCAGGGCCTGTGGCAGAGCCAGGGGTTGAGCAGTGAGCACCCCCCGGCACATTGGAAAGTTGGTGCCTGTAGCTCCAGCCCGGAGTCGGTGCCTAGACAAGGAGCCGCATATTAACTTCTGAAGAGCTGCATGTGGCTCTGGAGCCACAGGTTGGCCACCCCTGCTGTAGGGGATAGCACAATAATGGGGCCAAATAGAACAGACTCTCATCTCTTGATGGATCACCCAAGATTTTACGGAGCCCCTCTGTTTCAGTGCCCTCCTCCTATTCAGTTTTTCTTCTTTCCTGTTCCAGCAGCTACTCTGAGCGCTCCAGCTTCCTCTGCCCCTTCCCAAAAACCAGCCCCCCAGGGACACTAACTTTCCACCAACTGACGGCTGCCTTCCGCAGCGCTTACCTGGTGGCCAGGCGGGCTTGAATCAGTCCCTCTTTGGGAAAGAAGCCAAGTCAGGACCTTTTCACAACCCACAATTTACCTGTTGAAAAGAAATAAAATCCAATAACTGTATGCTGGTGCGCCGGGCAGAAGGCAGTGAACTTTGGAGCCCCAGGGGAAAGTGAGAGTGGGTAGTGTGATTGCCTGCTAATAGTGAAAGCCTTTCATTAGCTCCACAGACCAGATGGGAGATAAGGGCAGAAATGACTGCTAATCTCTGTTTCAACATGGAAATGTGCCTTCCTGACCGAGATTTCTCCAGTCTGAGCACCACACTGGCGCTGTCTCCAGTGGACCCCCCCAAAAGGGGGAGCCTGTTGACCACTGCACCACTAAGTACAGGCCCTGATGAAACAGAGACCATGCTGGGCAGAAAATACATTCCACCTTTGGTCTGCAGACATCAAGCCGGTGATCACGTGTCCTGGCTTGGTTGGGCCAGTCATGGTTTTTCATAGTGTAATTATTATTGGCTCTTATTTATGCAAGAGCTCTTTTCACCCATATAGGGTGAGCAGATAGCATGTATGAAAAATCGGGATGGGGGATGCGGGGGTTGGGAGGTAATAGGCGCCTATACAAGAAAAAGCCCCAAATATTGGGACTGTCCCTATAAAATTGGAACATCTGGTCACCCTACACTCATAGATCTCAAAGCACTTTACAAAGGAGGTCACTGTTACGAATGGGGAAACTGAGGCATGGGGCAGAGACATGACTTCCCAAGGTCACCCAGCAGCAGAGCTGGGACTAGATCCCAGGTCTGCTGGCTCCTAGGGTTGCGCACTATCCACTAGACCAGCAGTTCTCAACCAGGGGCCTCCTGGGGGGCCACAAGCAGGTTTCGGGGGGGCTGCCAAGCAGGGCCGGCGTTAGAATCACTGGGACTCAGGACAGAAAGCCAAAGCTCCACTGTGCAGACTGAAGCCCAGGGCTCCAACCCAGCACCTGAAGCTGATTCCACAACTTAGCTTCATAGGGCCCCCTATGGTGTGGGGCCCCAGGCAATTGCTCTCCTTTCTACCCCCCTAATGCTGGCCCTGGCTGTTATATGCAGAAAGACAGTTGTGGCACAGGTGGGCCAGGAAGTTTTTATAGCATGTTGTGGGGGCCTCAGAAAGAAAAAGGTTGAGAACCCCTGCACTGCCAGTGTTTTACTCTCCCTGTTCTCTCCAGCAATGGAGTGCCCCCCTTATTCTTCTAAACAGGACCAAAGGTAAAAATGTTTTTTAATCACTAATGATGCCATGCACTCACCTAGCTCGGCCCAGCCATGAGTCTGAATGCAGGGTTAGAACACGGTATAGACATTCAAGCCCAGGGTTCCCTAACACGTCTTGAGTCCCACTAACCCTGGGCTCGCACTGCAGAGTAAACATCCCCACACAAAGCCTTTGCCTAAGAACCCAGGTCTTCTGATTCCCAGACCTGTGCCTGAAACCCCTGTCCTCCCAGGCAATGGGATCACCCCTGGACAAGATCGTCACAATCGCCTTGCCTCACAAGGGAGGTGAGGAGAAACCAACCCCTTTCTGCTCCGGATTTTGTGTCCAGCTACAGACAATGAGGGGTGGGCAATAGGAGGAGTGGGACTAGACAGGGGTGAAGTAACTTACTCCAGCTATGCCCAGAGCAGGGGCAAAATCTAGGCTGTCTCAATCCCAGTTTATTCTCTGCTCTGCTCCTGGGGCAGCGTGGATTGGAAAGTTACAACCAAGCCCCAATGAATGATCTCGAATTGGGATTTATTGTCTCTTCGTTACTTGCACACACGCAGTCTTGGTAATAACAAGCCACACTTCCCTTTCACTTACTAAAAGGCCATAAAAGCCATTTGTTATACAGTATTTTACTGGATCTGATTGGGGTGGGGGAGGTGGGGAGAACAAATCCAGGCAGAAACGTTCATGGAAAATTGATAGCTTTATGCCAGAAAGAGACAGTTCCATCAGAGCCACTTCTTGGGCTGTCTGAAAATATTTGAAACCTTGCGATATTTAATGTTTTTCAGATGGCGATAAATCTGCAATAGCTCGGGCTCGCTCGGGCTTAGTGAGAGATGAAGTGAGATAGGAGAAAACACATGGGTCTATATGGGAGACGTTTGTAGGTCACACGTCCACGAGTATCAGGACAGGCCGTCTGAGCACTGCTTCTCTCCTCCACTTCGCTGGGCCAGAAGGAAATACGCAAAATGGGCTTTCAGGTCATTTCATGCACAGTTGTGATCTGAATTGGGGAGGTGGTTGTTTTTTTTTTTTTTTTTTTTTTTTGCTACTTGACATCATACAAAATATGAATGTGCAGCTAGGGAAGGGGAAATGTCCCTGGCTGAGAGCTTGGTGCATCTGGCAAGCCCAATGCATCACTTGGGATTTGTTTATTTAACCTTTTGTTTGCTGGGAGGTTGCGGTACGGGCTCCAGCTACAGGTAAACTGGAAAACATATGCTTCTCTCATGGCCTGATTGTGACTCACTCTGTTAAGCCGCTGCACATCTTGTCCCTGATATCCTGCTGCACCTGATCTGCCCTGGAGCTAACCCTGAAAGCAGGTGTATGGACCAGGAAGGAAGTCTCACTTAGAACATATGTATTACCCAGATGGAGACGAGTGCTGATTGCCGAGCAAGCACAAACACCGTGCAAGGGGCGGGAGGGGTTTCGGGATGGATTTCAAAACACAAGGGCCGTGGAGGATTGTGCAAGTCTAGTGAACAGACAGAGCAAGAAAGAAGCAACCTGGAAAAACAAGGCAAAGTTAGGGTGAAGTAGGAATCTGTGGCCAGATCCTTAGCTGGTGTCTGTCGGCATAGCCCTATGGAAGCCTGGCTAGCTCGGAACACAGGGGTGTATGGGCTGGCGGCTAGCAGGGAAGTTGCACGCATGGGCTGGCTCACCTATTTCTGAGTTAGAGAGGGCCTGGCTGCATCAGAGGATCTCTCCTCGAAACAGTCTTTGGCACGACAGCCTCGTAAAGTAAAAGATGCATGAGCCTCCCGCCGGCCTGCGCCTTGTGTAAAGATTTTCGCTGGTGCAAAGTGGCTGTAAAACGTGCCTACTCTGATTCGGCAGTGTTTGGTACTGGTGTGAATGGCTGCAGAAGGAGTGCCCGGGGCAGTGGGGAAAGAGAGTCAGGGCCTTAGTCCGTATCTAAGCTGGGGTTTTCCGCTTGCAGCCTGCCAGAGCTAACATGAATCCCCCAGATGCAGCTGTGATTAGCTGATGGGTTGTTTTTTCCCCCCCGTCCAACTGTCTGTTTATGGAATTTGAAAGAGAGACAGAAACACCTCAGCAATTTGATTTTGGCAAACAGCTGTGAGCCAAGTGTGGAACTAAACAATCCCTGTAAAAATCAGGGAAAATGCCTGCAAATTTCCACACATTTCACAGAGGCAGTGTGGTTTCCGAGCTAGCCGGGTGGTCTGGATGACAGCAGGAACTCCTGAGTTCTATCCCACCTCCGCCACTGATTTGCTATGTGGCCGTGGGTAAGTCACTTGACCTTTCTCTGTCTCAGTTCCCACCCCGCCTCCCAACCCCCCTGGTCTAAAATGAGACTAGAGGCCTCAGTTCTGGGCTTCTAGCCAAACTGAGTTTCGCAGAACCCGGGAAGGTGGGGCAAAGGTTGGCTGTGCTCCCAGATTCTGGAAGCTGCCAGGGACTGGAGAAATTCCAGGAGTAAAGAGACTCTTTTAACTGTCTGTTGACCCCAGTCCTGCATCAGGATTGGCTGGTGCTGCCCCCCTTAAAGTCAATGGGCTTTAGCAGGTGCAGTATAGTGTTGGCCAAACATACTCAGTGGCAACCCCTTACTTTCACATGGACATGCATTTTCAAAACCCCGCTCTTCTGGGCGGGACTTTCTTTTGCTTGGTCTCTGATCCGGGGTGAATACTTGAGCAAAATCCCCTTTCCGAGAGGGTGAATTGAAGACGAGATTGAAAATATTCTAACTGCATGTTGGACAGGGCTGCAGCAGTGATGTGGCTGAAACTGACATTGGGTGAAAGGGGAAATAATCACAGAGAAGTGAAGTGAATTGCCTAAGGTCATGCAACAGCTCAGGGGCAGAAGTCTCCTAACTCAATGCTGTATCCACTAGGCAATATGACCTCCTGCTTAAGGATAGCGAAACTGAATATACCTGATTCAACCCTTACTGGAATGAATGGACAGACTCCAATGGGAGTTGGTTCTGGCCCTACGTTTAAGTCTTCCAAGTACATCCAAGTTCTGCGGGCAAGGACAGTAGAGCTTCTAAACTGTGCAGATCAGTCACCTTCAGATTTTATTTTCGTTTGTTTCCTTTGATCTTCTTTTCTGATCTTAGGAAAAAGAGGAGGTGGCACGTAAGTGAAACAATGCATGAACCCTCTCCCTCCTAGAGACATAGATTCTAGGATTGGAAGGGACCTCGAGAGGTCATCGAGTCCAGTCCCCTGCCCTCATGGCAGGACCAAATACTGTCTAGACCATCCTGGATAGACACTTATCTAACCTACTCTTAAATATCTCCAGAGACGGAGATTCCACAACCTCCCTAGCCAATTTATTCCAGTGTTTAACCACCCTGACAGTTAGGAACTTTTTCCTAATGTCCAACCTAGACCTCCCTTGCTGCAGTTTAAGCCCATTGCTTTTTGTTCTATCCTTAGAGGCTAAGGTGAACAAGTTTTCTCCCTCCTCCTTATGACACCCTTTTAGATACCTGAAAACTGCTATCATGTCCCCTCTCAGTCTTCTCTTTTCCAAACTAAACAAACCCAATTCTTTCAGCCTTCCTTCATAGGTCATGTTCTCTAGATCGTTAATCATTCTTGTTGCTCTTCTCTGGACCCTCTCCAATTTCTTCACAATTATTGCAAGCTCAAGTGCCCAAAAGTCAGAAAATTCCCAAATTTTAATGTGCTCCAGTGACTTTATTTGCTCTTCCTCTTTCCCTTCTTCACTGAGAACCTTAACACAATGCTTTTTGTGGCCTTCCACATAGGGGCCATGCAGGATCCACCAGGTACTAGGGGAGAGCTCCCTTGATATAGGAGCTGCCTAGCACCAACCCTGGTCCCGAGGCCCGCCGGGGATATCAGTTGGCGGCTCCTTCATGGAGCGGTGAGCACAGGTGTGGTACTTGGCGCGGTTCACCCCCGTCCTGGACACCTGCCCCTTCTGCGGCGTGAGGGAGACCCTGGTGCATGTTTACCTGGAGTGCGCCAGGTTGCAGCCCTTCTTCCGGCTCCTCTTAGACATCGTTATGTTTTTGGTTGCACTTTTTCCCCTCACCTTCTTATTTATGCACTCCCTGTCTGTGGCCCCACAAAGTCACGGGACCTCCTAGTCAACCTCCTCCGGGCCCTGGCTAAAATGGACATCTATAAAACCAGGGAGAGGAGGTTGGCCGATGGGGTCTCCTGGGACTGTGGGGCCTACTTCCGCTCCTCTGTCCGTTCACGCATCCGGGCAAAGTTCCTCTGGGCGGCGTCCACTGGCTCCCTTGATGCCTTCAAGGAGCAGTGGGCGCTGTCCAGGGTTCTCTGCTCAATGTCCCCGTCAGGTTCCCTTCGTTTGATCCTTTGACCGCACTCCTGTCCCTGTTATTTCATTAGTTGTCCCCTGGAATCATTTGGCTTCCAGGCCCTGTAGGCTGGGGGGAGGGTCCCTTTAGCAGTGGGCGGGCTCCGCCACCCACTTCCTGGATCCCAATAGGACCAACTTCAGTGACCACAGGTTGCTCCCTCCCTTTGGCACGTTTCAGTGGAGGAGGGGGACAATGGTGCTGAGCACTGCGAGGGATTCTGGCCTGCTGTGATCCAGAGGCAGCCCTGCCTGCTGAGATTGCTGGAACGTAAGTTCGAGCAGCCCCAGGGCCATTTCAGCCCCTGCGGCAGCCCAGAGGGCACGAAGGAGGCCTAAAGTCACCTTTGCCCCTCCTCCTCGTGCACTTGCCCCTATTAATGATGATCCTAAAATACTCAGGATTCATGCTGTGTTTGGGTTTTATTCTAATGCAGTTAAGCCTATTTCTGAGCCAAATTCCCCCCCCCCCCCGCCAAAGTTGGGGTAAGGGGGGACAACTCACACATCAACCAGTGCTTCCCTCAGTGCAGACTCATGCCAACTTTGTATCATAAACTAAATAACATGATCTTCGCCTAACAGGATGCCCCGTTATTATTGTGTATAGCTCTTTTGAAACAAACCCTCTGTACCCATTGACTCCATACAAACGGCTGTGCTGCGTAATTGATTTAAAATTAATTACTCAAAGCGTTTTCCTAAATATCGTGGACAGTTTCTCACCCTCACCATAGGCGTCTCCTGCCTTTCTTATGCATTCATATCAGGACCCGCATTTCCTGAGTCTAAGTAATCATCCTCGCAATGTGAAAAAGGCACGTTACTTTCTGACTTTTGACTAGCCTATAACTGTTTGTATCCGATTTAATGCACTTAAAATGTGATGAGTAATTCACAGCTTCTTGTAACTAGCTACGATAATACAGTCGAGCCTGGCCCTGTAGTTTTTGCACAGCAATGGCTGCGTCTTGCAGTTTGTTAGTGAAGATTTAAGGTCAGAGAGCTGGAGTGAAGTCTCATTAGTAAGACTATATTATTCTTACAAAATATGCTCCAGCGCATTTACTGGTTTGGTATGAAATATGATTGTAAACCATTAGAACTACAATACCTTTGCCAAATAACCAAATTGAACAGTGTGTTGCCCTTGCTTTTCCCTTTGCGTTAATTCATTTACATCTGGATCCAGCAGCACACTTAAGTAAATGCTTACCTGAAGCACACGAATAGTTGCATTGAAGTAAGGCTCGATCCAGCGAAGCACTTAAGCACATGCTTAACTTTAAGCAGTCAGTAGGACTGCTCATGTGGTTAAAACTGAGCATCTTCTTCAGTCCAGATCAGGGTCAGACTCCCTAATCGGCAAAATTCCCAAGATCTATTGTAGCCGGGTCCAGCGACATGATAGCTGTTGATAATATAGATCTGGACGTGGGGCCAGATTTGTAAAGGAATTTAGGCACTTAACTCCCATTGGTTTCAATGGGTGCTAGGCAGCTACATTCCTTTAAACATCTGTCCCTCAGGACCTGTCCTCAGTGCTGTTGAAAGTGTGCTGGCAGTGACTGTGTTTATGCTGTTCATATATCCTGTATCTACGTGACCCGCTGGTACCACCTAAGAGAGGTTCTGCTGTTCCTAGCCTTTCCGTTAGCCAGAAAACCTTTGTGAAGCAACCTCGGGGAAACAAGGCCTGGATTTAATTTCATGAACTCAGACTGGTTTTGTGATTATGATGAGGCATATGGTAGCGCTGTGGAGCCCCAATTAAGAATCCAGACCCTGTTCTGCTAGTACTGAGGACGCAAAAATAGGAAGAAGACAGTCTCTGCCCCAGGTTCCTCATATCTCTATGATGCTCCCTCCCTCTCTGCAGATATTCCCAGGGGTTGCAAAACTTCAGCGAGCTTCCCCTTCCCCTTGTTCTAAATTAATCTGCTAATGTGGCTCAATTGAAAAGGCCAAACATATGTTTTGACAGTTTGTAATGATTATACTGTAATTTCTTAGTGCTATGACAAGGTACTGAAGTCATTAATTTTGGAGGAGCTGTTTCTTCCCCTCTTAATGCTTACTCTGATCCCTGGTCTAAATCCCATATAGGCCAGCCGGAGTCACCCCAAAGGTGGATTTGACCCAACACGTTCAGAGCTGCGATAGGCTGCTCATAAGAGAGTCTGACAACCGGGTTCGTCCAAGCTGGCTTGTGAAATGAGCTCACAGTCTCGGCCCGTTTGGCCTGGGATAAAAGACGAGCCTCAAAGGTGTCAGTGGTTCAGATTGGATATGTGGAGATCCACCTGTAGTATTTAAGATGGAGGTGAGTTGGGGAGAGAGAGGGGGACAACGTTTGTGAGTCAGAACAAAAATAGCTCTTCCCTCTAGCTCAGGCATGACGATTTGTTGGCGTTGGCTTTAATGATGATTTTGCAAGGGTAGAATTGTAAAATGTACCATTAATGGGTGTATTCAACTGACCTCTTAGTAATTCTTTTGACAGCGCTAATTTTTTAGCAGATTTTTGGGTTATATTCCCCCCCCCCATATTTATTACCCTGATCCTTCTGCTTGGGAGACACCCCCCATTTTTGCCCCAAGAACACATTTATTGCATGTGGTAGCCCACATAAGTCACACACACATCAGATTACTGCCAGGTGCGCTACATGGGGCTTCAAACCACTCAGAAGTTGTATCTTGTGCTGAAGGAGGCGGCTCACCTTTAATGTAGGTTATCACAGAGCTGTGCTCCACCAGCTACGCTGACTACTGGCAGGAGCTGAGAGGAGATAACCTTCCCTTTCATGGTGGTTGGAAGTGGGTCGAGACCAGGTAGGCATCCGGGGCAGAGACCTGAGGCAGGAGCTAGCACCATGGCAGTGGCAAGAAGGAGCAGTGCTGGCAACCCCACTACTCACTCAGGTTTGGCCCTCTGGCCCCTCCGTCATGGGCAAACCTGAGTGGTGCTGAGCTACCCATGCTCCCTGTGGCCCCTCCATCATGAAGGAGCTGTGGTGAGTGCCCGCACAAGGGAGCTGGCTGGGGGAGGTGTGGCCAGATGCCCTGAGGGGAGAAGGAGGCAGACATGAGGGGTTTAGTTGTGTGTGTACCATGTGAAAAATTTCTGGGGCTGCCAGGATTTCGTCCAAAGCCCATTGAGGTCAATAGGAGTCTTTCTAGTGACTTAAATGGATTTTAGATCAGACCATATTTGAGAAGCTACCTCCTGATATAAACAGAAGCAGGCTGGCTGTAGCATGTGTCCTTTTGATAGGAGAGCACTTCCTTTCTCCGTCTGCATCAGCCTGAATGTAGTGGTCTCCAGGACAAGCTAGACACCCCACCTCTTTTCCTGGGAAGATGCAGAGAAGATGTATCCTGTTGGCAGTGAGTTTGAATGCCCAGTTTTGATGTTTTATTGGGTCTCCATTGCCTTAGCATTGCAGTGGCATTTACGCTTGTGCAAAGTAGATGTAAGATTATTATTTATTTGTACTGTCGTAGCACCTAGGAGCCCTAGTCATGGACCATGACCCCATTGTGCTAGGTGCTGTACAAACAACTAAAAGATAGTCCCCCTCCCAAAGAGTTTTGTATAAGCCTAACTAACTACACAGGTAGTCAAGGCAATAGTGAATCAGGCCTATGGATTACGTAGATTTGTACAATCTGCCTAGAGTTTGTTACAGATGAATATAACAAATTTAAAATCCCCCATTAAAAATCTTATTCTATTTCTGATGTATTGTTTCTGCAATTTTTATGTCTTTGTTGTTTTTTCAATAAAAGAAACGTGTATAGTGAAGATACTAGTGAACAATACCCACATTCACTCACAAAGACTCTTAGCATAACAGGAAAACCCTCTGCCAGGTCTGGTTTACAACATGACTGCATTTTAGGGCTGGTTAAAATATTTCTGTTAAAGAAAGTTTTAGCAGCAAACGAAGTTTTCCACAAAATCAATGTTTTAATGGAAAGTGTCACATTTGGTTAAAAATTTGAAAACCGAAAATTTTGAATTCAGAAATGCCACCGTAGTATCTCCTGGGAGTTGGAGTTGTAATCTGGAGTGTCTCATGCCCCAGTTCTCCTCTATGGGCAGGGCTCCCCATCTGGACTACTTCTCCAACCAGCAGCCCTGTGACCCCCATCAGGCACAGCGGTGTCTCAACAAAAGGGGAGCCGGTGGTGCTGCCTCCGCCTTTGGTTAAGATATTATGATCTCATGCTATGTCTACACTGTGATAAAAAGTCTGCAGCACCGAGTCCCAGAGCCTGGTTCAGCTGACTTGGGCTCCAGGGCGGTGTAGCGGGGTGGTCACCCGCTCCTGTCATAAAAGCCCGGGAGAGGGCTGTGGATGGAGGCAAGCAGCCCAGGCTGTGGCCACACCCCAATCAGGGCCCAGCTGGCCCTTATAAAGAGGGCAGTGGGCTAGGAGCAGACAGACACCAGTGCTTCTATCTGGGAATTTTTGAGTAAAATGTTTTGAATGAAAATTCCCAATTTCCCAAGTTGAAACATTTTACTGACAAATTCCCAGGTTTTGGGAAATTTCCCAGGATATAGAAGCACTGTGAAAAACTTTATCTGGGAATTTTTCACCAGATTTGGGAATTTTTTAGCGCTAGGTTGGGAAAAGTTGGCATCATGATATAGAAGCACTGACAGACACTCTCTCTCTCTAGTCTTTCAGAGGGAGGGGCCTGGCTGCTGGGGAGCGTACCTGAGTAGGAACAGGGCTGGGGGAAGGCCAAGGGAGCTGGGGAGCTCCGGCCTGGAAAGCCCCCAGGCTGCGGCCCAGCATAAGGCCAAATAGGTACTGGGGTTGCAGGGGACAGCCCAAGGGTAGGCAGAGGCAGCAGATCCAACCCCCCCTGCCGGTGATGAGTGTTCTTTTACACTGCAGTCTGCTCCAGGGAGCGGGGGCTTGATGGGGACTGGACAGTAGCCATATACTGAGGCAAGGTGGGGATAGGGGGTGGGGTCCCCTGGAAGGGTGAGACCCAGAGACTGTGGGGTTACTGCCAGGGGGCAGCACCCCAGTGGACAGGGGCACCGGGGTCCAGGAGGGACACGGGGGCCCAATGGTAGCTAGATATCGGCCGACAGAGGAATTAGCTTCCGGTCTCCTGCTCTGTCTCTCTGACCATCTATGGGTTTTAGAATGCATCCACGCACCATAGCATCTGAGCTCCTGGGGTCAGATATGATGTCCCGCCCCGGCACAGGCTCATTTCTATGCTAAGTACCCATTATTGTTCGGAAGTGGTGAGTAATAATATTTATTCTACGCTATGGGCTCACAAAAGAGGCAACATCAGGGGGTTGGGGTGAAGAACCAGCCCGATTACTAGACATGTCCAACAATCCTAATCTTGCAGCTATGCCCATAAATCTTGTCTCCTGCTATGCCAATTGTTTTTTTACATTGTTCCATTGTGACTTTCAAACTGCCCCAGTTTAAGGCTAAAGTGAGGGAGATAAAATGTTATTAATTTTAATTAGAACAAACTTTACAGTGTTATTTCATTAGATCGTTTGTTATTTCAGGGCTTAACAGTAAAGTTATATGGTACCCTGTGGGTACCTCTACTTGTGTTGTGGGGTTTCTTATTCACAGTTTGTCATGGACACTTGCACTTGGCTGAACGTCGCAGTTCGGTAGCCCGGAACCAGAATAGTAAATGAAAAATGCTATAATTGGGAAAAGGTACTAGTAATGTTACTGCTAGGCAAATATATTGCAGCTTTAAGAGCCTAGTACCAAAGGTACTGATAGGCAGAGACTAATAATTGGGCAGGTAAGTTAAGAAGATAAAACATAACTGGAAATACTCTCCATCAGAAAATGTAAGTGTATAGGAATCGCCAGAGTGGATCAGACCCACCGTCTCTAGCCTAGGATCCTGTCTCTGACAGTGGGCAGCACCAGATGCTTCAGAGGGAGGTGTAAGATCCCCAAAGTAGGCAGTTATGGGATAAGCTGCCCCCCATGCCACATCTCATCCTGACCTCTAAGAGTTAGGTATTGACTTAAACCCTGGTGCATGAGGCTTGCTGTCCTGGGCAAAGTGAGTACAGAGGGCATGTAAACTGCTATCCCTGGGGTAAGTGAGTAGAGAATGATTCTGATTTAGAAGGATTTTATACAGGTTACTGTCTTTATACCAGCGTCACCATATTCAGCCCGGGTGTAACTCCACTGATTTCAGTCAGATTACCTCCGGGAAAGCTGTGGTACAAGGAGCCGATCTGCCGGTGGGGCATTCTCCCAATTCTTTAGCCTCAAAGCCATGTTGTCACTGAACGTTCAGAACCAAAAGTTTCAAACTTGGGGGCCTAACTCTGTATTAAAGAATGTAAAGACTAGAAAGATGATCTGGTGGTTAGGGTGGTAGTCGGGGCTCTGTAAGGCTCTGCCCTGCCAGAGACTTCCTGTGTGACTATAGGCAAATCGCATTGATTTCAATGCAAATGAGGTGCCTAAATACCTTTGAGTATCTGTGCCTCAGTTCTATCTCTGTAAAACAGGGATAAGAACACTTCCCTGTCTCAAGTGTAGCTAAATGCATTAAAGATTATGAGATGATCTGGTGAGAGGGACTGTGTAGTACTCGTGATATCTAGACCGAGTGAAATATCAAGCCATTTATTTGGAGGTGCTGATCACTCGTTGCCCCCTTGGAAGATGCAAGTGCTCATTTGGGGATTAAATTTAGGCACCCGAGTCTGAAAATTTTGGCCTAGGATTCTTACCTGACTTTTGAGAATAAGGATCTTAGAAATGGCAAGATTGGATCTCTATACTGCAGGACAAAAAAAGTAACCTTTTTTTGTTTCATCTTGGCCTTTTTTTAATGTAGTCTAGCTAATGTTCTTCTCAGATTCTGTTGCTAGGTTAAATTATTGTTCACATCACTTCATAGGTATGTACAAATCTGAACTTCTTTTATGTTATTTTATCCAGTGCTTGGATTTCCACCAGGACTGCACTGTACTTAACCTTCAATATGTTATTGTTTGAGTTTTGTCCGGTTTGAATAACACCTTACAACATAACATTCCTAGTCTGTATACAAAGATCTTCCAGAATGAATTTAAAAGGGCTCCAGGAAAGTCTAGCTATATGGCTTGTTTCATTTTCTGCTTAACCTATCAAAGTAGCAAAAGGGAAGGAGCGGAATAAAAACATTACAAATGATATATTGCTGGATAAAAGATATTCCATTACAAAACCTGTCCATGTTCATAACTCATATCTATTATACAACTCACTGAGTTGTCAATAAGAAACAGGAATGAACCAAGATAAAAACAATCTGTCAGAAAGCAGATTGTACTAGGAAGATAAGAGTCAAATTAATTTATGGTGCGGAGCTTTCAGAACAGACAACAAAGCAGCACTGAAAACCACAGTCCGATGTAATCCCTTTCAAAAAACGTTGTACTTATTACAGCTGTGGTGGTTACAAATGTTTGGTTTAAAAGGCTGTTTTGCAGCCTGGAAAAAAATAGTCTATTTATGGTCTCCAGATTTTGAAGGTGGGAGTTTAAAAAAAAGTCTGTAGACATATAACGCAAGACTTAATATTTCCATTGTCCACTGAAGTAGAGCTGCTTACAAAATGGAATTTTCATCCTGCAGGAAATGCCGATGTGTCATCATTTGGTTTTGTCCCAGATCAGGATGAAAAATTCAAACAATTGTACATTTTTGTGAAAAGTTCCCAAGAAGTTTGATTTGGAAATGTCATATTTTAGTTTTGATGTCTTCTAAATGTTCTGACTGGTTCTAAATGAAAATTTTCATTTTTGAAGTTGACTTAAAATGACATGCAGATGAGTCATTTTAAATCAAAATGTCAGTCTGAGACGAAATCTTTCATTTCAATTTGACATTTGAAACAAAAAAAAGAGACTTGTTTCATATTGAGATGTTTTGAATTTCCCAGTAGAAAATCAAAATATTTAATCAAAATTGACATTTTCCCCTTGAAAATGTTGATTGTGATTAAACCTCATTTTTTGTGAGAAAAGGTTTGTGCAAAAACTATTCGCCAGCTCTACAATAAAGTTTGTGTGAACTGACTACACTGACCTAGTAGCGCATGCACTGTGGATGGGTGAAATATCTGAGATACGATACACGATCTGAACTCCTGTGCCATACTTGAAATGAACCTGAACTCAACCTCTTGCAGGTTGGAAATATTTGGACAACTCTTTCATTCCTCAATGTCTCTCCTCTTTTGTGCGTGTTTGGTGCTGCTTTGTTCTGGCAAAGACCAGGAGTGAAAGTGCAACACACTGTTCTGTGCCTGATCCACAGAGGATAGTAGTCTTCTATAGCTACCAGCTATAGACTTAAGTGCCAGATTTTTAAAGGCAGATAGGTGCCTAATGAGATTTCCAAAAGGGCTAGGTGTCTACTCGCAATAGGAGAGGAGTTAGGTCCATTTGAAAATCTCACAAAGTATCTATCTGCATCAGTAGGGATCTAATGTAGGCTTTTGTGGCTCGTGGTGGATAATTAGCTGAACATAAGCTCCCAGTGTGATGCTGTGGCCAAAAGAGCTAATTCAATCCTGGGATGCATAAACAAGGGCATCTTGAATAAGAGTAGAGAGGTTATTTTACCTTTCTATTATTTGGCAATGGTGCGACTGCGGCTGGAATACTGTGTCCAATTCTAGTGCCTACTATTCAAGAAGGATGGTGAGAGGGTTCAGAGAAGAGCCAAGAGAATGAATAAGGATTAGAAAACCTGCCTTATAGTGATAGACTCAGAGTGCTCAATCTATTTATCTTAAGAGGTTAATGATTGACTTGTTTACAGTCTATAACTGTCTAGATGGGGAACAAATATTTAATAATGGGCTCTTTGCTCTAGCAGTGAAAGATATAACAGGATATAATGGCTGGAACTGAAGCAAGACAAATTCAGACAGGAAATAATGCCTACTTTTTTAACGGGGAGCATAATTAACCATTGGAACAATTTACCAAAGGTTGTGGTGGATTCTCCATCACTGACCATTTTAAAATCAAGATTGGATGTTTTTCTCAAAGATCTGCTCTAGGAATTACTTTGGGGATGTTCTCTGGCCTGGATTCAGGAGCTCAGACTAGATGATCACGATGGCCATCATCATAGTCATTGTGAAAATACTGGACATTTGGCATACAAGACTGTTCCCACAAGATTTCTAGCCCAGCTTTATGGACACATGGAGATTTACCTAATCATCAGAAATGTTTCTCCCCATTTTTGTGTAGAAACCTGAGATGCTCCTAGCTTTGAGCGTGAGCTCTCATTTCCCCATTATGTAAAGAGCTGGCCACACTGAATGGAGTCATCCATTTTGTCAGCCATGAGTCTGCTGTCTGTGCCACCACTCTGTTCTGTTTTAAATGATCAGTCCTCTGAGCTTTGTTAGCTGTTGCTTTCACTTGTAGCCTTCTCCATGATTGCAATGATAAGATTATTACTGGGGTGCAACATGCACTTGTCAGAGATAACAGATTGTTTTGCAGGAGGCTACTTAGAGTCAATTAAGAAGATAAAAATGGAACACAGAAATGTATGGGCTTTAGTTAATACAGACAAATATAACTGAAATCTGAGAAAAATTCATATGCATAAGTATAAGAATTAGATAGGTAAAGTGGTTTCCGGCATTTTTTATACTTACAGTCTTACATTGCGCAGACCACTAGAAACATAGATGGACGGAAAAGTAAGTGGAGCAAATCAGAGAGCTGGTCCTGATTCACTTTACACTATCTTGGAAACTCGAGGAACCCAAAACGTAGGGAACTACACTGGCTCTGTTATACCTCTTCTCTAAGTAACTATTTAAATATACAACCATATCTGATCTTCTTCCATGACCATAATAAGATTAGTACCTACCCATTATCCATATCTGGCATACCTGATATCCCTGATTAAGCTTCTAATCATTTATATTAATAACTTGGGTCAATTATTTCTTGACTCCCATACATCACTGTGGTCTGACTGCCTAGTTACAATATTGCAAAAAGTCTCCAAGCCCTCTCTAGTTGGTGCCGCTTTTAGTCGCTTGCTTGCTTGCAGTCGCTTGCTTGCAGTCACTTGCTTACTTGGACGGGCATAGATCAGTTCTGGGTCCAGTTCTGTTCAATATCTTCATCAATGATTTAGATAATGGCATACAGAGTACACTTATAAAGTTTGTGGACGATACCAAGCTGGGAGGGGTTGCAAGTGCTTTGGAGAATAGGATTAGAATTCAAAATGATCTGGACGAACGGGAGAAATGGTCTGAAGTAAATAGGATGAAATTCAATAAGAAGAAATGCAAAGTACTCCATTTAGGAAGGACCAATCAGTTGCACACATACAAAATGGGAAATGACTGCCTAGGAAGGAGTACTGTGGAAAGGGATCTGGGGGTCATAGTGGATCACAAGCTAAATATGAGTCAACAGTGTAACACTGTTGCAAAAAAAGTGAACATCATTCTAGGATGTATTAGCAGGAGTATTATAAGCAAGACACGAGAAGTAATTCTTTCGCTCTACTCTGCTCTGATTAGGCCTCAACTGGAGTATTGTGTCCTGTTCTGGGTGCCACATTTCAGGAAAGATGGGGACAACTGGAGAAAGTCCAGAGAAGAGCAACAAAAATGATTAAAGGTCTAGAAAACATGACCTATGAGGGAAGATTGGAAAAACTGGGGGTTTTTTAATCTGGAAAAGAGAAGACTGAGAGGGGACATAACAGTTTTCAGGTACCTAAAAGGTTATTACAAGCAGGAGAACCATGAACTGTGGCCTGTGGGAGCTGCGGGGGGCCGTGCCTGCGGATGGTCAACGTCAGCAAAATGTCTTGTGGCCCACAACCAGATGACCCTGATGAGCCGCAGGCTGCCCACCACTGCTCTAATCTTAACTGACCAAGATTGCAATGCACAATGCAGGTTGGTGTATAGTCACATTGCCCATCTGAGAACTCTGGCTTTGAGCTTCAGGGAAAGACAATGCCTCTGAGAGCTTCCCGATGCAAACAGTCCCTGCCTTCTCCCTACCCCCTTCAGAATGGCCAGCATCATTAGTGCCACTTGCCTCATGAAGTCTTGGGTAAGCGTACAGCCTGTGACTGGCACCAGTCCTGAATGGATGAGACAAGTGGGTGGAGTCTGGAGAAGTATCTTGATGGGCATTTTCCCATCTTTGTGCTCCTGAGAAATGTTCCGATGCAATCTGGCTCCAAGTATTGCTTAGGGCTGTGTTTCCCAGGCTTTTGAAAGCTGGGCCCCATAGCCTTCCCCTTGGATGATAGTGTTAAATCAAAATTAACATGGAGCCTGTCGCTGGACCAGAATGGTACAACCCAGTTGAATCCAGTTCTGACTCATGCTTTTTGCTACACCCTAAAAAGGTCATTTCTGTTGGAGAAAATCCACTCCTTGAGCAGTAAAGGTGAACCCCCCCCTTCAATTTGGACGTCTGTTCAGGCTACAATATATAATAGCCCTGATTCCCATTTGCACTTTGCTCTAGCAATGTAAAGAGGCCTTAAAATGAGGGTAAATTGTGAGAATCAGTCCCTATAGTTTATCATCACTTTCATTGCTATGGCACTCATCCCTGTAGTATCTGACCCTTTAAGTGGACTGGAAATCTATCCGGGTCCCACCAAGAGAACAACCTCTTCTCCTTGCTAGGTCACAGACACAGGGCAAAGCTCTGCCCAGGTTTGCATAGATGCTGGTGGAGCTTCGCCCATGCTGGAAAAGCCTTTGGGGGAATAAGTTGCGTTGGCAGAAAGTACGTTAGAGCTCCCCACTACTTCATTTGAGGATGAGGTTGGAGGGGACCCGCACCAACCAAAAAGTGGGTAGTGCTGGCCGGGTAGACAACATGACCCAGGTGGTCAGGCTTTGTGTGTGCCATCTGTCTTAGATACTTATATGACCTCCACTACCAAAGTCACTGAGCACCACAGAATCTTGAACGTATTTATCCTCACAACTCTTCTATGAGTTAGGGAAGACCGATTGTCCCCATTTTACAGATGGAGACTGAGGTATAAGAGAAACTGATTGACTTGTCCAAGGTCACAGCAGGAAGTTAACCGCACCACTGGACCACGTTGCCACCTCTAACTGCTGCCTGCCACAATGTTACCGCAAAATATTGTATCTAACTTCTGCTTATGCACAGGGTATCATGGAAAGTGCCACTACAAGCAAAATCCACAGCAGTATCTCCGTTAATCACAAGTTTCCGCTTCATTTTTGTGTTGTTTTCTTCTGGCCTAACTGATATTTAATTCTGCCTCGTCCAGTTAAATATAATCCCTGAACCTGAGGGTGAGAAAGTGCAGCTCTGTGTCAGTTGGCTTTGTGTGCCATTCAAGTAAGGTGTTGACTGTCATTCTGTGGAGATAACAGGCCAGAAAATCGTCCCCTGATTTAGTAAAAAGAAGGGAAAAAAACCCCGTGGAGGTTTTCAATTCCTGTAAGGTTTGCCAGTGGCTGTAGTTAATTTGCTTCATGCAACAGGGGGTTGCCTAACCCAGTAATCACCGCCGCTGAGAAATGGGGGTCAGGGTCCTTCCTAGCCATCTCTGCCTGCCTCTCCCCTGTACTTCAGGGACTCTGCTTTTATCCACCCTAAAATTCTTTGGTCCAGTTTCCAGCCTGGATTTCCCCCTTCCACATGTGCCAGGCCAGGGTGTTGAACTCAGCAGGGTCAGAGGTAAACTTCAAAAGCAAATGACACCCACCCTCCTGTCCATTAAGTATCTGTGAATGGGGTCACCTGAGATTATTGCCTGCCTTCCGCCTCCGTGCGGTGAGCTCCTGTGGGAATTGCAACAACAGTCAAGCAAACGGATGATATTATAGGCAACTCCCAATTCCTTCCCAGTTGGAATTTTGGATTATCCATATACCAGTCTCTCAGGTTAAGGATGGTGAATTCTATAACTTCTTGTGATCTGCCATTTATTATTTATTTGTGTTATCATAGTGTCTAGGAGGCCCTGTCGTGGACCAGGACCCTGTTACGCCAGGTACTGTACAAACAGCGCATGGGACCACATATTCCTTTATAACACCTGCTATCTTCATGTATTCCCTTTAATCTCTTGTGCTCATCACAGTGGTGCAACATACAAGGAAGTCAATCGATAGATACCGGTGGAGACAATGTTGGGGGGGGGGGCCTAAGAATTACAGAAAGACATGCTGTGTGGTGCCCACAGGTGAATAGGGGTATGGGTAGTAAAAAACTGCTTTCGTACGGTATGTCTACACTGCAGTAAAACAGCCATGGCTGGCCTGTGTCAGCTGACTAGGGCGTGGGCTGCGGGGCTACAAAATTGCTCATCATAGATCTCTGCCCTCCTGCCCGAGCCCAGGTGTCTACACTACAATTTTATAGCCCCGCAGACCAAGCCCGAGTCAGCTGCCATGGGCCAGCCACAGGTGTTTTATTGCAGTGTGGCCATACCCTTAGGGCAGTGGTTCTCAAAGTCGGGCCGCCGCTTGTTCAGGGAAAGCCCCTGGCGGGCCGGGCTGGTTTGTTTACCTGCCACGTCCGCAGGTTTGGCCGATCGCGGCTCCCCCTGGCCGCGGTTCGCTGCTCCAGGCCAATGGGGGCTGCAGAAAGGGCGGCCAGCACATCCCGTGAACCGTGGCCAGTGGGAGCCACGATCGGCCGAACCTGCGGACGCAGCAGGTAAACAAACCGGCCTGGCCCACTGAACAAGCGGCAGACTGGCTTTGAGAACCACTGCCCTAAGGGCTGTGCAGCAGGCCAGATCCTGTCCTCATTTTTATCCATGCAACCATTTAATGGCACACAGCTTTGAGCTCATTGATTTAAGACACAACAAATTCTGCATCTTGGCAGGGAGTTAGACTAGATGACCCTTTTGGTCCCTTAATTCTGTGATTAAATACACAATGAGACGTCAGGAGAGGTGGTTTCTAACTAGATCGGGTCAGAATGTTTCCCCATCAGCCAATGCTGATTTGGACACAGAAAAAGGCGTGGCGGAAATGTTTTCTGTTTCGCAATGGAAGAAAAATGTCAAAATCGACGCCTTGCCTGCAAAAATGGAAAACGCAGTACCTGCCTGGCTCCAATTCCAACTCTGATGCTTTTGTTAACTTGCCGCTTGGCTTTGGGCAAGTCATCTAATCTCTTAGGACCTGATTTTCGACGGGTGTAGTCATTTACCTCAGTCCAAAGGACAGGCCAAGTGCCATCACTTATGTGAGTGGAGGATCCGGATTGGGTAGCATTTTACAGCCACCTTGCATGGGTGGGAGTGGTGACACCAGGTGCACGGCCACAGAGAATGACAGCTGCTGTCTGTGCCTGCAGGGGGATGTTCTTGCTTGCTAAGCTCGGTAAAGCACTGGAATAGCTATTCACATGCTCTCCTACTGCAAAGTATTATTATGTTAGTGAGGTTGCCAGATTACAGCTGAGAACTGAAATTGGCCCATTGTGTGTCCCCTGTAGCGTTCTCATGCTCGTATATATTTGATATCTGGACATTTCATGCTCTTTTTTCAAAATATTTCTAACCATGATTTACATACAAAAAGTTCCCCAAACTCTTTTCCCTATTAGTATTGAGAGATGCTCCTTTCCCGGTGCCCCATGGATTGTAGCTGCTCCTAAAGCACTGCACACTTCCCCCATGTGTGTCAGGCTGGATGATGTCCATATCACATCGATACTGAATTTCATTATATACAAACATCAACCTGGCTCCGTGCTGCCTTTTCAAACAGTCATTCAGTCGCGGCGGTGTTCAGTTTCTGTTTAGCTCTGACCGTGAAAAAGCATCGGTTCAAAGCTTGTTCCCCATAAAATTCAGATCAAAACAGTTCCTCTCTGTGTTTATAATAAAAATATATTTTCATCAGCTCTTGGGAGCATTCATGTTTACATCAAGGCAATTTTCTATGGCCCCAATCAATCTCAACATCTAAACACGTGAGTAGTCCCATTGACTCCAGAGTTAAGCATGTGTTAAAGTCCTGTGCTGTATTGGGGCCTGGAAGTGGGTGTGGGATTGCTGATGAAAAGGTACATTAGTTCCTGCTTTGGGGTTTGATGGTGAAGAAGGGACGTTAGGAGGCTTAAAAGATTAAAATATGTACATATTTACATATATAAATGTATAAAGAGGCCCTACCATAAACAAAGTCCATGCAAACATGTGCCATGGGGTCACTTAAGACCAAATTCTGCCCATTAATGGGGGTTGCACTGAGTGTAAACTGGAGGTAGACTGTCTCCAAGTGATCTAAATAGCTATTTTCATGCTTATGAACTTAACATGCTTTCAACTCTATCTTAATGAAAGACACGCTCAGTTCGCAGTTAAAAGAGGGACTTAAAAGGTATTAGAGGCATAAGTCCAGCTGTTACAAACTCCAATAAATTTGGATTAGGTCTCCACTGTTTGAATTGTGTGTGTGTGGGTACCTGACCTCAAAGAAAGTTGTTGGTTTTTTTAACTTATTGATATATTACATTACATCAGGTTAATTACACGTTGCTGTATTTCATGTCGTCTAGGCATAAGCCTGCATGCATCACTGAACAGGATTCGATATAACAAGAACGTTGAAAGTTTCAGAAGTTTTGAGTTTGGCTGACCTCCCACCACCAGGCCCTCCCCAGAGATAAATGTTACAAGTAATTATGGGTTGTTGCTTAGTTTTGTATCGTATACTGAATAGGCTCCTCTCCACCCACCTTCCATATTTCCCAGTGTAACTTCCTGTCTCTCACCCCCATCCCCACCCCGGTAGCTTTCCAATAATAGTTGGCTTTTTTTGTGCTTTTTTTGGACTGGAGAAAACCTACAAACCCATTTTACCGGGGGCAGAATCAAAACCCAACCAGAGCTGAGTTCAGTGCAAACTTTGTCCCACAAACTCAGGTGGTGTTCGGATGTGAATTCCTGACCATCTGAGAGACAAACACATAAAGGTTGGGCAAATTTTAATCTCTCAAGGCCTGAGTGTGTGTATGTGTGGATCAGATAGTGAAAAAATCTTTGCTCCAAAAAGGCCCGTTAAGATATTTCAGCTGCAACCCACAGAAATCACCGAAAATCACGTTTCCATTTGAAGCAACACCAAATGTTTCTTAACCTCCGGCCATGTGAAGTATAGATAAGCCTCTCAGAGAGCAAAGGAGGGCAGGGGAAAAAAAAAAGTCTGGGTAGCAAGTAACTTAAAATAGATGAAGTGGAACAGTTTGGAATATCAGCTTGAGTGACAAGGGAGAAAGGAGAGATCCAAAGTCCAGGAGCAGATGACTTCAGTCTCACATCCCATCTTCTCCCTGGCTCCGTTTCCAAACCGCTCCCTCCCCCAGGCTGCTTTCCCAGCTAAAGGAAAGAAAAAAACAGAACGTCTTTTCCAGATTGGGGGCTGGTGGCCTCACATGTTGACACAGCAATAATTTTTAATGAGAAATTTTTAGTATTTGTGGGGGAGGCGTGAGCATTGTGTACTCAGATGCTTCACCGGCCACCATGCTGAGGGCTGGGGGCCCACCCTCACCTCCCTCCAGCTTGGTGCGCTGGGTCCCAAGACAGATTCCTTTCAGGCTAAGGGAAACATTTAGGCTCGCTCACCTTTGAACTGAATGCGATGATGTTTACCTTGGCAAGGCAAAGTGGCAGTTTTACAGATATTAAATACAGTCCTAAGGGGAATCTGGAGGCCTTCCTATATTTTAATCACCCAATTTAGCCAGCCTGAGGAGTCAGCTAAAGGGAAAACCTGTGGCGGGGTGGGAGGGAGGAGAAATTATCAGAAAATAAACCAGAGCTGAAACTAGGGCTGAGGAAAAAATGGAAAAAGCTATTTTTGATTTTCTATGTTAAAAAAAAAAACAAACCCTAAGAAGTGAAATTTCACAAATTAATCTCTAGCACCTCCATGCCACGTATGGTTTCTTGTCAGGTATTTCCTGCTTCTCTATATTCCACCTCAGCTCCCCTTCTCTCTCTCTCTCTCTGCAGGCTCCAGCCATCTTCTAATTTGATTTTACCTGTCAAGGAATATTGTTGCAAACAAGTTTTGCACATCTTGCATCAAGATTCCACCTCCCCCCAGTGCGTGTGTATGTATATTTAAAAAGAAAAGAGAGAGATACAAAGAGGTTGTGAATGATGCTGAAGTTATGCCAGGGTCAAGGCCTTGTTTATTGATTTTCTAACATAGCAGAACAGCGTACAAAAGGAAAAGAGACCAAAAGAAAAATACTTCTGCAACCTGGTAAATCTGGTTGTAAGCAGTTAGGCTTCAAGTAGGCTGTCAGAAGATTCCCTGCAGGAACACAATCCATGTTGATTTTACAGAGAAGGTTGTTATCCACGTTTCACTGCTGATTTATTGTTTTTTAACCAGCTCCTTATGCTAGACTTAAAAAAAAGAGTCATCTTGCGCTTTGCAAGGAGGAGACTTGCTGACTGCTGGTAAAATGACAATGCTGATTACCACCGCAGGAAAGAAAGGGACCCACAATGGAGTTCCAAGAGCTGTGCAGGGTTATGAGCTGCCATCTGCCGGGGCCCAGTTGTTGACCACCTGCAATGTTAGTTTAGGATTTGTCAGAATGTATGAAGGCCGCAGCTAATGTGGAAGAACATCATTGGGTACGTGTCCCTCATGAGGGCTGAGTAAATCTGAGCAGCTACACGTTCGCTGCCGATCCGGGGGAAGCCAGACTCAGAGTAGGATGGGTACACTGAAGACAAGTTTGATAAAGCCCAGCAGAATTGAAAGAGCTGAATGAGGCCCGTAGCCTACATCTGCAGAATTCATTAGCCTGGCTTGATTGGCCTCTGTTAAACAAATATGGGATAAGGTTTCATACTTTTTCTGGGGGAGTGGAGCTAAAGTTTCAGGCTGATGATTTAGTCAGGTGTAAGCATGAAGTTTCCAATTTAGAGAAATAAATCTAAAGTGATTTTATTATCCTCTGTTTTACCCTGACACCCTGCTTCACCCCAACTCCTTGTCAGAATTCACATGATGTGTTTATATAGGCCGCACTGTAATTGATTGGCATGCAATATAACATGACACATAAAATGCATCTTCCCCAGACTACAGAGTTCAGTAGCTTCCATATTTCATCATGCGCTCCTTCCATTCCTCAGCAGTCAACTTTTCCTCTCTCTAAATTCTTTGAATTCTGTGTTGTAAAGACCATGTGTTCTAAATACAGCTGGTGAGGCAGGCAGACTGCAGAGGACGCCTCTACGATGAAATGGAACATTTTGATTTGCTATTTAATGTGCGACTTAATTTTGCTTTAATCCAGTCATTTACCAAGAAGATCCTTGCCAGTCGTTAGAGAAAGACACTTTGTCACCTTCATATTAGATCTGGTTGAAGTTTTTGGAAGAAAAACTATTTTAATTGACAAATCCTTTTTTCCCATTGATTTTTTTTCATAAAAAATATTGTTTTTAAAAAAAGTTGATAAAGTTTTTATCAATATTTTTAAACAGAAAAAAAATCAGTGTCTTTATTGTTTAGTCTTTCTGTCTTCGGGATAAAAATTCTTTGAGAAATGTATGTTTTAAATTTTAAAATAAATTATTTTCAGGGGGAAAAAATCCCTTTATTTGACTAAACTGACCAAAAAATAATTGTAAAGGGTTTTATTTTTGCATACAGAAAACAATAACAAATTAATTAAAAAATAATTACAAAAAATGTTGAAAAGAATTTCAACATTTTTTGGATTTTTTTTTGCTCACCGGCTCTGAAGACTAAATGTTGTTTGTTTTTAATTAAAGCAGCTATCAATAAGAACACAGAGACACACAATCCATTAAGCCAAATTCATCTCTTTCTTCCCTAGCATAACCCCATTTATCCATTAGTGACACATGTGTCCTGCTGACTCAAAGATAAAAAAGAGAAATTATTTTTGTTTAATATTTCAACAAGGCAAAGAAGTTAGCAAGGAAATTAAGGTTGCACAAGTTGTGTTCTTCCCTGACGTTTACCAAGTGTAGCCACCACATTCCCAGCTACATTGTATGTTTGTCGTTTCCAAGGCTGAGTGCTTTCTGTACAGACTCTCCCAAACTGTTGCAAGCCACTTTTAGATGGATGCAACCCAGAAAGTGGAGTTGATGTGATGATTGTTCATGCACTTGAGAGCAGCAATTGAAGGAGCGATTCAGTTCCTACATCTGTCAGTTCCTAATAGTAGAAGTCCAGGGAAGAGATGGGCAACAAAATGGCAAATGAAATTGAATGTGGACAAATGTAAAGTAATGCACATTGGGAAAAATAACCCCAACTATACATACAATATGATGGGGGCTAATTTAGCTACAACAAGATCTTGGAGTCATCGTGGATAGTTCTCTGAAAATGTCCACGCAGTGTGCAGAGGCGGTCAAAAAAGCAAACAGGATGTTAGGAATCATTAAAAAGGGGAGAGAGAATAAGACAGAGAATATATTATTGCCCTTATATAAATTGATGGTACGCCCTCATCTCGAATACTGCGTACAGATGTGGTCTCCTCATCTCAAAAAAGATATACTGGCACTAGAAAAGGTTCAGAAAAGGGCAACTAAAATGATTAAGGGTTTGGAACGGGTCCCATATGAGGAGAGATTAAAGAGGCTAGGACTCTTCAGCTTGGAAAAGAGGAGACTAAGGGGGGATATGATAGAGGTCTATAAAATCATGAGTGATGTGGAGAAAGTGGATAAGGAAAAGTTATTTACTTATTCCCATAATACAAGAACTAGGGGTCATCAAATGAAATTAATAGGCAACAGGTTTAAAACAAATAAAAGGAAGTTCTTCTTCACGCAGCGCACAGTCAACTTGTGGAACTCCTTACCTGAGAAGTTTGTGAAGGCTAGGACTATAACAGAGTTTAAAAGAGAACTGGATAAATTCATGGAGGTTAAGTCCATTAATGGCTATTAGCCAGGACGGGTAAGGAATGGTGTCCCTAGCCTCTGTTTGTCAGAGGATGGAGATGGATGGCAGGAGAGAGATCACTTGATCATTGCCTGTTAGGTTACTCCCTCTGGGGCACCTGGCATTGGCCACTGTTGGTAGACAGGATACTGGGCTAGATGGACCTTTGGTCTGACCCGGTACGGTCTTTCTTATGTTCTTATTCTTTTCTAGTCTACATAGGCTCTTATACTGACGTGGTGAGGGGTGATAGCTGAGTGCTCTCCAATAATGAATTAAGTAGGGTTGCCGACGATGTATTTAAAAAATAAGGGACTTTTTTCTTAGCGCCCTGCCTCACCCCTCCTCCCATAATAATAATAATAATAATAATAAATTAACAATACATAATTAAGAAGCAGCACTCACCTACATTCACCAGGGGTATTTCTTGCTGCTTTTTGCAGCACTCAGAAATTCCTGATCTTGTTGTACAGAGATGAAAAAATAAGGGATGTCCCTTGTAATAAGGGATTGTTGGCAAGCCTAAAAATGACATAAATAATATCTGACAGATGTTGTTTATCTTCTTCCATTGGGGGTGGGGGAGATTTGTTCACAGGGTGGTGTTTTGGTAGGGTTTATATATATATATATATATATATATATATATATATATATACACACACACACACACTGCTCTGTATCCGTTTGAGAAGTTGAGAAGGTAGGTCAGAAGTGCTTCATGCACTTAGAGCACAAGTTGCGGAGGTCTGGGATGGTCCTTAGCTCCTGGTGGAATTCATTCCACAGTTTCAAACCCGCTCCCAAGAAAGCTCCCTCTCCTGGTTCGACTAAGATGTAGGGTGCTCCATTGTGTCGGGGGAGCAGAGTTGTTGACTAGGTCTTCGTCCCGGTGCTGCAGGCAGTCTTAGACATGCTAAGAGTAAATCTTTCACAGACTGTTACTATTGCTTCTTAAGCTCAAAAACCAGAATATCTATTTCAAGAGTGAGGAAAAATAACCCCTTTCTACTCCTTCTGTTATTATCTAATATGACAATGTCTTAAAGTGTGTTGTGTATGATTCTTCAGTTACTCAGAGGAGTAGTAATAGCTAGCCCTTATCATCCGTTTATCTCAGAGTGCTTTACAGAGAAAATTCGCAGTTTTACAGATGGGGAAACTGAGGCACAGATGGGGAAACTGAGGCACAGATGGGGAAACTGAGGCACAGATAAATGTAGTGACAAACTCGGGAATAAAATCCAGTTCTCTCAAAGGAAGCAGATGCTTAAAAGCCAATACAGTTTCAGTATGGATTTCTCTCCTTAATTAAAGGATACCCTTGAGAAAATATTTTATTCACTATTACAGCTGTTTTCATTCCCCTTTTTCACTACCTTATATGCCAGGCTGTGAAAAGGGTCACTGAATCCAGGTCAAGGTGTCAACATGGGCAGCGAGTGTGTGATCAATTTACAACACCAGTGCTGTTAGTGTGCAAACTGGTGCTTACGGGGCTATACGAGGGAACGCAAGGGAGGCAGCGTGAGAGGAAATTGAAATTGGAAATCAGATGGAACAATACAGTTCATAGATTCAAAGGCAGAAAGGACCACTGTGGTTGTCTAGCATCTGATCTCCTGCATAACGCAGGCCACGGAACTTCTCTGAATTAATTCCTGTTTGAACCAGAGCATGACTCTCAGGAAATCATCCAATCTTGATTGAAAAATTGCCAGTGCTGGAGACTCCAGCCCAGCCCTTGCTAAACTGTTCTAATGGTTAATGATCTTTCACTGTTAAAAATTTGCACCTTATTTCCAGTCTGAGTTTTTCTAGTTTCAACTTCCGGCCATAATTCAGTGCAGTGGGCAAACAAGCCAGTGATACATACAGTAGAAGCTCTGTCTGGTGTCCATTTTGCTTCGTGTCTCCGTTACGTTTTTCTAAGGACCCACCAAGTGTGGGGGCTCTTTTGCAAAGACATGCATATACACAAAGGTGTTGGGGCCCAGATTCAGCAAGACACGTCGGCACATGCCTAACTTTAAGCATGTGAGTAGTCCCATTGAAATCAATGGCACTATTTATATGCTTGAAGTTAGCCACGTGCTTTGGAACGTTGCTGAAATTGGACCTGGGTGAGGTTGTGATGGGCAGACTGCAGAAAAGCGTGGCTGTTTAGTTCAGATGAGCACCCACAATTCGCATGCACACCCAGATGTCTTAGTCAGCAAAACTGAGATGTCAGTCTTACTAAAACATGCTTTCTCACCTGCAACTTCTAGGGTAACCAGACAGCAAATGTGAAAAATCGGGACAGGGGGTGGGGGATAATAGGAGCCTATATAAGAAAAAGACCCCAAAATCGGGACTGTCCCTATAAAATTGGGACATCTGGTCACCCTAGCAACTTCCAGCTAGGTTGGGAATCTCCCCACAACAGCCTTTCGTGCTATGTTGTTGACGCGTCTCCTTCTGACGCATCCAGAAGCAGAAAGTGCGAGGGACCCCAAGATGGAAAAGAAGAAAATAATTAACCCCACTTTTTTTCAACTTTCAAAAGATTCCATTTGTATGGGGGATGAAGGTTCAGGTTATTATACTGACCTCCTTTGCAGGGTGCTTTCTAATCTATTGGCAGAAAGTGCCATATAAGAGCTACGGGTTATGATTATTAGGAGGAGTGATATTCATGTTTTATTTATTTGTTTATTATAATGCAGTAGCACCAAGAAGTCCAGGCATGGTAGCAGAGGCAACATGGGAGGAGGGGGGGATGTGGGACCATGTGCCCCCCACATTTTTGCCAGTTTGCTGGCCCTGCTCGGTCACATGGTGCAGCCAGGCACTCTCCCTGGATGGCAGCTGCTGGAGCCAGCAAGCTGGGAGCTTCAGGCGTGGGGAGAGGCAGTAGCAAACAGCTGGGAGCTGCAGGGAGGTGCCAATGAGGTAAGGGGGGGTGACTCAAGCAATTTGGATGGGAGGTGACCCTATAAATTGTACCCCCCCACACACACACTATCAGCAGGCACCCGTCGTCTCTGCATGGTAGAGGTCCCATTGGTCAAGGTGCTGTACAAACATAAAGGTGGACATGATCCTTAGAGTTTACAGTATTCGTCTATAGTCCTGCATCCCTGTGCTTCCCTTTGATTTCAGTGGGACTGCGTATGTGTGCAGCATTCTCAACAACTTGCAACAGGAGAACATCCAAACAATATGAGGGCAGAAGTGGGAAATAAACATACGTCCATGTATCTATTTACAGCCAAGCAATAATATTTCCTTCTAAAGCAGAAATCTAACCACTTTTTGTTATCGATTAATGTACTTCTGTGACCTCTAAAACGTGCGGTGCATTTTTAATATACATTGGGAACCTTTTCTGCTTCTTCTATCTTGCCCTTTTCCTTTTTCCCAAGACCATGTAGATCAAACAAGCGCCTTTGTGCTTCCTATCAAGCTGCATCTGACGCTGGGGAGGAGCTCCCTGTGAACATCCACAAAAGGAATGCCTTATCCTTCCTCAAATCCCTCCTTAAAGCTCTCCTTTGCCCTGATGCGCAAAAAAAAAAAAAAAAAAAAAAAATTCTGGAGAAAGGGGTAAACAGTGAGGTGGCAAAGTTTGCAGATGATACTAAACTGTTCAAGATAGTTAGGACCAAAGCAGACTGTGAAGAACTTCAAAAAGATCTCACAAAACTAAGTGATTGGGCAACAAAAGGGCAAATGAAATTGAATGTGGATAAATGTAAAGTAATGCACATTGGGAAAAATAACCCCAACTAGACATACAATATGATGGGGGCTAATTTAGCTACAACAAGTCAGGAAAAAGATCTTGGAGTCATCGTGGATAGTTCTCTGAAGACGTCCACGCAGTGTGCAGCGGCGGTCAAAAAAGGAAACCGGATGTTAGGAATCATTAAAAAGGGAATAGAGAATAAGACTGAGAATATATTATTGCCCTTATATAAATCGATGGTACGCCCACATCTCGAATACTGCGTACAGATGTGGTCTCCTCATCTCAAAAAAGATATACTGGCACTAGAAAAGGTTCAGAGAAGGGCAACTAAAATGATTAGGGGTTTGGAACGGGTACCATATGAGGACAGATTAAAGAGGCTAGGACTCTTCAACTTGGAAAAGAGGAGACTAAGTAGGGATATGATAAAGGTCTATAAAATCATGAGTGATGTGGAGAAAGTAGATAAGGAAAAAGAACAGGAGTACTTGTGGCACCTTAGAGACTAACAAATTTATTAGAGCATAAGCTTTCGTGGGCTACAGCCCACTTCTTCGGATGCATATAGAATGGAACATATATTGAGGAGATATATGCTCTCTGTATGTGTGTATATATATCTCCTCAATATATGTTCCATTCTCTATGCATCCGAAGAAGTGGGCTGTAGTCCACGAAAGCTTATGCTCTAATAAATTTGTTAGTCTCTAAGGTGCCACAAGTACTCCTGTTCTTCTTTTTGCGGATACAGACTAACACGGCTGCTACTCTGAAACCTGTAGATAAGGAAAAGTTATTTACTTATTCCCATAATACAAGAACTAGGGGTCACCAAATGAAATTAATAGGCTGCAGGTTTAAAACAAATACAAGGAAGTTCTTCTTCACACAGCGCACAGTCAACTTGTGGAACTCCTTACCTGAGGAGGTTGTGAAGGCTAGGACTATAACAGGGTTTAAAAGAGAACTGGATAAATTCATGGTGGTTAAGTCGATTAATGGCTATTAGCCAGGACGGGTAAGGAATGGTGTCCCTAGCCTCTGTCTGTCAAAAAAAAATCTAAAAAAAGCAACAAAGAGTCCTGTGGCACCTTATAGACTAACAGACGTATTGGAGCATAAGCTTTCGTGGGTGAATACCCACTTCGTCAGGCATTGTTAGGTTCTGACCCTGAATGCTTTGCAGATGGAAGAAGATCAAAATAAGTTGGACAAGACAATTGAGGCCAGAATCACTGCTGGTATAACTACATTGAATTTAGTGGAATTATGGTAGCAGATACATTTAAGAATAGTGCTTACGTAGAGTTTAAACTCACTTGTGGTCAAATGACCCTCTAGTATGGTTTGGTCAACTAGTACGCATGGGGTTAACCTGTCTTAGAACACTAGTGTAATGTAGGAACCGAAGATACAGCACTGGGTTTGAATACCATCCTAACATGCTGTGGGCCATCCGTGCCGATTGGCCAACCCATGTTAGACCCCTGTTTAATCACAACCGACTTTCAACTGTTCTCAAGCAAAGTTCTTAAATGTAGTTGTTCCAGCGCTTGGGGACAGAGCATCAAGCCAAATCTAGCATGCCAGGGGATAATGTTATAACATAGCAGTGTCCCAAGCATCTTATACACCCTGATCCAGTGGTTCCCAAACTTGTTCCACCGCTTGTGCAGGGAAAGCCCCTGGTGGGCCGGGCCGGTTTGTTTACCTGCCGCGTCCGCAGGTTCGGCCGATCGCGACTCCCAATGGCCGCGGTTCGCTGCTCCAGGCCAATGGGAGCTGCTGGAAGTGGTGTGGGCCGAGGGACGTACTGGCCGCCGCTTCCAGCAGCTCCCATTGGCCAGGAGCAGTGAACCGCAGCCACTGGGAACCGCGATCGGCCGAACCTGCAGACTCGGCAGGTACACAAACCGGCCCGGCCCGCCAGGGGCTTTCCCTGCACAAGCGGCGGAACAAGTTTGGGAACCACTGCCCTAGTCAGAGCTGAACTGTGATCCTGTCAACACTATAAATGTCGTGTCGCAGAATCTGGTTACAACACGATTGTTCACTAACCTGGTTACAGACCTGAAGAAGAGCTCTATGTGATTCCAAAGCTTGTCTCTCTCACCAACAGAAGTTGGTCCAACAGAAGATATTGTCTCCCCCACCTTGTCTCTTTAAATGGCATTGTAATTTCGGATGATTATTTACAAAACATGGCCAAGGTCTAGTCTACCCTACAGTTGGAACTCTGCTTGTAACCAGAGTAGGGGAAAGCCAAGTTACAGCCAGTCTCCTGTGATATGTTTGTATCTATAGGGACAGACCTCATCTTTTGTAAACGGTTGTTTGACTCCAATTGAAGACCTAGCCATAGTGTAGACATGCCCTGTGTTTCAATATAGTCCTTGGCCATCATCAATCTACCTGTGCAGATGGGTCCCTGGGGGGAAATTAAAAATAAAAGGGAAAATGTACTTGTAAGGGACTCTAAATCTTTATGCAATCTTCGTTAGCTTTATACATAAGCTATACACATAAGCTTTGCTCTTACCTTTAATAATCCGGCTAACTGCAACAGCAAAAGCTTTCAACTTTCAACCCTTTTCAGGGGGAAAGTCTTTACAATATTTATTATTACAGTAAATTGCACCATTTAAGGTCAAAACAGAAGCATATTTTTGGACTCAAGGTTGTTTTGTTACCTGCCGAGGCTGAGTCCTGTTGGAAAGGTCTGTGTTTCTAATTTCCCCATGCTATTTTGTTACTATGAGATGATGGGAACACCACTATGCTGTTATAGTTTCTATTTTTTTCTTAGTTGGTTGTTCATACACAGGCCTGGCTGGAATTGAAAATCTCAGCAAAAAGCCACTAACACCTGCATGTTTGACCTGCAGTTTATAAATCAGAACATATGTTTTCATATTTCAAATTAAACAAATGAACGTTACCAGAACTTGACGGCAAAGTATTGTCTTTTCACAATCAAGGGGCCAGATTCTCCACTGGGGTAAATCTGCATTGCTACATACACTTCCCCTGACTTCTAATCCCGAACGTGTCATCCTTTATTTTCTGAATTAATTTTTATACAAGGAATTATTGGGGTGAAGATAGCATGTATACAAGTTTCCATCTGTTCGCTTGAGAGTGGAAGCTGCCCTCTTTCTGTAAAGTGGAATCAGAGTTCCACAATGGATTTCTCCCTATCATGTATGTATAATTATATTTATGTATATAAGCTTTGATTCAGCAAAGCACTTACGCTTGAAATCAATTGGACTTTAGCACATGCTTGCAATTAAATACAATTTAACTGAATAGAGCCATTAAGAAAGTGTGTGGGAGGCAGCTTATATTGGTACATCTGTGCATAAATAGAGAGGGAAATGGTGCCAAATCTTTCACCGACCCCAAACCCAAAACTATCTATCTATCCAATGATCCATCCATCCACTGATCCTCCCACTAGTTATTTATGCTGTATTTATCACCCTAGCATCTGGGCATCAAACCTCTGACTGGCAGAAGCTGGGACTGGATGTCAGAGGATGGATCACTCGATAAATTGCCCTGTTCTATTCATTCCTTCTGAACCAACTGGTACTGGCCACTGTCGGAAGACAGGATACTGGGCTAGATTGACCATTGATCTGACCCAGTATGGCTGTTCTCATGTTCTTTTATATTTCTTCCAATTTTTTTTTCAGATACAGAGATTCTATTATTTTTATTCATATTGCAGTAGTGTCAAAAATGTGCAAGGTGCTGTATAGATAGGGTGACCAGATGGCCCATTTCTTCTTATATAGGCGTCTATTGTCCCCCTGTCCCATTTTTTCACAGTTGCTATCTGGTAACCCTATGTGCAGACGTATTCATTAAGAAGACTCCTTCCTCATTCTATATCCCCTGATCCTTCAAACATTCTGACATTTACATGCTTTTAACTCTATGCACTCGCCAAAAGTTAAGAACATGAGTAAGTGTCTGCAGTTATCAGTGGCCTAAAACGCCAGTGGAGTTATTCTAGATTTGTACCATTGCAACTGAAGTCAGAATCTGGTCAAATGGGTTGAATCAGACCTGTACTAAAATCTGTGCCAAAGCTCTCATTGACTTTGACCAGCGCAGGACTGAGCCCAAGTCCACTCCTCTCTTGCAAACTTTTGGTTGAAAGAAAACAATAATCAGTATTGTGCAAAACTGTGCAGACTTTTATTTGTATTTAAGCCACATATCTAAAAAACAGCTGGATTAACTCAGCTGTGTAAAGCTGATGAGCATGGAAAAATGTATACGAAGGAAAAAACAATCAGCGTCTCCCATTTGGAGTGTTCATGATTTAAAAATCTCCTCTCCCCAAATGTGTATCTCCTTTAGGTGAGGAAGATGTATTTGCTTTTTGGGTCACAACAGAGAAGAAAAGAAAAAGGAGACCTTTTTTTTTCTTTCTTTCGTAGAGTAACACAATTTAATTAGAAACCGTTTTAATGGTTACCTTACCCTCTAAGGCTGAAAGATCTAACTCGCCTCAATGTACTTAGCTCAAAATCCCTGTAGAGGTTCAGATTTCTAGCTGCAGTTGCCAGGAGCGGTGAATTCAGGCCTTTATAGCGTCCGTGTGATTGTCAGCTCGGAGAGCATTAACAGTGTATTACAAAAATGAAGAGTTCCCTCACCTCCTTTTGGCCGGTTGTTTCTACATGGTGGGAAGGAAAACATTTTCCCAGTCAGCCCTTTACTGTGCAACTGGGAGAAACTGTCACTTCGTTATGAGCAAGCCCTGCAAGATAAGTCAAAATGATTTACCCTGTAAATAAAGCGGGCTGTTTTCTTTAACTGGAAGAATTGCCCATGTGGTGAGACTTCCTATGGGAGGGGATGTGGCTGGCCCTCTACATTTATCCGCTGTGTTTGTCTTTTTTTGAAAAAGCAACATTGGAAAGATTAACAAGTCTGTCACTGAAGGAACTGATCTATCAAAGCTGCGGATACAAAGCAGACCATTCATTCCTTGCGTTTCTGAACTCTCACTTCCAGTGCAACCTGGGTCTTCCCATTTAGGTTCTGATTAAAGGAGGGTTTTCCCGCCCTCCCCTCTGGGCATATAATCCCTTTTCAGATGCAGGATTTCTATATATATTCTGACCATTGTAATTTGACCCCGTCCAACACAGGCTGGCTGGTTTGCCTATAGGAATGTGGAGAGGAGTTTTGTTTGTGTGTATAATAGGGAAGGGGTGCTGCAGATAAAACAAGTGTGAGCTAATGACCCGAGCACAGAACTGTGCTCTAATATTCCTGAGCTCTAATACCTACTCTGACATTGGTTCCTTCTGAGGTTTTGAACAAATCACTTACCCTCTCTGCCTCCGTTTTTCCATCTGCAACGGGGGAGAGTAATACTGCCCTACCTCACAGTGGTATTAGGAAGATTATTTCATGGTTCTAAACTGTTTTGCAAATAATGTAATTAAATTACATTATTTTAAAAGTCTCTCTCTCGCGCTAGCTACTTGGATGGCTCCCATCCCCATAGTATCCCATCCACCTGTATACTCGTAGGATTTTTTTCTGTGGTAAAGAAAGACCTAGCAGTTTGCTGCTCACAGTCCACCATGCTTTGCTTTAAATTCTCCTGGACAGACACAGCCAGTTCCCAATTAAGGATCCTGGGTGATGTAGCCCAATGGCAACAGAGGGTCCTGTGGCACCTTTAAGACTAACAGAAGTATTGGAGCATAAGCTTTCGTGGGTGAATGCCCACTTCGTCAGATGCAAGTAGCCCAATGGATATTTCTAAGGAAGGACTCTAATCAGAGCCACCACTAGAGGGCATTCCAGCGGACATCCCTCCTCTGAAGTAAGGAGAATGGCACCCAAGGATGTATTTGGATCTATAGGCATATATTGCTACAATGGTATGCAAATTTTGCAGCCCTCCTTTCCCTCAAGGCTCCTCCCACCCTCACTAGTAAATGACAGGCATCACCATGTACTGCTCCCAGAGCCGTCTGCTTTGCTGAATGTTAAGCAATGGCCATTTTGGGGGGTTCTGAAGGCTGCTCAGTCAGTTACCACCTCTCTGTGGAGACGGTTAGTGGTGCAGTGGTTTTTCCTCGACCCAGTCAGGTTGTATCCTTGTGTTTCTCGTGGAAGGAGGTCAGCGGCAGCATATGCCAAAGTGAACCAGCGGCCTTGGGACCTGGTGCAATTTAAGGAACAACCTGCCTCCTGCAAAGCTTGTGCTTTGATCTCGCCTGCCCAAAAGCAATCTCTCACCTTGGTGTCTCAGGCAGGGGCCTTGCACAAGCCCCTAGCTGGAGCTTGCCTCTGTCAAAAGAGAGCCTGGCTCCCAGAAGCCTGAGAGCTAGGATAAAGCCAATCTGTCCCCTCAGACCCAAACAAACCAAAGGGAATTCTGTCCCTTTGCCTAGGAAACCCATTTGATTCCCAGGTGGAGGCAAAATGTTCCTCTGAGTTGAAACATATAAGGATGGCGGTCACTTATGCCACTATCATCTTGCTATATTTAAGACCCCTACCTCTTCAATCCATCAAATATTTCCTCTTAATCTACTTCTCAGTGAGTTGCAGTAGAAAATGAAATAGCTATGGAATGTTGTCTGCAAGTATTGGGGTGGGTCTAACCTGCTGGCCACCCCGGGGGTATCTGCACTGCAGCTAATGGAGTTCTCCCCAGGAGTAATGAATTTGGCTCTTATGTTCACTGATTTCTGGGATGCCACACACTTAAAAATGATGCTTGTTAAGGGCCTGATCCCTGAAGATGCTAAAAACCCTCCACTCCCATGAACTGGCCCAGTGGCGAAAGGAGATCAATACCTCCAAGCCCCATTGGCTTCACCCAGAGTTGAAAGTGTTTAACAGCTCTCAGGATCAGGACCTATTTTACTCCATTTTCAAATTGGTCTGAGAGATTTAGCAGCTCAACTCCCATTAATCTCAATGGAAGAGGGCCAGCTCATTCATCACTATTCATCATACATAATGATTCAAATAGCCTAAGGCCATGAGATCTGTGCTGCTTTGTAGACGCCCCACATCTGAGAGTAAATAAAGGCACCTGTAAACCTTATTAGCAGCTAAGAAATTATGACATTGACATATGACACATTTGGAAATAATTGACCCATGTGTAAATCATCCTTGTAATTTAAAAGCATCAGACAAAAGCTTTCAAAATACTTTCCCAACACTCTTCTGGCACGGCTGGCTGGTATGTACTCCTGGGGAAACTGAGGCAGGAAGCCAACTTGACCAAGGCTTCATGGTGAGTCAATGTCAGAGCTCAGATTAGAGCTCAAGAGTTTCTGCCTCTCCTGTCCTAGGCTCAGATCAATTTTAATCCCTATATCTTTGGGCTGGTCCACACTAACCCCCCACTTCAAACTAAGATATGCAACTTCAGCTACGTTATTCACGTAGCTGAAGTCGAACTATCTTAGTTCGAACTTACCGCGGGTCCACACACGGCAGGCAGGCTCCCCTGTCAACTCTGCGTACTCCTCTCGCCAAGCAGGAGTACCGGCGTTGACGGCGAGCACTTCCGGGATTGATCCCAGAAGATCGATTGCTTACCGCCGGACCGGGAGGTAAGTATAGACGTACCCTTTGGCTTGCGTTAAAGGGATGGTGAGACTATTTGGCACTAATAGCTTTTTCCTCTTGCATCTTCTCACCCCCCCCCTCAAACTTTTAAATCTTTAAAAGAAAATGAGGGTTGACTCAGCGATTAACCAGGATTAATCTCCGCAGGATATTTCCATTTTGCTAACCACTGATTCTATTGAGAAGAGAAGGTGCGGCCATGGATTGCCTTCACTTCAGGTCTCTGCCAACCTGGGATGCTATTCCAAGCCAGAACTAATGTGATTTATGCCAATTATTTACTTCCAGCCCTGGTAGGAATCTATCTAATGTACTTACCTGGCTCCATCACCACAGTATCTAAGCCTGACAGTCTTAAATGTATCCAACACCCCTGTGAATAGGGAAGTGCAATTTATTCCCATTTTACAGGAGGGGACCATGTCTACATTGCAGTCACAGGGTGTGAGTACAGCCTGGATAGACATACCCGAGCGAGCTTTAATTTAGTCAGCTTGGGTACTGCTAGCAGTGAAGCCATGGCAGAGAGCCTTGGTTCCCAGCCTGCCAGGAACCCTGGTTAATTACTTGCAAAGGCCACGCTGCTGCAGCTTCATTCGTCCTGCACCTGAGCTGGCTAAATTGACTTGGGTATGTCCACACCAACTGCAGTTCCACCCTGTTACCTACCCTAAGGCCTGGTCTACACTGGGAGAGGGGGGGATCGATCTAAGATATGCAACTTCAGCTATGAGAATAGTGTAACTGAAGTTGATGTATCTTAGATCGACTTAGAATCACTTACTTTGCGTCCTCGCGGCGCGGGATCGACGGTCGCCACTCCCCCGTCGACTTTGCTTCTGCCTCTCGCCGAGCTGGAGTTCATCACTCGATGGGAGAGCGAGTGGGGATTGATTTATCACGTCTACACTACACGCGATAAATCGATCCCCGATAGATCGATCGCTACCCGCCGATCCGGCGGGTAGTGTAGACGTACCCTAAGTGACTCCCCGCCGAGGTTGCCCTGGGAGTTTGTGGCAGAACAGGGGACTGAGCCCAGGTCTTTCAAGTCCAAAGTAAGTGCTCTAACCATTGGGCCAGCCATCTTTGAGGATGACATTTCCAAACACACTAGTTCTAGTCAACAGCCTATCGCTGCTCAGATTCCTGAGCTGGGGCCACGCATTTCTGTCCCAGCGACCCTCCCGCCGATCAGATAACCTCTCCAGTGGGAGCTGAGACAGTTCAGCACCTTGCGAGAAAAAGTCGATTTTCAGAATCAGGGCCCAAATGACGCCGCTAAAGCCAAATTCACCCCCGGCTGCAGGTGGGAGTCAAAGGCACTCAGTTGCTCATCAGCCTGGCCTTTGTAGTTTATTGAGCCGCTGTGCAAACTTCAGAGCTATTATTTTATATGACCTTGGATCTATTCAGCGCTGAATAAAGTGTTTTTCTTCTGAAGACCCGGGCTGCATTTTGTGTAAGATGTGTACGTTCCGGAGGAAACAGTAAACATGGCCGTGACCTGCTGAGCTCAGATTTCTTCATCAAATACCCACCATTCCCCAAGGTAAAATTCCCCGAAAGTGTTGTAGCTTCATTGCACCAATGACAATAAAATATGTTTGCTAGCCACCATTCTGTCAGGTTTTACAACAATTGCTTTTGAGCTGTTAAGTGTGTGGTTCTTTAGTCAAGGATCACTGCTTTTGTGCACACACTTCCTGTTGGGTGACATTGAACCATTACATGCAGATACTGACTATTCAGAAAACACACAAAACCATATAGATAGGTCCCCCCCATAAAGCCATTTTACATTTATACGGTGGAATGTTCCCTTTTAATCTGTTGTCAAAACTAAGTCTCTCTCTGCTTTTGCTGCAACCCTTCTCTGGGGAGGGAGGGGGGTTGGTAGCAAAGGCCTGATGATAAGGCCTTTTGGGGTAGTGTTGGCCACTGGGTAGCAAAAATGGGAGCTGTTTGAGGTGCTGGCAAAGAAATGGAAGACTCCAGCAGGGGAAAGAATGAGGAGTACTTGTGGCACCTTAGAGACTAATAAGAGCTGGTCTACACTTGGGGGGGTGATCAATCTAAGGGTACATCTACACTACAGGGGGGAGTCGATTTAAGATACGCAAATTCAGCTACGTGAATAGCGTAGCTGAATTCGACATACCGCAGCCGACTTACCCCGTTGTGAGGACGGCGGCAAAATCGACTTCTGCCGCTTTTTGTTGGCGGCGCTTACTGCCACCTCTGCTGGTGGAGTTAGAGCGCCGATTCGGGGATCGATTGTCGCGTCCCGACGGGACGCGATAAATCGATCCCCGAGAGGTCGATTTCTACCCGCCGATTCAGGCGGGTAGTATAGACCAGACCTGAGATATGCAACTTCAGCTATGTGAATAGCGTAGCTGAAGTCGAAGTATCTTAGATCGACTTACCTGGGGTCCACACGGCGCGGGATCGACGGCCGCAGCTCTCCCGTTGACTCCGCTACCGCCGTTCGCTCCGGTGGAGTTCCAGAGTCGACGGGGAGCGCGTTCGGGGATCGATATATTGCGTCTTAACGAGACGCGATATATCGATCCCCGATAAATCGATCACTACCCCCCGATACGGCGGGTAGTGAAGGCATACCCTCACAAATGTATTTGGGCAGCCGGGGGAGAGATTGGTCCCTCTGTTGGAGAGTGATAAGAAGCATTGCTAGCTGAATGGTGTTACAATCCCGTTAGCTCAAGTGCAATCACTGTCTTCAGCTCAATAGACTCACTGAGGCCCCGATCCTGCATGGTTGTAAGCTTACCCAGATGAGTAGTTCCACTAAAGTTAAAGTCCCTAGTTTAATCAATTTCATTTTCCAGCAGTAACAAAACACTGGGAGTGTAAGCTGGGTGACTATATTGTTACATGCCAATGTCTCACATTCTCCGTAGCAATCTCGAAATGCCACAGCTTTTGCTTGCAAGCATCTTTTTTTTTTTTAATCTTGGATTTCTTCCCTTAGGATCTTTTCTCTTCTGTCTGGATTTGGCATTTTGGCCTCCCATACTTGACAGCAGCTTTCTAAGTCCAGGAATAGAGTTGTCCAGTTGTGACAGCCGCTGTCTTCACCAACATACCTTCCTACACAGTCTCATCAATCAAAAGGGAGGAAATGTGTGTTATTTTTGATAAATGGGCTCCAAGATTTGCTGATCGTGTTACAGGGAGGACCAGATTAACTTGGGTCTGAATGAAGTGACAAGGCATTGCAGTCCATTGTTTTTAAAGGGCAGAGCTGTGCCGGAGAGCAAGGGGGTGTGTGAGGCTGCTTTTTACACCCAGACACAGATTAGCCACGTCCCAGGGTGAAGTGTAGGAAGGAGGGCAGTCTCTCCCGTGCAAGGGGATGGAGAGTGGGCAGAGTCTTGACTCCAGCCTCCAACACACTGGTCAGTGCAGCTGAGCGGGTGTGGGTGGGCAAGTCATCGGTACCAGATATAGGGCTGGCCAAGATCACGTCCCCTCTAGAGCAAATGGGGTGCGAATTACTGCCCTGCAGTACGGCCAACGCCGTGTATTCAACCCCTGCAAAAACACACCACCACAAACACCATGTCAGCTCTCCCTTCCCCACAAAAAAACCATGAGATTGGCTCAAAGATCATGACATTTAAATGAAAAGAACCCCCCAATTTTTTGTCCTGGTTTCCAAGCCTTCAAGGTGCACTCGGGTCCCATTTTCAAGTTTTTCTTTGCAACCCGAAGGGCTAGAAACTTACTTTAAAAAAGTGGGGGGCGGGGAGGGAGGGGAGTTGAGATACTCATGCAATCAGCTGGCCCCAGGAGTCAGGGCTGTGGGCCCCAACCTTTTTCGTCTGGCGGGCGCCAGACGATGAGTCACGGAGGACTGTGGCGGCGGACGAGCATCCGCCGAAATGCTGCCGACAAGCGGCAATGTCGATAGGCGGCGCCACCGAAATGCCGCCGAAAATCCGCGGCGATGCCTCTGGATGACGCTGCTTTTCGGCGGATGCTCGTCTGCCGGCCAGTACCCGGGCACACTTAGACGCCACGGTGCCTGCGGGCACCGCATTGGGGACCCCTGAGCTAGGACTTTAAAGGAAACCCTCAGCTTTCACCAGGCTTGTGATAAAATGGTGAGAGCGTGCCCCACTGATACTGTGGCTCGCTGAGACCCGGTTCTGTCCTTGATCCCCTCTGGGCAGCACGCCTGCTCGCTGCTCCATGTTCAGGCTTTGTGGCAAAGCTGCAAGCTAGCCCAAAACGTTCCAAAAAAGAACATTTTAATGAGCATGATTAAATGAACTACTTAGCAAAGAATTAGCAGACATGAGAAACTGATTTTTTTTTTAAAAATTTCTTTGTCCTTAAGCTTTTAAAGGTCACTTTTTCTCTGATGTGGGCTTCATAGCTTATATTTGCCATTATTTAAATTCCACGGTGCACTAGTCTAAATTACACAAAAGCGGCTGGCTGCTTCAAATAACTCAGTCCCCCATCGCTTCCCAGTGAAGAGGGTTGCGTGATACAATGGAGGCTGTCAGTGATTACAAAGAGAATAGCAATTTGATGTAGAAAAAAAATTAGACAACCAAGGTTTGATATGTTCTTCTTTCTCTCAAATTTTAAGGAAGAATTAAAATATCAACATCAGCTTATAGGATAAACTTATGAGAAGGTTCCAGGGCTTGTCTACTTGGGGGAAATTGACCACCATAGATACAGTGGAGTAATGAAGCTTTGGAAACAGATTAATTATTGCAGAATAAAAATTCACTTTTTTTCTTGTAATAGTGTTTTCATGCAGGGGATTTGTACTGGAATAGCTAAATTATACCAGGATAATAGTAAATGGAGATATACCTCTCTCCTAGAACTGGAAGGGACTGGGAAAGGTCATTGAGTTGAGTCTAGCCCCCTGCCTTCACTAGCAGGACCAAATACTGATTTTACCCCAGATCCCTAAGTGGCCCCCTCAAGGATTGAACTCACAACCCTGGGTTTAGCAGGCCAATGCTCAAACCACTGAGCTATCCCCCCCCCACGGTAGTTGAGTAGTTATTCTTCTCTGACATGTCTCCCCATATAGAAAAGGTGGAACTCATGACCTATGCCCAAGTCCTGCAAAGACATGCTCATCTTTGGAGAAGTCCTTTAGATGTCAGTGGGACTATTCATCGAGTGTAAAGTTAACCACATGCTTATGCCTTTGGAGGATCAAGGCCTGGCTGAAAGATTTCCTGGTGGAATTTCTGTCCTTCCTGCTCAGAAAGGACACTTTGTAAGAACAGTCTCTCTCATGGCATTGAGGGATTTCCACTTCTGATCCCAGCTAGTACCCAGATGCATGACAGAAGGGGGAAAAGAGCAATTAAAGGCAATGTTAAGCTAATGTTCCCAAATCTAGAAATGGTTGGGTTTGGTTCTGGTTCTGGGCACATGTTTGGATCAGTTCTTCTTGTATCTGGATACATTTGTTTACCCCTAAAAGATGTGCTTAAAACCTAATTAAAAAAACATTTCCAATCTTTCTCTTCCATAATCCCTATAATTAATATACACACATGTATACATACATACACACACACACACATCAGGGCAAATTTTTAGCTGATCCAGCGTGGCTCATTGAAATCAATCGAGCTACGCCAATTTACAGCAGTTAAGAATCTGGCCCATTTTATCTAATATTGATGAATTCTATTCTGAAGTATGTCTTTGCTGTTACCTTGTCATCCACTCCTGTTTATCAGTTTTTGCCATTTATCCTTTCATTCTCTGGGGCAGGGACTGTCTTTGCATGATTTGTCTATACAACAACTAGCATATTGGGACCTTGATTCCTGGCTGGGGCCTTAGGAGCTACTCAAAGGTAAATAAAATATTTCTATCTATTAACAGATAGGCCTGAGCATGAAGTTTGAATCCAGGAGAATTGGTTTGGCCCACTGCAAAGCTAGGAAGAAGCTGCAACGTTCAAATCCAGCTCTACATGTCGTTGACGAACGGTGCAGCTCTCCTCGTTTATGCAGGGTGGTGTACTGCAAGAAAGGGTTAAAATAATCTTGGCAAAAATCAGCTGTCTTTTAACCTTGTTGCAAAATCTAGACAACCCAAGGATGTTTGCTTTTCTCCCTGAAGGTTAAGTTGTCCTAACAGGTGCTAATTTTGTGTTTTCTTATGGAGATCTGTCCATATTAGAAGCAACTGTGTGCAAACAAAAAAGCCAATTAGAGTGCAAGGGTATTTTTCATCCTTCCTATTTCCATGTAGTCCCCAGCTATCTCTATCAGTCATGTTAAGCCATAGACTTATCCTTTCTTGAGAATTGGTAGACTTGTGCCCTCTTTGGGGAAAATTGCTATTCTAATGTCATGGGAAAAATATTGTCCTGGGGAAGTGGATGATCCATGCTAACTGGGATTTGTCATCAGCTTTGGCAACCTACGTAGCAGGGGTTGAGATTAATGGAGCCAAAGACTTTAAGCAAATATTGTTGGCGTGCTGTTAAACTGTCAAGAGAGCAAGAAAAAAAGCTCACCCTGCAGCTCCCAAATAAAGATTTGTATTCACCGAGCACTGCCAACGTTATATTAGGAATTATTTGCAGCTAACTACTTTCCAAAAAGGAAACAACCAGGTGTCACTTATTGTCCAAGGTTTATCTGCTGTATTTTTGTTAGATTTACATTTAGATGGTTGAATCTGAGCAGGGAATAGATCTGCCAAATCCACTTTTAAATACACTATGCCGAAACCCCAATTGGTGTAAATCAGCATGGATCATGGACTACGATGGCTCTACACGGCTTGACACCTGTTGAGAATCTGGCCCAGGATTTCTACATTTTTGTATAGACCATAAATAAAAAATAGTGAAATTCCTGAAATCCAAATAGTTGGTATTAGTTATTGCAACAATGTTGACATAAGACCCAACATTTTCTCTATCCATGTATTCAGCTACCTAGCTTGCAAGCTGTAATAAACCAAAGTCGTACATCAATTACAATATTTTATGATTATTTTATACTCTTGGCAAAATACTCAGTGTTATCTTGAACCCTATTAAGGCTCAGCTGATTAAAGGTTGAAGTTTTTCATAAGTTATTGATGTTATTTCTTTTATTCAAACATTTTCATAACAAACTAGCTATGATAATATTTTTCTTGGCCAGAGACTTAAGACCAAAGACTTATGTTGTAGGTAACAATATACAACTGTTTATTTGGTTTAAGGACACTGAATAAATATGTTGATCCTATATGTGCATTTTTGAAATAATTCTACAATGAGTCACATTTTGATTTGCCACTGTTTAACGTTAAAGTGGAACTGATTTTCATTTGCAATATGGTTATGCTCAGAAAATGGGCTATGTAAAAATAACCCATATCTATGCCCTGTGACTGATTTTGTCATCTGATATTAACAAAAATAAATCATGTCTGGTCATTTATCTGTCTATCCATCCGTCCGTCCCTATGAGCTTCTGATATATTCACCACCATAGTATCCAGGGTTCCTATTCTTTCCCTAAAGGATTAGGATAATGCTCATTAATCTCACTGGAAATTATTCATACACAGATGGGATGGGATGGGGTGAAGAATGCTAATGTGTTAGCCCAAGGCCCTGATTCAACAAAGCACTTATGCATGTGTTTAAGCCCCATTGAACAATGGGATTTGAATATATCCTTAAAGCCTATACTGAATTGGGCTTAAAGGGTATGCCTTCACCTCAGAGTCAACTCTAGTGATCTGCATGTGAATTATTTATCTGATGTTAGCCTAGTTCGAGTGAAAGGAGTCACACTGCAAAATAATACTCGACTTGTTGCATCTTCACTGGTGCTGTACTTGAGTGTGGCGCAAAGACTTCTGGGGGCGTATCCCATGGTTCATAGCACTGCAGTGTGCTGATTATCTCTATGCATTCTTTCAGTGTGTTGTGAGAGCACTTGTCTGTCCCCAGAGGAATTGAGAATCTTTGGACGACTAGCCGTTTTCGTGTGGCACTAGCCAACGTCCACATTGTAGAGTGACTAGCAGCTGAGGGGATGAGCTCATTCAAGCTTTAGCCATCTCAAGTTCGTAGCACCACCACATTCAAATGAGGGGTTTTTCTGTGTGGATGAGACTTGGGTTAAGGGCAACTCTCAAGCTATAACACTAGTTAGCTTTGTAGTGAACACAAGTCCATAGGGAGTATGCAAAGTTTTGCATTATAGAGTTTGTTGGCCAGCTTGCATCTGGACAGAAACCTCCCCAAAGTTTGTAAGGGATGTTTTGATTCTGGTCCCATCACAAGTTGAAGCCATCAAGCTTCATGCAGCTTTGAAGTGAAACCCTTTGTTAGGTCACGTTTGTTTGAAACAGGGTCCAGATTCACAAAGCATTTGGCAAACTTGGATGGAGTTTCAAATTGGTAATGATCCCCTCCCTGGTTTCAGGTTTTATGGCTAACCATGTGCACATTTAGCTCCATTAGAAATATCCAGGGACAATAAAACATTAATTTGTCAAGTTTTGAAGATGATGTTTAATCAAAGTAAAGAATACGAATGGGAAGAAGTGGTGACTGATGGAATCCTTCTTTTTTACCTTTGTGCTTGAGAAAGATACCAAATTGTATCATAAGAATAAAGGTCACTAACAGTACTTTGCACTTATATGGCATCAAGGATCTCAGAAGGTTTTACAGACATTAATGGATAAAGTCTCACCACACTGTATGGTAGCATTAGGGCATGGATCTCCCCATCCAAGGTTTGCCAGGGACGAGTTAAGCAAGCAACTAACTTGTGCACCTGTTGCAGAGACCAGCATGGGTCATTATTGGGATGAAGACTTGCTAGGGCAGTGTTTCTCAACTGTTTTGATACCAGGGACTGGCTTGCTGTCTTCCTAAACTGTGTCAGGGAGATCTCAAGGATCAGCACCGGTCCATGGACCGGTCATTGAGAAACACTGATTTAGGGTGTAAGAATTCCCTGGCCACACCGTCTCCCACCCGCAATCTACATCCTCCTTCTGTACCCCCCAGCATGCCCTGGAGTGCTCCCTATACTGGGTGGATAAATGTTTTACATTGGCATGTGAACTTTTTGAGTGAAACAAGCTAATTTTTTAGCAGAACTGGTTGAAAAAGCAGTAAAACATTCACAAAACTATTTGTCACTGCTATTTTTTTTTAATATTTCATTTTTCAAAATGATGATATTTTCCAAAAAAATTGATAAATTTTGACCAGCTCTACAGCTGGTTAGAATCTCCCCCACGCACCCCAAATTATGTGAAAACATTCTTTTACTTTTTATTTTTTTGGTCAACATTTGATTTTTTTGGCCAAAAGAAAACCAAACATTGAAAATGTTCATCATCTCCATTCATTAGTAAAAACGGGCGCATATTTCAACACAAGAGTGGATTTCTTTCTGGACACACCTGAGGCTAGTTTTGCATAAAGATGGCTGTGCATCACAAACATCAGAATGCATGTGTTTGTCACCGTTCTGAGGCTGCTGATGGGTGTCTGCTACTGGAAAGGCACTGAAAAGTCCCACCTGCCTGAGTAGGAGTCCCTATCGCAGATTGTGTTAGATGGTCTTTTTAGGTTGATGCAGGGGGCGGGGAGGTAGCTTTTGGCTCCCACTGCCATAGTCCCTTTGATCTTCTCAGGTCCTCGAACCCCCAAATGAGTAGAGGATGGCAGCACCGATCACCTTGGCTTGCCTTGGGGATTACAAAACCTATCTTACTAGCCAGAATACTAGGTTCCGTTGTCTCTTTGTAGCCCCTGAGGGCAGTTCCTCTGAAGGCTTTCAGAAGTCTTCTTTGGGAGCTGGAGAGCCACTCTCTGCTCTCTCCCAGAACTACCCAGCAACTGCTGGGAACTTCCTGTTTTTAAGCCCTTATTCCATCCTTCATGTGACTGACAAGGCCAAAGGGGAGGGGCCAGCCTTGCCCACAGCAGCTCACACTCCTGAATGTATTTATCCTCACAATGCCCCTGGGAGGCAGGGGAGTGCTAGTATCCCTGTTTTACAGATGGGCAACCGAGGCACAGAGGCCTGTGTCAGCTGACTCAGGCTTCGGCTACAGGCCTGTTTAATTGTTGTGTACACGTTTGGGCTTGGGCTGGAGCCCAGGCACTGGGACTCCGGGTGGGGGGTGGGTCCCAGAACCCAATACAAGCTGAAATGTCTACCCTGCAGTTCTATAGCCCCATAGCTCGAAACCCACAAACTCGACACTGGCCAGCCACGGATGCCTAATTGCAGTGTAGACATTTCCAGAGAGGCTCAGGACCAGATTTTTAAAGGCATTTACACAGCAAAAGATATAGATCAGGGCCTAACTCGTATTAGGTGCTGTTGAAAATCCCACTAGGCAACTAAACACCTGGCCCTCAGTGACTTGTGCATGGTCCTGTAGGCAGTTTGGTGCAGAGTAGGGAACTGACCCTTGGTCTTCGCAATACCCAGCCAGCACCTTCACTACAGGACCTTTCACTTATGCTTACCTGGGCTCTGCACCTAGAATTGATAATGCAAAGATCTACTGCTACACCCCTGGAGTGCCCCATTACCTTCAATGCACCCATACTATCCATCGCAAGATCAGGGAGCAGGACTTCACAAAGCCAGAAGGTACTTCCCCTGGATCAAATCTTGAAGTCCTCAACCAGAAGAAACACCCATTGGAGGATTTGGGTCCATGTGTGTGTGTTCTTTTGTATTACATACTCCTGGCACCCTCCAGGGAGGAAATCTGCCGACAGTTTATAACAAAAATGCCACTTATTTCCTTCAGCTCTTTTGCCACGGGAAATGCACATCGGATGGGGGCTATTTGTTTTCATATGCCATGTGCTACGAAAGTTTATGCCTTGCACGTATTACCAATCTAAACAACCCGGGCTAATTGGAGGCCTTGTAAAAATAAAACAACATGGTTGTTTGAAGGATTGTCATGTGCTCTAGTTATAAAAATGTGTTTAAATGTCAAAAATACTCAGCATCCGGAATCTAACTTTTTAATCCGCATTAAAGCTTTAAAAGGACCCACAGATGCTTTGGCCTCAAGATTGGCCCTGATGCAAGAGCTTGTTCTGTCCTGAATCACGGATCCTGCAGATTTAAACCACGTAATTAAACACACAAAGGCCCCTTGTGTAATGGCTGGGCCAGGTTAATGGCCCCACTTGCAGAAATATTGATGTGTACAAGGGAACAAGCTTGTGATAAATGGGAGGATATTTGAGGAGCGTTTCTCATCTTTCCAAGGGGAACTACAGCAACACAAGCTAGAGAGAAGGTTCTGGAAATTCAAAGGGTGACGGCTGTGTATAACTGGTTCGATGGTGTGTACTGCACTGGTACATGTCCTCATAATCTTGCCAGGTGTTGAACAACACCTAAGAGGTGCTGAATATTCAAGGGCTAAGTTCTCAGGGGTGTCTTTTGCTCTTGGCATCATAGCAAGACACTGATGCCTGGTCTACACTGTGGGGGAGGGAGGGGTTGATCTAAGATACGCAACTTCAGCTACGAGAATAGTGTAGCTGAAGTCGACGTATCTTAGATCGAATTAAAATCACTTACTTTGCGTCCTCGTGGTGCTGGATTGACGGCCGCAGCTCCCCCGTCAACTTTGCTTCTGCCTCTCGCACTGCTAGAGTTCAGGAGTCGACAGGAGAGGGATTGATTTATCGTGTCTACACTACACGCGATAAATCGATCCCTGATAGATCGATCGGTACCCGCCGATCCGGCGGGTAGTGTAGACGTAGCCTAATTGATTGCACTGGAGCCTACAGTATTTAAAGCAGTACAACCTCCTTTTACCAAGATAACTACGGGTAGACAAAATCATACTGGAATGAAAGTGCTTATATCACTATAGAATACTCCTGTACAGGTAGGGGAATAAATATACTGGTATAAGGCACCTTTATACTGGTATAACTGCATCCACTCTAGAGTTTTAACCAGTATAGCTATTCTGGTTTAAAAAATAAAAAGGCCCATCCCCCCAAATGAAATGCTTAACTTGTAAACATTTAAGTGTAGACCAGGCCTTCCCCTAGAGATTATCCTACAGGTGATTGCAACATATATGAGATGACCAGCAAAGAGGGGATGGGTGAGGGAAACCCCTACTCGGGGCTTGTCTTCACTACTAAGCAAAATCGGTGCCACTGCGATCGATGCAGTGGCGTTGATTTAGCGGGTCTGGTGAAGACACGATAAGTCGATGGGAGAGCATCTCCTGCCGACATAACATGGGGTAGACACCGCTTTAAGTTGATGTAACTTATGTCACTCAGGGGGGTGGTTTTTTGACACCTCTGAGCAACGTAAGTTACATTGACTTAAGCGGTAGTGTAGACCAGCCCAGAGTGCGAATGAGAACTACAACCCATGGAAAAAAGTGCTAGCCTCATTCTCTTCTTCTCCCTTCTCTCTATGCTGCCCTACAAACAGCTCATTGTTGTGTTGCCATACCAGATGAGACTGGGGTCCTGCCAGATCCATTTTCTGCCCCAAACAGTGGCCAGTACCAGCTGTTTCAGGGGAAAGTTCAGAAAACACTGAAGTGAGCAATTATGGAACAATCTGCCCAGAGTGCAGGTTACTTCCTGACCCCTTTGAAGAAGTGAGGTTTTTACCCACGAAAGCTTACGCCCAAATAAATCTGTTAGTTTTTAAGGTGCCACCAGACTCCTTGTTGTTTTTGACCCCCTTCTGTCAGCCATGGTTTATGCCTTGAAGCATGAGAGTTTATATTTATTTATAATCATGTTGAATGTAATGGTGGCTGCTCTTGTTAGCCATATAAATGTCTAATCCTTCTTTGAATCCAGCTAAACTCTTGGCCTCAACAGTACACCTTTACCTCGATATAACACTGTCCTCGGGAGCCAAAAAATCTTACTGCATTATAGGTGGGGGGAGGGATAGCTCAGTAGTTTGAGCATTGGCCTGTGAAACCCACAGTTGTGAGTTCAGTCCTTGAGGGGGCCACTTAGGGATCTGGGGCAAAATCAGTACTTGGTCCTGCTAGTGAAGGTAGGGGCTGGACTCAATGACCTTTCAAGGTCCCTTCCAGTTCTAGGAGATAGGATATCTCCCTTTATTTATTTATGTGAAACCATGTTATATCGAACTTGCTTTGATCCACCGGAGTGTGCAGCCTCCCCTCTCGCTCCCCCCGGAGCACTGCTTTGCCACATTATATCCGAATTCGTGTTATATCAGGTCGCATTATATCGGGGTAGAGGTGTATCTTGTGGCAACGAGCTCTACAGGGTAATCATGCAGTGTGTAAAACAGTTGTGCCATCAGAGGTTCATCAACCATTAGTGCGGCGGCATTTTGAGTGGTGGATTGACTTCAGAGATAAGAAGGTGGCACAATAGGTGAGGCTTGGAGCAGACAAACAAGGCTGTGATAGTTACATCCAACATAGACAGACGGATAGAGGGATGGAGTAGTTCACCTTGACCTGGCCTTGGAGAAATCTCCACCCATTTATTGTCATTAAATAGGCTCTGAGATGAAGAGGGAGGAGCTCTAGACACATAAGCTGTTTCAGTCCCGCCCCGGGGGTCTCCTTGTTTAGATACGTGTTTCCATTTACCTTGCAGTGTGTTTGCCAGAGGGCAACTAACCCTTCTTTTTATGTCTTCTCTGTTTACTTCCTTTTAACTCCCCTCCCTGCTTTATCTGTCTTTCCTTTCCTCCTCCTCTCTTTGTAGTACCTTTAAGCCAAATCCACTTCTCTTCACCCTTTTTATTTGTTTCCTTCTTTACAGCTTTCTCTTCCCTCTTGGTTTCTGTCATCCTTATCTCCTCTCTTTCTCAGCTGTCTTTTCCCCTTCCTTTCTTCCTCACTTCCCCCCATCCTCTTTTCCTGCTCTTTTCTCCTGCCCTCCTCCTCGGGAGCCACCCTTAGGCATACTCAGAACAAGCAGCTACCTAGATGTAAGGAGTTCCCTCATCTCTGGTCCTGTAACTCTGGCCCCTGTCTAATCTAATCTCACTAGGGGCATCTCTTCCTCCTGTCCCCTCTTCCGTAGTGTCTTGAAGCTAGCACGAATCCACTGCTTCCTTCTCCCAGCTGATTAAGGGACTTCACGAAACCTCAATGGTAGGCGAGAGTTGACTTCAATGGAATTATTCCACTTTACGCCAGCTGAGGATCTGGCCCTAGGACTGAATTTCTTCTGCTGTTTGAGGAAACTGCAACATTTTTGAAGATTGTGTGTGCACTTTTAACTGGACCTTCAGTGTCTTCTAGAGAGCTTGATTCCTGATCTCACATAATAATGCCTTCTCTCTACATCTCAGCATTTTAAGCCAGTGTCTATGTTAGAAACTTTTGCCAGTATCCGAATGTCAGTTAGGAGGGATGGTTCTTGTGTGACATTTTTCTACTGGGAAAAGCCCCTAGTGTAGACACAGTTTATATTGGGAAAAAGTGCTTTTTCCACTACAGCTTATTTCATTTGGGAAACTGACATAGCCTATACAGTACTGATAAAAGCATGCTTTTGCTGATATAAGCTGTATCCAGGCTAGGGAGGGTTTGCAAGTACAGCTAAACTGGCAAACCTTTTCTACTGCAGACTATGCCTTAAAATCAAATCTATAATGTCCAAAATATTCCAATAATATAGCTTAGGTCAAAGATGCATTGTGTAGGTTGGTGGGCCTTTCTCATACTCATGTGAAAAGTCCATGCATTTCTTTTTGTGAGTATCTTTTTCAAACAAATGCTTCTTTTCTTTTCTTTTCTTTTCTTTTCTTTTCTTTTCTTTTCTTTTCTTTTCTTTTCTTTTCTAGAAAACAATTTTAGCCTCCATGAGCAACCCTACAATACCAAACTGTTCATTTAGGGCCAAATGACAGAAGCCTTTTTGATAAGGGAAAAGATTTCAGTTCCAAACTTCTAATGAATAATTACAAATAACTATAACAAAAAAACACCACCACTCTCAAGCCCCTCCCCCATAATTTTAAGTGCTTCAACTTCTTGTCATTTTGGGGGAAAATAAATGAATTTGGTGATGATTCTGAGCATAGATTTGGTCAAGATTTTCAGAAGTGGCTGGTGATTTGGGGTGAGCAACTAGAGTTAATTAACAGATGCTTGTGGAGAAGCTCCTCATCTGGTGAATATTGTCGCAGCTCCACTGAAGTAATACATTTTGGGTGCTTATTATTTGTCTTACAGTTTTTGAACCTTTAGGGTCATGTTTTCAAACTTGACTTTACAACCGTGAGGGCTACAAACGTAGTTTATTTTAAAAAAAAAATGAAAGCTGAGATTCTCCTCCCTTCACATGACTCCTGGAGTTGGGACTTGAAGCAAAACACCAGCTACCACAAGCCTCACGACAGTTGGCAACACTGTGGCAACATAACTGTAGCTGTCATTGTTATGGATTGTTATGTGTGGGTGGTGGCTACAGAGACTAAAGGTCATCCTTCACCTTGGAAGATGGAATTTTGGAGTCAGGGAGCTGCAGCTTGCACCATGGTCCTGTTGCTGTTGTGTTAGTTACATAAACATTAAATAAAAAGAATTTTTAGTTGCTCAGGACAAGCTCTTGTGCCTTAATAAGGAGAACAACACATCATCCACTCGTCATTCTTTGAAATTAAAGTTATAAAGTCATAAAAGGGAATTTTTATGGTATTCCAGGTAGACAATAGCTCCCAGAGCAAAGTCAGAAGTGTATTTTGGAGCATTTGGTCAAAGTCTGATGTACATAAAGTAAGCATTACTCAGCATTCCAGGTTATACTAAATGTCAGCTAGTTAACTTGGTCCCCGATTCAGCAAACACCTTCACATGTGCTTAACTTTATTCTAATTCTTTTTCTAAACATAAGGGTATAAGCACTGCAACACTGGGTCAGACCAATAGCTCCGTCTAGCCCAGTATGCTGTCTCCAACAGTGGCCAGTGCCAGATCTTCAGGACAGGGAAATTTTGGGAGATCCACCCCATCTTTGCTTCCCAGTTTCTGGCAGTCAGAGGTTTAGGGTTTCCCTGAGCATGGGGTCACATCCCTGACCATCTTGGCTAATAGTCATTGATGTATCTATCCCCTATGAACTTATCAAGTACTTTTTTGAACCCAGTAAAACTTTTGGCCTTCACAACATCCCCTGGCAATGAGTTCCACTGATTAATTGTGCATAAATGCTTCCAAGATCAGAGCCTGTGCAACATGAGATCTTTTCCACCTTCTTCAGTAACGCTGGACAGGAACTGGAATTTCTGTTTCACAGAACAAAAAGCTGAAATTCTGAAATTGCTTCTGAAACATAATTTTTGGAAAAAACCTCATTTTTCATCAATCAAAATGTATTTTTTAACACATCAAAGCATTTTATTTTGTAATTTTTATAATATAAAATAAAATAACAAAAGGGCATTTTCCAACAGAAAAATGATCCATTGGAAAATTTGGAACCAGCTCTAATATCCAGCAGAGCCCGTCAAAAAATGAGAACCCATTTTCATGAAAAATCATTGACATTTCAAAGTTGTTTTCACTTCAGTGTATGAAATGGAGTCACTACAGGTATTTTAATTTTTTTTAAAAAAGTTGTTTGTTGAAATTGTTATCGACGTGTTTATCGAGATTGGGGCAGTTGGGTAAATGAAAAAAAATCTGTAACCATTTTGATAACTTTTTTTGTTACCATTTTCAATAAAAATACAGAAGGCAAGATGTTTCTGAAACAATCCATTTTTTGGCTTGAAAATAACAAGGTTTGTTGCAAAAATTCCAGATGAGGGATCAGCAACCTTTGGCACGCGGCTCACCAGGGTAAGCCCCCTGGCGGTCCGGGCCAGTTTGTTTACCTGCCGCGTCCGCAGGTTCGGCCGATCACGGCTCCTACTGGCCGCGGTTTGCCGTCCCAGGCCAATGGGGGCTGCGGGAAGTGGCGCGGGCCGAGGGATGTGCTGGCTGCCGCTTCCCGCTTACCCTGGCGAGCCGAGTGCCAAAGGTTGCCAATCCCTGCTCCCAGACAGCATGACTGGGCAAGGAATAACAGTGACATGGAGCACTGATCCCCCAGTCTGCATGATGCATATCATTCCTTCCGCTCACTGAAATGGAAGGTAGGAGCTGGGCCCAGGGTAATACAGGGTTCTGCTTGCAGAATACTGATCGCCTATCGTAAGAGAGAGTGGAAGAATCATTGCACATGTGAATCCGAGCGCGCCCCTCTTCCATGGTGCGCTGTGCTGAGTTGCACAAAGCCAGTGGTTTCTATCTCTAGTGTTATGTGACAGCGAGGGCACCTTCATTCATATCAGCAATGATCTAAATTTAACCTGCTCACGGCTTTTTCCTGGTGCCGAATGAGGAGCAAAGCAGAACATAAGGATGCCCCTGGGGAGAGGCCGAGGTTGAAACCTCTCATCTTGTTATTTTATTTCTGTCTGTCTAGCGCTTTTCTAGCCTCGACAGCTGTTTGTTTTAACAATTCGAATAATAGCTTGTAGGGGAAAGAAGGAAAGGGAAGACTATTGATCCAAATGGTCCTGCTGGGCATTGAAAATGTACCTTGGCTTGTGGGTTCAGATAGGTGGCATCACCCACTGCTTGGAAAAAAAAATACACTTTATTTTAAGCATGTTCCACGGCTCTTTCCATGAGCTTAAACAAATATAGTGATTGTTGGATGGAAAGCACTGGGAGGGCTGTGTCATTCAGGGGAAGGGATAGCTCAGTGGTTTGAGCATTGGCCTGCTAAATCCAGGGTTGTGAGTTCAACCCTTGAAGGGGCCATTTAGGGAACTGGGGTAAAAATCTGTCTGGGGATTGGTCCTGCCTTGAGCAGGGGGTTGGACTAGATGACCTTCTGAGGTCCCTTTCAACCCTGTGGTATTCTATGATTCCTCCCGACGTGGGTGCTTGTATTTGCTTGTGGGTTGGCTTAGAAACACCAGTGTGTTAATTGTGAGATATGACATGTCTCTGAGGTGGAAATGAAAGCAGTATGGCAATCAGGGAAATAAACAGAGCACTCCTGCAGGGTGGAATCCAAGGGTTCAAAGTGCATCTTCTACTTGTGCATTAGAACAGGGGTTTTCTGCCATTTTTCATTTGTGGGCCCCAACAACATTTTGAAGGAGATGTGGACCCCTTTGGAAATCTTAGACGTAGTCCGCAGACCCCAGGTTGAAAACCACTGTTCTATGGTAATGACAATCTTCCGTGGACCCCTTAGACATATTCTGTGGACCCCTACGGGTCCGTGGATATCAGGTTGAAAACCACCACATAAGAATAACCATGGGTGGCGGGTGAACCAGCAGTTGGGAGAGGCTAGCCCCCTCCTCTTCTGCCCGAGGCCCCTTCCCACTAGGTTGACCAGATAGCAAGTGTGAAAAATCGGGACGGGGGTGGGAGGTAATAGGTGCCTACGTAAGAAAAAGCTCCAAAAATCGGGACTGTCCCTATAAAATCGGGACAGCAGGTCACCCTACTTCCCCCTCTGGAGCCCGGAGCCCCACCACAGCTGCTGGCCTCCCCACCCCAGGCAAGCGACTCCCTACCAACCACAACCCCAGAGCGAGGTGCCCCCAACCTCAGCTCCAGAGCGCCCCCAGCCCCAGAGCACCAGGCGCCACCAACCCCAACCCCGGAGTGTGGGGCCTGCAGCCACCCCAACTCCAGCCCCATAGTGCAGGGCTGGCAGCGCGGCCACAGCGCCCCCGACCAGAGTGCCAGGCAGGCACCAGTCCGAGCCTCCCCAAATCCCTGCGACAGGCCACCCAGCCCCAGCCTGGGCCCCAAGAGAGCAGGAACTCACAGGCACGCCACTGGGGGCGGAGCATGGGTGGGGTCATGCCAGGCTGCTTGGAGAGGCTCAACCTCCCCCAGCCTATGATACCCGCCGCTCATGACAGAAGCCAAGAACCAGCCCATAAACACAACCAAGCTTTGTTCCTTGCTCATTATTTCTAGAAGCAACGTGACAGCGACAAAGGCCAGTATAATAACAGACAAGGGCCAAACACACCTCTTTCTTGTTTTGCTTTTGCTGAGTGGTTTTATAGGATGTGGACTTAGTAATGTTGTGGCAAAGTGTCATTTCCTTTTTTATTGGGATTACTCAAGTATATAAATAGATGGTGGAGGTCAATCCTTTTATAAAGTTTGCACTGTGGTTAATCAGTAGGAGCTGAGATCTTCTTAGAAGTGTTAAAGAGTTTGCTGCGGTTTTCTTTATGGCTGTTGAAAAACCTTCAGATAACAAAGTACTTGTCTGGAGCAGGTTGCTGGGGAAGACCCCAGTCCTGCAATGAGGTCCACGTAGTCAGACCCCTGAGCGTCCATCCAGCCCCTTTAAAGTCAATGGGGCTCTGCATGGATGGGGAGTCAGTTTGCGTGGCACTTATTGAAGGTTTGGGGCCTTGGCTGGCAATGTGCTGCAGCTGGAGGCAGTGTGGTTCAATGGATATCAACATGGACAGCGGGCATAAGAGGCCAGGGGAGGCTAAGCCTCCCCAAACAGCCAGCCCGCCACCTTTGGAGCACGCCACGGCCAAAAGGGTACCCTGCCCCGAGGTCCCACTCCAGTATGTCCTCTTCCCTCTGAAGCCCCGCCCTCCCTCCACCTCTTCCCATCCTTGCTCTGCCCACCTGGGGACTGGGGGAGGAGGCAAAGAGGCACAAGTGGTGGGTGAGGAGTGGGTGGGTAGGGCCTCAGGGAAGGTGGCTGAACAGGGCCAGGGATGGAACATAGGGGGAGAAGGCCAAGTGGGGGTGAGGCCATGGTCTGGGCGTGCCCAGTCTCCCTAAATGGAAGAGTCACATGCTGCCCCTGGATAGTGCATTGCACTGTCAGTTAGGAAACCTGGGTTCTGGTCCCGCTCTCTGCCAATGATGTTCTGTGACTAGGCAAGTAATTGCCTCTGTTTGTCCTCCCACCCTTTTTCTCTGTCATGTCTATTTATAATGTGAGCTCTGCAGAGCAGGGACTGTCTTCCCCACTGTTTGTGCAGTGCCTGATCTCCGAGGGGACTGTTAGAAGATGGAGAACTTAGGAAAATACAGACACTTAAAGGAACAGAGCGAGTGGGAAGGGAAAACAGATTTTTTAACTGACAATAGTGCAGTAAAATAAATAAAACTTATAAAACACAAGCTGCTTCTCAATTTAGGGCATCGTTTCAATGAAACCTTTATATTTGGATACTAATTTAATTGAAGGCCAGTCTTGGGACCAGCATTTGACCTATATTTTATGGCCTTCATCCTGCCATCAGACCTGTGCAGGTGGATTCCTGGGCCGTGCAGAGCCCCGTTGAATTCAGTAGGGCTCCAGGCGGGGGTAAGAGTTTGCTCGTGCAGATACGATGGCAGGATCAAGTCTATGTTTGCAAGCTGCTTGTCATTATTTTTAATGCATCAGTTATATTTTGCTAGAACGACCCCGATGTCATCAACCTAGCGCTGATCACAAGCAGCCCTAGTGTAGGGAACAGCAATCATGTGGGATTCAATAGTAGCAAGTCAGCCCAGCAGCCAGGAGCGGTCTGATGATAACAAACCAATTAATATATGTGCAGGATGAAAAAAGCTTGGCCGTGAAACAGGTTTGAGTGTCAAGCACCTGGAAAGTTAGTAGACATGCCTAGATACTATGGGGACGGGCAGTATGCAATATCCCAAGACACAGCGAAACCCAGAATTATTGAAAACCTATTATGATGATGCCTTTTAAATTAATAAGAACATAAGAACGGCCGTACTGGGTCAGACCAAAGATTCATCAAGCCCAGTATCCTGTCTACCGACAGTGGCCAATGGCAGGTGCCCCAGAGGGAATGAACAGAACAGGTAATCATCAATTGATCCATCCCCTGTCACCCAATCCCAGCTTCTGGCAAACAGAGGCTAAGGACACCATCCCTGCCCATTCTGGCTAATAGCCATTAATGGACCTGTCTTCCATGAATCTATCTAGCTCCCTTTTAAACCCCGTTATAGTATTGTCCTTCACAACACCCTCTGGCAAGGAGTTCCAGAGGTTGACAGTGCGTTGCGTGAAAAAATACTTTCTTGTTTGTTTTAAACCTACTACCTATTAATTTCATTTGGTGGCCACTTGTTGTTTTATGAGAAGGAGTAAAATAACTCTTCCTTATTTATTTTCTCTATACCACTCATGATTTTATAGACCTCTATCATATCCCCCCTTGGCTGCCTTTTTTCCAAGCTGAAAAGTCCCAGTCTTATTAATCTCTCCTCATTCGGAAGCCATTCCATACCCCTAATCATTTTCTGAACCTTTTCCAATTCCAATATATCTTTTTTGAGATGGGGCGACCACATCTGCACGCAGTATTCAAGGTGTGGGCGTACCATGGATTTATATAGAGGCAATATGATATTTTCTCTCTTATTATCTATTAATATCTATCTTAGCATCTATAATGCTATTCGTGTTACAGAACAATGGCATTCAAGGCATCAGACAAAGCAATTCAGAGACAGGGGTACCTACAGAGGAGAATGCACACCATGGATTTGTGCACTGTAGTGCTCCTCCGAACCTAGCACGCAGAGGTTTGAGGAGAAAGAGTCCATCAGAAGGCAAGATATTCTGATCCCATCTGACCCAGTTTAGAATCCTATGAAATTCTGACAGAATTTGAATGATGCAAAACTAATATTTGCACAAGCACTGCCTGTCTCATTCAAAGACTTCTGCAGCCTTGCTGGCCAAATTCAGCTCTTGGTTATGCTAGTGGAAAATCTAGAATGTGGCCCTAAATCTGGTTAATCTCCATCAAAACAAAAGTAGTTAAAATATTTACTCTTTCTAATGAAACATGCAAGGTAGTAACTTTTATAGTCAAGAAATAGTCAGCGTTCAAGCTGGCTAAATATATGGTGAAAGAATTTATAGGCCTGGCATAAGGTAGTAAAATGTGTCCTCTAAGGACTCTGGTTAATCTTTAATTTCAGGCCACTGTTATTATGACTGCAGTGTCAGACAAAAAAGGGGCATAGGCCCTGTTTTAAGGTAGTATTCTTGCCTTATTCACAGGACAACACCACACATTCTGAGGGACAGCTGAAAAGACGGACTGAATGTGTGACATGGCCCACAAACTGAGATGTTTTAGGCTTTCGACTCAGACTAAGCTAGCAGAGGATGGGCCTATCAGTATGTGGATCCAATCCCGCTAGGTTGATCAGAGAACAGGGTATCATGTGACAGTAATCAAGAATTATGGGAAGACTTTTTTCTTGACATGTGAAATCCCCGCCTGCTTGGTGTGGCACTCTGTCCCCATCTAGTGGTGGCTAGACCAGCTAGAGCAGAGATCGGCAACCTTTGGCATGCGGCCCACCAGGGTAAGCATCCTGGTGGGCCGGGCTGGTTTGTTTACCTGCCGTGTCCGCAGGTTTGGCCGATCACGGCTCCCACTGGCCATGGTTTGCCACTCCGGGCCAATGGGGGCTGTGGGAAGCGGCGCAGGCCGAGGGATGTGCCGGCTGCCGCTTCCCACCACCCCCATTGGCCTGGAATGGCAAAACTGATCAAAGGACCTAACCAGATCAGCTATAACATCACCGGCTCATTCACCTGCACGTCCACCAATGTTATATATGCCATCATATGCCAGCAATGCCCCTCTGCTATGTACATTGGCCAAACTGGACAGTCACTATGCAAGAGGATAAATGGACACAAGTCAGATATCAGGAATGGCAATATACAAAAACCTGTAGGAGAACACTTCAACCTCCCTGGCCACACAATAGCAGATGTAAAGGTAGCCATCTTACAGCAAAAAAACTTCAGGACCAGACTCCAAAGAGAAACTGCTGAGCTCCAGTTCATTTGCAAATTTGACACCATCAGATCAGGATTAAACAAAGACTGTGAATGGCTATCCAACTACAGAAGCAGTTTCTCCTCCCTTGGTGTTCACACCTCAACTGCTAGCAGAGCACCTCACCCTACCTGGTTGAACTAACCTCGTTATCTCCATACTGATTTATACCTGCCTCTGGAGATTTCCATTACTTGCATCTGAAGAAGTGAGGTTTTTACCCACGAAAGCTTATGCTCCCAATACTTCTCTTAGTCTCTAAGGTGCCACAGGACCCTCTGTTGCTCTTTAAACTGATTAAAGAACTTTATTAGGTTAAGGAAATTGGTATTAATCTGGAGCTGGTTGAAAAACGAAAATTTTCATGGAAAAATGTTAGTGTTGTTTCCGTTTCACAGGGTTCGAGCCAGACCCATTATTTGTTTTCCACAAAGTTTTTTAACCAATTTTTTACATTGAAAATCTTGTTGAAATAAGTCCAGAAAAAGGTTCATTTTCTGAAAACCATAAACCAAAAATAGCCATGCTCATTTCAATAAAGTTGGGCACTAAAATGTCAGTTAAAACGTTGATTGAAGACGTTGCAAAAAATGTGATGAAATTTTACAAAACCCTCAAGTTTTTCACAAAACTTTTTCAAGAAAAGGCCATTTTTGTTGACGTACCCCATTGGGTTCTAAAAATTGCAAGCAGCTCTAGTGTTATCCGATGAACTCTCTGTCCGTTTCTTTCTGTTTTCCTATAGAGTTTCTTCCTAGAATCTTGCCCACCCCTTCTTCATAGAGTCATAGACTATCAGGGTTGGAAGGGACCTCAGGAGGTCATCTAGTCCAACCTCCTGCTCAAAGCAGGACCAATCCCCAACTAAATCATCCCAGCCCGGGCTTTGTCAAGCCTGACCTTAAAAACCTCTAAGGAAGGAGATTCCACCACCTCCCTAGGTAACCCATTCCAGTGCTTGGCTTCCTGCTACGGATTTAAAGAAATACTAGCTATATCCTCACAAGACACACCCCTATAATTCTGCAAAGGAGACTCTTTTGTAAACCCATCTTAGTTCATCTCTCCATGCCACAGCAACTCTGCGGGGTTATGGATGCCCTGAGGGTGCCCCCACAATCACAATCCAAGGAAAGTTGGGTAGCAGGAGCACCCGTCTGGTTGGCAGAGATGTCATGCCTTTAGAATCATCACAGCAGTGGTGGATCTTCATGGGGGACTTGAATAAGTAGAGGGGAGTAGCCTTTTGGAAGGGCGATTCTTACATGGGAGGTAGCCTGGGAAAAAGCACAGACATGTTTGCATGAGAAACAAATCAACAGAACTGACATTGGCTCGACTATATTAAGGCTCCCTCTTCATGATAAACTGTTGGTAGAGCAGAGATGTCAGCATTTGGCTGCGGTCACCCTGAAGTTTTTCTCATCCTTTAATGCCATTTTTGATTTATAGAGGCACTTAGTGGCCAGATGTGAGGGAACAGCCCACAGTCAAGAAGGATGTTAACAGAGTGTCGTCTTGATCTGTTTCCAATGAACGCCTGGCTATTTAGTCTCACTTTCTTGGCCATATATTTTGAGCCTGGGTTAAATAAATCACGGATTGGTCAATGATGATGCAGAACACATGAAAACCCCCCATGTTCCAGTCATGTTAAGATTGTGATGCAACCATCAAAAGGAAGGAAATTAAAAGTGAAAGCAAACACCTTCCCGACTTAATGCATTCAGTTAGAGAAGGGGAATACCTGGAAACACAAAAGACCTTGGCATGACTGTGAACAGGAAATTGGATTTTAGCTTTTAATATAGTGCCAAAGGGGAAACAAATTAGCCATTGTGATGCAGACTTAGAAGCATCACATCCCGAAGCGGGGAGGCGATCGTACTCTGTATGTCACTGCTGTCATTAGAAGTATGTCTACACTGGAGGTGTAATTTCCAACTCAGGCAGGCATACCTGGGTTAGCTCTGATTGGGCCAGTGCGCAAAAAATAGCAGTGTAGATGTAGTGTGTGTGGGGAGTGGCGGGATGGGCTAGGGTCCCGTGAGCATGGTCCTGTCTGAAACCCTCGTATCCCTGCAGTCCCCTGGATATTACACCTCCAGCTCCAGTGTAGACAGACCCTACAGCTACACACGTTCAGTTCTGCGCACCTTAGTACCACCATTGGCGAGAATGTCACGAAAAACAACAAATGTGCTTAAGTAGCTGGGAAGAGTGAAATACAGGAAAAGATTAAAGTCACTAAATATAGAGAGAGCTTGTTTAAAGGGTGACTAATATGGTGGGGATAATGATAGGCGCCTAAAAGCGTTTGAAGTGTGTAGATACAAAGGAGGGAGAAGAATTATTTAGGGTGTTCCTAGGAGCAGAATTAGGGGATGACATTTTGCAGAAGTAAAGTTAAGCTGCATAGCGGTACAGAGAGAAAGCTGTGGGTGTATGGAATAGTCCAAGTGGAGATGAACCTGAATTGGGAAATGGGGTTAAAAGCATCGCCAGCCACCTGAACTTTGGAAAAGTTGGGCTCAAGATTCCAATCTGAGCATTACGCTTTGGGGCTTTCTGCATAATGGAAATAAGATGCCAAACCTGAACTCTGGGGAAGTTCAGAATTGTTTCTGAACCTGGCTATGAGGTCTGCAGCTCTGGCCCATCTCTGTTAAAAACAACAACTGGACAAAAGCATTTGAAGATGGGAATATACAGCAGGGGAAAACAGGAGCACAGAGAAATTCTATAAACTGTACATAGGACACTCACATGTGCCAGCCAGTGGTTCCTTTCTTCTCTCCCTCAGACATACCATAGGCTTTCTTTTTTGCTAGAAAAATGCTTGTCCCTTTAATAACGGAATCACCCTTGGTGGTCACTGGGGGAGAACATGCCTTTTGAATTACAGGAAAAAGTACTTCACAAAAATTGTCCCAGTTTTGCAAACCCAACAAAGAGTCTGAGAGCCTTGAAGAGCCTCCAACACCAGGAGGTTTGCCTATCCCAACTTCTTTTCATTATTGTCATTTTCTTGCACCTCTCTGCGTCTGGACCCCAGCTGAGAATAGAACGAGCAGTGCCAAAGTACTGTGAGAAAAACTGTTTGTGTGGTCAGCCCAGCCCAGTCAGAAGCAGAAAGTACCAGATTTATTATGGGACAGCCTGTTGTTGTTACTGATTTCTAGCCTATGTTAGTTCTGCAGGCTTAAGGTATCTACATAGGCTTCCTCTATACATCTAGACGCTGACTCGGCAGGGTACCTAACTTTAAGCACGTGAAGTTAATTAGCACCTTACTGAGAATCTTGGCTGCCAATCCAAATTAGCAACATTTTTGAGGTTTGCCCATGTCTCCTGTGCCAGCCTAACATAGTTTTGGAGAAAGTGTTATAATAAGCAAGGAGGTGCTATTTTCTTCACTCTCTCTCTGGTCCTCGTCACAATAGTATCTGAGTGCCTCACAATCTTTAATATACTCATCCTCACAATGCCCATGTGAAGTAGGGAATTACTATTATGCAATCCCAGGATGCATCAGGTGAGGTATTTCCAGTACAGATAGGGAAGTGTTATTACTGTTATACAAGGCACTGGTGAGACCTCATCTGGAATACTGTGTGCAATTCTTGTCTCCCGTGTTTAAGAAAGATGAATTCAAACTGGAACAGGTACAGAGAAGGGCTACTAGGATGATCAAAGGAATGGAGAACCTACCTTATGACAGGAGACTTAAGGAGTTTGGCTTATTTAGCTTAACCAAACAAAAGCTGAGAGGAGATATGATTGCTCTCTATTAATACGTCAGAGCAATAAACACCAGGGAGGGGGAGGAGTTATTTAAATTAAGGATCAATATTGGCACAAGAACAAATGGATATAAACTGCCCATCAATAAGTTTAGGCTAGAAACTAGATGAAAGTTTCTCACCATCAGATGAGTAAAGTTCTGGAACAGCCTTCCAAGGAGAATAGGGAGTGCAAAAAAACTAACCTGTTTCAAGACTGAGCTTGATAAGTTTATGGAGGGGATGGTGTGATGAGGTTGCCGACAATGGCATATGGCCCACCCATGACTGCTCTTAGCAAATATCTCAAGCAGTCGGAAATGGGACACTAGATGGGGAGGGCTCTGAGTTACTACAGAGAATTCTTTTCCAGATGTCTGGCTGCTGGGTCTTGCCCATATGCGCAGGGTCTAACCGATCTCCATATTTGGGATTTGGAAGGGATTTCCCCCCAGGTCACATTGGCAGAGACCCTAGGGTTTTTTCACCTTCCTCTGTAGTGTGGGGCATGGGTCATTTGCTGGTTTGAACTACAGTAAATGGTGGATTCTCTGTAACTTGAAGCCTTTAAATCAAGATATGAGGCCTTCAGTAACTCAACTAGAGTTTCTGGGTGTATTACAGGAGTGCATGGGTGAGGTGCTGTGATCTGCAATGGTCCCTTCTGGCCTTAAAGTCTATGAGTATTAGTCCCATTTTACAGATGGGGAATTTAGGCATAGAGAGGCTAAGTGACTTGCCCAAGTCACACAGAAAGTTTGCGGCAGGGCAGGGAATTAAATCCTGATCTTCCAAGGCCTAGGCTTGTGCTCTAACCACTGGACAGTCCTTCCCCTCAGAAGCTCCTGCCCCTTTCCCACTTCTTGTGAGGTTCCCGCCACGTTCACTTCTTCCATCCTCTTTCTATTTCAGAGCAAAACAAAATATCCTAACCCATAGGGAGTGCCATGAAAACAGGAGCACCATACAAAACAGCACAAATCACACCTACATTTTCCCCATCCCCTCTATTTCAAAAAGTTGCCAAATTAAAAGAAAAAAAAAACCCTCCCACTAAGTTGCACAGAGCCTACTCCAGCACCCTTTCAGTAAGCCTACCATGGTGCATCTGCCAAGATCTGATAGCCAACCCTCTTAATGGTTGAGCTCAACCATGAATGCTGTGTGCGTGTCACCTTTACCAGGCTGCAGATGAGACACTCTTCCAACCTCTTCAACTCTGGCTGTGGCAAAATTAGCGGTCTTCCCCAGATCCTCTGTGGGGCCTGGAACACTGTTTGCCCATGGCTCACTGTGAGGCGTGCAGGTCTACAGAAATCAGCACGATGAGTCCGAGCACAGATATGACATAAAGTTGCTACATAAATTATTTATAATTATTTCCTTCCGCAGCCACTTGACATTTGACATTGCTGGAAGGCTGTGTTTGCTGTGTATGAATCAGGCATAAACCCTCCTCCGGTTTAAAGTAACAGAGTAAGCAAAATTGTATGTGCTACCAATCAATGGCTGTAATAAAATGTCATTGATTGAAAGTGTTTTAAGTAAATACTGCATTTCAAGCCTGGACACAAAGGTGTCTCTTTGGAGTCATTGCACAGTAATCTCATTCGATGGCCAAAAGAACTCTGTAATGTCTCCTAATTTACGGACAATGTCTACGTCAAGTAATTAGGGGCTTGTGATGATGGGATGGTGTGATGGAGGGTATGAATGAGTGGGAGGATATAACAGTGTCCCAGGCAGAAAAACTTCACAGTGCAGTCATCATTGCTTTGTGCTTGGCAAATATTTCACTTGTGTGTCCGAATCAAGGATGGTGGCTAGAGGCCAAAGGGGAAGGGTTGGTCCTGAGCCATCTAGCTTGGATGTGGGTTTGTAGGTAAGTTTCTCCAAAGTTGGCAAGTGTTTGGATATAATGCTTCTTGGTCAAGCTTATCTCCAGTAGTTTCCAAACTGTGGTCTGTGGAGCATTTGCTGGTAGTTTGCAAAGAACTGGTTGGTCCCATGGTGCTGACTCCTCCTTCTTGTTTCCTTTTACATCACATTCAAAGAAACCTAAAATCCATTCGGTCCTATCCTGATATTACACTTCCACATAAGCAATTGCTGGACTTTTCACTGGGATGTAATGGGATTGTGAATGGAATGGGAGGCAGTCAAAGTGGCCCTGAACAGGAAAGGAAGTGTCCACAAGATACTCTCGATATTAAGACATGGTCCACACTATGAAAAAATTTGGGAACTCACAACCTGGGAAAGGTTGGAGAGAATAATAATAATACTATCATGCATTTACATACTGTCATCTTGTGTTTAGATATTATGTTGATGGGTGCTATAGAAAATCCCGAAGTAGATAGTACAGAATGTATATAAATCAACACGGGCTGAGATCGTCCTTGATATAATTCCATCGACTTCAGTGGAGTTTCACTGGAAATGAATTTGAATCCCATAAATCCAGGAAAGAATATCAATTTGTCATCACAATTTTAGGCCCAATCTACACTATAAAGTTAGGTCAATATAAGTCGCCTTGCGTCGACTTATCTGTGCATGTATCTACACTCAAATTATTGTCTGGCTGAAGCTCCCTGTTACAGTGATGCAGTAAACCAAATCCTCGAACAGTGTAGAACCATGGTCAACCTACTTAAGTCAACGCGGTGCGAGTGAAGGCACTGCATGACCTGGGGCTGACCTTTAAAGTACTCGTTCAAAGCCTCCCTCAACAGCACAGCGCCACTCTGGGCTCTTGTAATAGCCCCTGTGTCTGGCTGTTCAAAATCAGCAGACAGCTGCTCCACCTCCGCTCTGGCAGCTGCTATTATCTCACATATATTATGCAGGACACAACAAGCAGCTATGACCACTGTGATATATTTCTCACTGAGATCCAATCTATGGAGTAAACACCACCAGCATCCCTTCAGTCTAACAGAACTGCATTCAATAGTCATTTTACACATGCTAAGCTGGTAGCTGAATCTTTCTTTGGTGTTGTTGAGGTGGCAAGGGGGGTAAAGGATAGGCTGGGTCCCCAAGAATCACTATTGGCACTTCAATATAGTCAATGGTAATCCACCAGTTGGGAAAGAATGTCCCTGCTTGCAGCTTTCTGAACAGTCCTGTATTCTTAAAGATGCAAGCATCATGCACTTTCCCTGACCAGCCCTTATTGATATCAGTGAAACGTCCCTGGTGAACCACCAATACTTGCATAACCATAGAAGTAGACCTGTCTATTGATGTACTATGTGGCAAGATAGGCTGCTGCCAAAATAGATATCTACATGCTATCACCCCACTGCCGTTCGGGAACCCCATTGCTGCAAATCTGCCCACTATGTCCTGCACCATGCTGAGAGTCACAGTTCTGCATAGCAGGAGATGAATAATGGCCCTACACGCTTGCATGACAACAGCCTCCAATGTGGATTTTCCAACTCCAAAATGGTTTCTCGCTGACTAGTAGCAATCTAGTGTTACAAGCTTCCAGAGCATGATCGCCACTGGCTTTTCCACTGACAGTGCGGCTCTCATTCTGGTGTGTCTGCACTGGAGGACTAGGGTGAGCTCGACACACGGATCCAAGAATGTGTCCTTTTGCATCTGAAAGTTCATGAAAGTTCTGCAATCACAGCTAGTTATCCCAAACCTTCATTATGATGCAATCTTAACAGTCAGGGCTTGTTTCTCAGCGCTCCCTCTGCAGCTGCTCCATAAACACCTTCCACAACCTTGAATTGTTTTTTGCTATGTCCCTCAGAAAACTGTCCTGGAAGAAATCATCATGTCCCTTGTTGTTGCAGTATTTCCTGAAGGTCAGGAAATACAGGACGGTCATGAGTCCCATATTTATTGCAACATTCATGAGAATAGTGCAGAGCTCTGAGGGTTCCATGCATCCGTGCATGGAACTCACATGGGTTTGTTGGATTTTTAAAAAATCCCATGAAAATTATGGGCTAAGGGTGGCATTATGGGATGGAGAAAGCTGCATGCTGGGATCTAGCTCCCAGAGATCCCTCGGCGAGTCATTATTCCACAAAACATTGCAAAAATGTCCCAAAAGGCCTTGTGCTGGGCAGTGGCACATGACACATTGGAAAACCTATCTGTGGTGCACTGCACTTTTCACTGACACAAACATTCCTGGTGAGTCTGGGCAGCAGCGATACAAACAGCCAAGTACATAGGCAGCCGAGCTCTATACAAACTTTGGAAGCTATATGCCAAAGTGACTTGCATTGGTCAAAGTTTGTAGTGTAGACCTGGTCTAATCTTCTGATTTAGTTTTTATGTTGTTGTTTTGGGCTGAATTTGACTAGTCAAAGTGAAAGGTTTGTAGAGGCAAAATACTATAGTTGTGTGAATAGGGTGACCAGATAGCAAGTGCGAAAAATCGGGACGGGGTGGGGAGTAATAGACACCTATATAAGATAAGCCTCAAGTATGGGGACTGTCCCTATAAAATTGGGACATCTGGTTACCCTATGTATGAATGATACTGTGTTCCTACTGGATATGTGTTTTGTACAGTTCTGTGCTGATACGAGTCACCTGTGCTAAGAAACTGTTTATAAAAACCAATGTGAACACTGCAGTGAGTAAAGGAAATGGACCAGAATAGCTATTTGGAATAACTAGTTTACTTAAAACTGGATGACATTTTTTTAAGACAAATAGTTTTTTCATTAAAAATGCAGTTTGGGGATTGACTGAAATCATTTGCAAACCTGTCAAATAGTTTCGGCCCAAAAATGGTTTTTAAAAGTCAAAACATTTTGTTGTGACATTTTCTAAATGAAACATTTTGACTTTTCATTTTGAAGCAACGATTGCTGTTGAAATGTCGTTAGGTTTATTCCAAAAACCCAACCAAACAAAGATACAAGTGTAATAAACACCCCAAAATAAAACAAAATATTTCACAAAATGTTTTGTTTGACCCAAAATGAAGCTGGGCAGGAAGGGTTGTTTCAGCAACAACAAACAGACATTTTCTATTTCAGATTGATCCAAAATGAATAAATAAATATTTTTTTAGATTAGTCAGGCAATTCTTTGCTCAACTCTAATTTTACTATAGCTGTTCTGGTATAACTCCCCATGTGGACACTGTTATTCCGGAATGACTTCCCCATGTAGACAAATCCTTAATCTCAAATGGATTTTGTAAACTATTATAAAGAAGTCTGTCCTATTCACAGGGGCAAAACCATGCTAATTATTGTTAGTAGTATCGAACATTTCTGTTATAATATTGCCCAAAGGCCTTGGTTGAGATTTGGGTTCCATTGTATTGGGAGTTGTACAAACATTAATAAGAGACAATCACTTAAGGTCTTAAAAACGAAAAGAAAGTGTGTTAACAACAATTTCCTAACATAGCCTTTTAGAGTAGATGGGACTTAATTTTTTTTTTAAAAAGCAATTGCTTTGAATAATTTTGGAATAAATATCTAAAAATCAGTGATTTAAAAAAAAAATCCCTAGATAATATGTTTTGTTAAAGCAATGGATGTTTTTCTTTCTCATACCCATGGCTAATTTGTATGTGTGGGAGACCTGCTTAAATTGTATAAGCTAAAGACTTTAAATAGCAACAAAATAGTAGAATAGAAGTGGTAGAAATATTTGGAATGAAGAGGTCTTTTTCAAAAATTTACTATTTCTTGAAAAAAAAAACGGACTCTTTTTTGAGGTTTCATATTTCCTGAAATATTTTTAATCAAAATATTACAAAAATTGTTACATTTTTTCAATTTTTTAATTTTTTTTTGAAAATGGGTTTACTGAAAGCATTATCAAAATAGTTATAGACATTTTAATCAAACTTTTTTTTTTTTACTGAAAACATGGCTAAAATCATTATTGAAATTTTAAAATTTAGTGAAAACTGGGTTTTGGTAAATGAAAAAAAAACAGAACTATTTTGTTACCTGAAATTAATATTTCAATTAAAAATTTTTCATGCAACATTTTTTTTAAAAAGTGGTCCATTTCAAACCCTGTGAAATTAAAACAACTTTAAAATTTTGAAAATATTCACAAAATTGTGTTTATTTTTCATCCAGCTCTGGATAGAATTAAGCATGTATTAGCTAATCCAGTCTGTCTCACACAGGGTTGACTACTCTCATGGTTTTATCATGAGTCTGGCAATATTTGGTGGTTTCCATTAAGTCCATAAAACTTGTGGAGTCATAAGAGTGCATGAAAATCTCAGTTTTCATTTTTTAAAGCAAGCACGTTTCTCACACCTGTGGTTTCAGAGAAGTTTGAAAACATGACCAGATTGTGACCAAGAGGCTCAGAAACCAGTAGGCAAATAAAAAGCACCAAATGTATTTTTTAAAAACTCATTATTAAGCCAATCTCATGATTTTTGTGCCCTAACTCATGATTTTTTGGACACCTAGGGTTGGTGATACTATGTGCGTGCATACACATCCATGCACACATTCTTGAGAGATCCTCTGGATTTCTGAGTAGGGGAGGTTCTCAAAATGATCTGCAATCCAAGCCCTGAGCTCTGAGACTTACCTGTGCTACCAACCAGGCCCCAGGAGGAGGAGGGGTGGCTCCAGGCACCAGCGCACCAAGCGCGTGCCTGGGGCGGCAAGCCGTGGGGGCAGCAGTCAGTCTGCCTTTGGCAGCATGCCTGCGGGAGGTCCACCCGTCTCACAGCTTCGGCGGCAATTCGGCGACGGGTACGCCGAAGGTGCGGGACTGGCAGATCTCCCTCAGGCATGCCGCCGAATCTGCGTTACCAGCGGACCTCCTGCAGGCATGCTGCCGAAGACAGCCTGACTGCCGTGCTTGGGGAGGCAAAATACATAGAGCGGCCCCTGCCCAGGAGTTTGTGGTGGGGAGATGTGAGATGCTCTGTCTGATTGGGGTTGCCGATGCACATAGGATGGCATTCGCATACATATAGGCCAGTTTTTTAGTACATTCAGGCTGGCACTGATGTGAGGCTAAGAAGCCAGGAGCATCTGCAGGGGAATTTCTCTCCACAGCACCCACCCTCTTATAAGGAGGAGCAGGAAATACATTGGTGGAATTTGTCCCAGCCTGTGATCAGGGGCCCACATTATTCATCATTCCAGGCCAACAGGGGTCTTAATCCATTCCTGATAACCATACGTTTGTTAGGACTTACTAAAACTCCATAGCTTTCCCCTTTGCATTTCCCATTCATTTTGCTGGGACAGTGGAAAGCTGGTCAAATCAGACCTGCTTAGGATTTCTGTTTCATACAGTTGCTTGTGTTTTTGGAAAGTTTTCTGTCTGCCTGCTCAGAAATTTGAGGAGGCATTTTAAGCTCGGAATGCTGGGATCTGAAAGTGTCCATCAACTCCCCTTGTCTGTGGTCTGTGCCCTGAGGGCAAAGCGCAGTATGGTAAAGCGTGATCGATTACGAGCGCTTAATCGCTGTTGTAAGTTATCATGGTATTTTCGCCACGATTGTGGAATGTGTTTCTGATTCCATTTGTAGCTAGAGCTTGAACTGGGGGAGGGCAGAGAGAGATGATTCCTGACACCCCGGGAAATGAATTGGGGGAAAGAAAAGACAAAAGAGAAAGAAAGTTTGTGCTTATCGCTAGTGTCTTGGGGGTGGGGGACACCCCACAGTATCGAGGGTGTAGCATCACTTCGGGAGGTCACGCTGTTGCATTTGGGGTTGCGTGCTGTCACTTTTTTGGGTGTGCAGGCGTCCCTTCCCTTTTCTTTTTCTTTTTGAGCTGTGTCTGTGATGTCGGAGCGATGCTGGTCGACGTATTTGTGCTGTTAATTTTAAGATCTTCCAAAAGGATCGACCTCTTTCTGAGCTTAGCCCCATGCCACACCATCTGTATTAGGGGCTGCTTCAAAGAGACAGGTCCTACCAGCCCTGAACCATGGGGGGCTTGAAATCTGCCTCCAGATCTGAATTGTGCAGCCTAGGCTCGCTTTGACTTATCCTAATCATTTTACAGATTTCATGTTCCTTATTCTCTGCTGTTATATCTCAGACTGGGCCATATTCTCTGCTGGTATAAACTGGTATGATTCTACTGAAGTGAATAGAGTTATGTCAATATACATCAGCTGAGAACCTGGCTCATTATTTTCAGAGGCTGCCATCCACCAGTTAAGTGGTGGACATAGGGCCTTGTAGAGGCCCCCTGTAACTCTGGTGAATTTCATCTTCTTCACAATCTAGGCCCGCGTTCTCCACTCTTACTGTGTAACTGCAGTGGCTTTACTCCTGCCTTAGAGGAGTAAATGAGTGGAGAACCAGGGCCCCATTGCAGAAGCCACACTAGTGAAGTCTCTCTGTTCTCATCCGTTTGTTTGTTCGTACTAGAGCGACACCATTCTTACAGCGCAGAGAACAAATAAAAAAATTAGCAAATCTTGCATGCCAGCCTTAGTGCTTAGCTCTTCATTTCCAAACGTCGTTTACAAAGAAACCATATATACTTCCTTAAACAGGACCCAAAATAGATTTTTCTGAAGGCTGTTCGAGGGGAAACAAATATGCACTCCAAAGATGGAACTTTATATAATAATGGCCAGTCCAGAGGTGATGAATAGGGAGTGGGATGCAGGGTCATGTGCCCCTCCAGAGTTCCTGCTTGGCTTGTATTGAGCATGCTCATATGGACTGAACATGCTCAGTAACGTCTGCTGTAGCCGCTGCCCTTCCCCACTACTGGCAGGTACGGGTCATTTCCGGGCCAGATCCTCAGCTGGTGGAAAAAGTTTTGCTCATTTGATAAAGTGACACCCATTTCTACCAGCTGAGAATCTGTCCCCAAGTTTCAGCCTTAATTGAAGTTTTGCAGTAGTTTTATACTCGGCTGGGGGGGAAGGAAGGAGAGTGGATGTGGATTGCAATGGAAGTATTCACAGGCTTGTATTGTTTCCATAGTTTCCCTGTAACTATAATTCTAAGCCTAATGATAAAAGCTATAGTGTTACTAGGATATTTTTTTTTTTTGTCTTGGGTGGTCCAGAATGTACAGTAATTCATGTTCTCAGCTGGGTTTCCACCACATTTCTGATTGACCTGATTACTTTCCCAGTGACAGAATCCAAAATTAAAACCACATCAGAACTCCCTGTAGCTGGTTCTGGTTTTGATGTTCCTGCAGCTCCTCTGGCAGCTCAGCAGGATGTGTGTCTTCATGGGGTTTCTTTTCCAAGGTGGGCGTGCCTTGTGGGGCATAAGTGACAGGCCCTGGACCTTCACCTCTGCAGCATGACCTGGTTAATGATGCTACTGGGGAAGTTCTGGAGGAGGGGAGTAGAGAATTTAAATATGGATGAGAGAAGAATTTAGGACCAAATCCTGGACATCAGAAGACAGTTTGGGCAGGTCAGAATGGGGGCTGGGTTTGTCTGCAGGGGAGTGCAGTTCAGAGGTCACAATAGCTCCAGCTTCCCACCTTCTTGGATGCCAGCGGCCTGGAGGTCTGCATGGTGGTAGATCTGCTGCCTCCACTTCTCTCCTACTCTGCCTCTCCCCCAGGTGATAGTGCCCAGGGATCTCCAGTGGAGCCATGCTACGTGTCGTGCATGAACTCTATGTCCTCAGTGCGGCCTCCTCAAATCCCACCCCACATTCACCGCAGCAACAAACCCCTCCTGCTGGCTCTGAGGAGCTCCACACTTGCACCGGGTGGGTAGCAAAATTTCCCTCTCTGCTCCGATTCGGCAATTGACTTGTTGACAGACCCACAGGGTTGCGGCTTAGGGGCAGCAAAGGCAGCTGTTTTGTTACCTGCTGGCTACCTGATCCAATGGAGAGGACAGTGGACTGCAAAGCAGGAGACCAAAGTATCAATCCTCTCTCAGCCAGTGGGCTGCTATGTGACCTTGGGAAAGTCACTTCCCCTCTGTTTGGTCTATTTATTATGTAAGCTCTTCGGGACGGGGCCTGTCTCTCTGTAGGTACAGGGGCTCCCTAGAACAATGGTGCTTTGATATCAGCAGGGGCTTCTAGGCACTACCGTCATACAGATAACAACAACAACTTTTGATGGGCAAATCAGTATGGCTGAAGTAGGAGGCCTGCCAAAGTTGATACTGGACCCAAGCTTTTTCTAGGACTCAGAAGAGTTTGGTTAACTGCCTTTCCTTCATTATTTACCCATTTTTGCCTGTCTTGCATTTCTGACTGGGACTAGAAGCAGAAGTTCCAAGATACCATCATACCTGTGAAACCACCATCGTCTCATTGCAGATCCTGGGTGTTTCAATGGTGCAGCTAAGTGTCTGGATTACGGGGGTGCTTCTCCAAATGAACAAAACCCATGCTCTGAAACTGGGGATGGCGGGGAGGAGGTTCCCTCGTGACTACAGCGCTTGGGACAGTACTGAGAGGTGAACTGCAAAACTTAAAAAAGTGCATGCTTTTACCCAGCACCAAATTTCTCCCAGAATATGGGTGGTGGTTATTCTGATTTGCTATGTGGCGACTGTGTGCATGGTGCAGTATGAGAAAAATGAAGACATGGGATGTGAGTTAGGGCAGAATTCAGCCATATATTACTACTATTTGTTATTTGCTTATGGCCCTATTTATGCTAGGCACCGTAGAAACACATGGAAGAATCCCTGCCCCCAAGGAGCTCTTAATCCACATAGATAAAAAAGAGGAGGGAAGTATTATTATCCCCATTTTACAGATGGGGAACTGAGGCTGAGAGAGTGGCTGACTTGCCAAAGGTCACACAGGGGGTATGTCTCCACCTATGCCCGTGTGTAGAGTACAAATACTGCATACCCAGTTCACATGGGTACCAGTAGCAGTGTAAGTGGGGAGGGACAGCTTAGGTGAGTAGAGTGCTCTGCATGCCAGAACCTTAGGTTATATACTCGACATGGCTCTCTACGTGCCCAAGAAGTGCCTTCCACGTTTACACTGCTATTATTAGCAGCGGGGTGTGGAGTTAGTGGGAGCCTTTCCATACTGCCGGAGCCTTTCACTGCCATATGTATCTACACCCTGCAGTGTGGCCGCAGCCTGCTTTTCACTGCTGCGTGTAGGAATGTGTGCCCTACACGCTACCACCCGTGTAGACAGAGGGAGTCTGCTGCAGAGCTTGGACCTGAACCCGGATCTCCTGTGTCCCAGCCCTACGGCCTAACCGCAGGACCAGCCTTCTGCGGTACTCTGTTTTAACTGGTTACAATAGGAGCGGCACTAAGCGTTTTACTGGCCAGGGTGGAAAATGTTTTTGACACCTCATTGGAGCAGCTCAGGGCTGCCCAGAGGATTCAGGGGGTCTGGGGCAAAGCAATATCAGGGGCCCCTTCCATAAAAAAAAAATGCAATACTATAGAGTGCTATATTCTCGTGGGGGACCCTGCGGGGCCCGGGGCAAATTGCCCCACTTCCCCCCCCACACCCCCCCCGGCCAGCCCTGGAGCAGCTGAGCACACACAACATAGCAACGTTCCCCCTGACCCTCCTTGCCCGGGCTGGCCAAGCAAAAAATCCTCCAGCCAACCAAACGAAAAGGCCAACTGCAGGGCCCCCTGAAAGTTGGCCCCCTGGGTGACTGCCGTGCGTGCCTAGCTCTAGAAATGGCACTGGGTTACAATAGTATCCCTGTATGTATCCTCAGAAACCCGGGGACGTAAAACACAACCATAGCCTCAGCTGGTGTAAGTCAGCCTGACGTCATTGGAGACCGACTAATTTACAGCAGCTAAGAATCCCATAACGTCCAGTGGTTTTTCTCATTGTTGAAAAACTTGACATAACTACCTATATTTGCATGGTACAAGGTCTTGGATGTGTTGGCGGTCAGGAGAGCAAAGTCAAAACCACTATATTTATGTTTATTGGCTCTTCCTAGCGGGGGGAGGGATAGCTCAGTGGTTTGAGCATTGTCAGGGATGGTAGTTGGTCTGGCTGTGAAGGCAGGGGACTGGACACGATGACCTTTCAAGGTCCCTTCCAGTTCTATGAGATAGGTATATCTCCATATATAATCTTATCTTTCATGGGGAGGTATATCGAGGACTGTGTTGGAATTGAAAGCTATAACCTTAACAGTGTGTGGGTGGGGCCGGGGAGAAGTGGAGGGGATCCTGATCCTGCTTGCAGGAAGCATATGATCAGAATCAATCTAGAAAGAACCTGCTTAGAATAAGGTGGGGGCAAATTATGCTTCTGTCCCTTAAGGAGCAGCCTGCTTTGTCTCTTCTGTTTTTGGTTATAGTGTGCTATCGTTCTGGATTATAAGAATAAAAGTAATGTTATGTTGCAACCTTCCAGCAAGAGTATTTGATGTTTTTAATTTAACATTATATTTGTGTGCCAGAAACATGACACGTGTTAAAAAAGCTGAAAAAGCATTTTGCAGAAGAATGCAAAGTGTAGAGTGCTAGGAAAACATACCCCAGTGGAGCTTTTGCCACAGCAATAGAAACTCTAAACAATCTTGTCCAACTCTACATGCCTTTTGAAATGCACATCATGATTATTGTTGTAGGTCTAATAACACTGTACAATCCTTTTCATAATGTTTGTAATTCCACTAGGGACCTCATTACAGTAATCGGCTGCCCTGAGAGCCAGGATGGCATAAGGATCCTCTGATGAAAACTTTGTTTCTGAATAGAACAATTAAAGCTTCATATTCAATTGTAAAATAGCTACATCTTCTCTCAGCATGTGTATATGAGTAGCCACAGCAAACCGTTCTTCAAATTAAACACACAATTACATACCGTGTAAAAATGATTAATTAGGCAATGAGCCCTCTGAAAGAATTACAACAAAATCATGAATAATGTTTAAGTGACATTTTTATGGGGATGTTATGGGCAATGTAGGTTGTGCTAAAGCATTGTTGATGAGTTACAAATGCGTTAGGTTGCCTTTTTCCCCTTAGAAAAACCTTAGGCTGAAAAAAGTAGGTTTGTTGTTTACATTTACATGGGGAGGCGAAGAAATCTTAATTTGGATTTTACTAAAGTGGTTGAATTTTTTTCTAAATACTTTTTGAAATAAAATTTGTTTTTTCAGCCAAAACAAAAATGTAATGGAAAATCTTCATTTTGCTCAAAATTTCCTGTTTTTCTACAAAAAATTTTTTTTTTCTATTTTTGAATTTTCCCCATTTTTACTCCTTTTCCAGTGGAGGGGAGGGTGGGAAGAAAAAATGGGGCGGAGAATAGGGGGGAAAAAGAATAAACTAAAAAAAATAAATTTTCATTTTGTTAAAAAATTACACAACAAAGTTTCAAATGAAATTTTTATTTTAAATTTTGTTCAAAAATTTTCTTGGAATTTTTTGACCAGTTCTAGTTTTTACATCATCATCTCTGTTCCTGAACTCCCACTGAAGTCAGTGGACATGTTTTCCTCTACCTCTGCTAGCTGTACACAATAGATTTCAATGAAGTCCTGATATACACTGATGTAAGAGGCAAATCAGGCCCACTAATTTACTCAGAATTTTAACTGAGTAAAATCCTACAGAGAAAAAAATCATGCTCTATTAATGTCTATAGCAGGGGTCGGCAACCTTTGAGAAGTGGTGTGCCGAGTCTTCATTTATTCACTCTAATTTAAGGTTTCGCGTGCCAGTAATACATGTTAACGTTTTTAGAAGGTCTCTTTCTATAAGTCTATAATATATAACTAAACTATTGTTGTATATAAAGTAAATACGTTTTTTTAAATGTTTAAGAAGCTTAATTTAAAATTAAATTAAAATGCAGAGCCCCCCGGACTGACGGCCAGGACCTGGGCAGCGTGAGTGCCACTGAAAATCAGCTCGCGTGCCGCCTTCCGCACATGTGCCATAGGTTGCCTACCCCTGGTCTATAGGATTATTTTTTATTAATCTGTGTAGAAATTTGTTGGTTTCCTCTTTGCTAAATTCTATGAAATTTTTCCATGCTGGCAGTTTGTGTGTTTTTGTCCCTCTCTATGGCTGTTTCACATAAGAGGATAAGATTCTACTATTGCTACTACCAGAAGGAGTTACTCCTTTGACTCTAAGGTAGGGATTTTTATGCAGTTGGCAACAAGGGTCTTGAGCATATACCCTGCTCATAGCTCAATCATGGGATCATTATTCAGGCAAAACATACTTAAAACCGATTACGTAATGTGTTACCAAGATCACACTAGCTCCTTGCTAAAGGGCTTAGAATTCACCTGAATTTTCTCTGTATAAACACGGGTAAGCTTGTGCTGTATCCATTTTTAACACAAATTTTCCCCAAATGTTACATTCTTTGGTTAAAAAAAAAAATTGTTGCACTTTCATCATTTACTGATTGTTGATAAAAAATAGCAGTCAGATGGAAAAGATTTTTCCAGAAGTCTTCTGCTACATAATCTGTTTCAAATAAAGATAATAAAATAAACAATTGTTTATAAAGAGAATGCAAAATGAGCAGTGATCTGCTGTCTCTCGTAAGCGCAGTTTGAACAATTGCTGTCAATGAGAATTCCTGATCTCTTGACTGAGTTGCTGTTCTTAAGCTTGAAAACCCACACACTGTGGTCCGCTGGGACCAAACTTTAGAAACCATATGCAAGCTAGAGCACCCCAGGAAAATCTGCTCAAAAACTCGAGCTGGAGGAGAGAGGGCTAAAAGCCAGAACTCCTGGGTTCTAATCCTGGCTCCATCAGTAACTCTCTGTGTGGCCTGGGGCGAGATACTCAACCTCTCTGTGCCTGGTTCTCCAGCTCTTAAGTGGGAATAATAATGCCTGTGTTGCCCAGGTGCGGGGGGCTGGGGGGGACTGATTGGTTAGCATGTGTGCCCTGATTAGCAAAGGCTAAGTGTTGTTTTAATAAAGACAGCTTCAGCAATCAAGATGCTGCCTCAGCTAAATTTACTGGCTCAAGTTGGTGGTTGTCCACCCTGCTTTGTTTGGAAGTGTGGATGCTTCTCCCCAGCTGTTTGAACCTTGTAACTCTGCAGAGGTGGGATGGAAAGCTCACGAGAATCAGCAACCTTATGAGTTCCGGGTCTTCCTGCATTCAGCCAGGCCAGGAATATGTGAAAGGGCGTTTTTCACACTGCAGTGTATTTCAGCAAATCTGCCCCTGGTCCTGGCTGGATGCCTGTAAAGCAGAAGACCTGCATGTGAAATGAAGAACAAGGTAGTGGGAGGTGGAAAGAAGTGTGACCCAAAGATTTGGTGTCCAGCATGAACATGCCAAACATTCAGGGTTGCTACGACCTGGGATTTTGGTCTAGCCCATTAAAAGGAATAGGGACCATTGGTGACGTTTGGATCCCAATCTAGTCTTATAATTAGGAAGGTGATTATGTATTATTTGTGTCGCTGTAGTGCAGGGGTTGGCAACGTTCGGCACGCGGCTCGCCAGGGTAAGCACCCTAGCGGGCTGGGCCAGTTTCTTTACCTGCTGACGTGGCAGGTTCGGCCGATTGTGGCCCCCACTCACTGCAGTTCGCCATCCTGGGCCAATGGGGGCGGCAGGAAGCCGTGGCCAGCACATCCCTCGGCCCGCGCCGCTTCCCACCGCCCCCATTGGCCTGGGACGGCGAACCGCGGCGAGTGGGGGCCGCGATCGGCCGAACCTGCCGCATCAGCAGGTAAAGAAACTGGCCCGGCCCGCTAGGGTGCTTACCCTGGCGAGCCGTGTGCCGAACGTTGCCGACCCCTGCTGTAGTGCCTAGAAGTGCCAACTGAGATTAGCTCCCTATTGCGCTGTGGTATTAGCTCCCACAGAATGAGACATTCTCTGCCTCAAACAGTTTACCATCTAAATAGCCAAGACTGGGAGGGTAAAGAGACACAGAGAGAGGGTCACACACTGAAGTCTGGGCGTGTTTGGGTTGGAATGTTTGATTCAGGCCTATCCCAGGAAAGAATATGTCTGGATCTAACTTTAGACCTTTCCTGACCTCTGACTAAATGCACATTACCCCCTCTCATTGGATTTGCTCTATCCAAAACAATTCCAACTCCTGCCCTGAGCAAAACCCTCTTTTCTTCCTTCATGCTGGTGGTTCTTGCAATAACAGCTTGCTGTGATCAGGAGCGGTATTGTTCTTAACCACGCTTGCCAGAGGGGGGCTTGGAGCAGCAATGGAGTCAACTCTCTTTCCCCCTGGAAACTGAGAGCATGGGCCCCTGTCTGGATCAAGGCCCAAAAATCTGAGTCTCTTCATAAACTCGGGTTATCCAGTTTATAGTACAATTCCCTGGCAATGTGTCCTTCAGCTGGGCTTTATTTTTTTTTTCCTGTTTATCACAGTCTTTTCATTACTCACTGTATAGCTTTCTGTTTTACTAGTGTAAGTTTACATGTTATGGGCAGTGTAGGGTTGGATGAAGCATATAAAAAGAGTTCATGTTAGTTTAGAGTAATTCAAAAATTACTGCCTGAACACACTGATCTGGTTAGATCCACATTTGCAGCTCTGGTTTATTACTGGAGTCCTTTAAATTGTTAATTTCAGAATTACGGTCGGATTTGTCCTTTCGTGGCTTTCCGTGTGCCTTCAAAAAAACAGAAACATTGTATTTATTTGTGCAGCAGATCGGCAAATGATTTCCCGGGTCATCTGTCCGCTCTAATTGCAGACAGGATATTTTGGGGGGGGTGGGAGGGATGGGAGTGAGGCAGCCTCGTCTTTTCCTTTTTCTGATCCAGCCATCTCTGGGCTTTATTTAATTTTCAGCTGTTTTATTTAAACATTCATAAACTTGAGACCTAAGCTAGGCTTAAAAACGCATCGGGAAAGCATTAAAAATCCATGTCTCGAATGATGCCGAGAAGAAAAGGCCCATGTCAGGGCTACGTGTGTTCGATAAACATATGGATTTAAAGAAAGATAGGACGAAGGAGTCACTTCTGGGGCCTATGACTTTATTATTTATGGATGTCTATTCTGTGCAGTAAGAACCGGGTTCTGTTTAATTCGCTCTCTGGGTGGTCCGGGAGAGATTCTGAGTAGCCTTCAGTAGCCTGCAGGCATAATTGGCATGCATGCTGTTGTATCTAAGATAGCTTAATAAAGCATTACATATCTCACTGCTTCTATATTTTATTACCTAACCCAGCACATGTGGTCAGTGGGTAATTAAATTCAGCTGTGTTTTTACTTTCCGTTTTAAGGTCGAAGTATGAATTTCTCTGTGAATTCTTTGAAATGCGCTAATACGATGCATGCAGTGATAAAGGGGGCGATGGGCACAGCTAATCAGAGCCAGACTGTTAGTGCAATGTAAGATTGCCCCAGGTGTAATTTATTTTCATAGTACTGGTGGTTTTACTGTATAACATATTAGAAGAAGAAGAAATAATAATTCTTTTCCACGTATGGCAAGAAAGCTGCAGATTAATATTAGGCTCTGGGTTTTCTTTTCATTTATATTTTGTGCCACTTTGGGCACTGCATCTCCTTCCTGGCATTGAAGTCTATTTGAATTAGCCCCTTCCTTCATTAACTTACTCTGTACGTGCACGAGAGTATTGCTAGATTGGTCTCTGCCTTTATTAAAAGGATTGTGCTGCAGTCTTTATTAAAAGAAACTTCTGCAATAAAATTCACATTGGCAAAGACTTAAACGAATCTGTTGCTCTTGGATTTGACCACCTGGGTTTTGAGCATCGGTGTGGGTTGAAGGAAGGAGCATTGTCTAGTGTCAGAGCAGGGGGCAGGGGGTCAGAGAACTCCTGCGTTCTTTGGTCACTGACTTATGTGACCTTGGGGAATTCACTCCGTTTTAAAGAACATCTCATAGCACAAGAACAAGAGGACATTCAATGAAACTGAAAGGTGACGAATTTGAAATTGATAAAAGGAAATAGTTTCCCCCACAGTAATTAGTCTGTGGAACTCATTGCCACAGGAGGTTGACACTCAGGACATAGCACAAGATTCAAAGAAGGATTGGGCAGTTATATAGCTATCAAGAACATCCAGAGTTGTTATAGTTGAGGCTAAAAAAGAGGTTTGGAAGGGGTATGAGCGCTCTCATTTTTAGGTTTTAGGGGGGAGGGATAGCTCAGTGGTTTGAGCATTGGCTTGCTAATTCCCGGGTTGTGAGCTCAGTCCTTTTGAGGAGGCCATTTAGGGATCTGGGGCAAAAATCTGTCTGGGGATTGGTCCTGCTTTGAGCAGGGGGTTGGACTAGATGACCTCCTGAGGCCCTTTCCAACCCTGATATTCTATGATCTTTATTACAGATGAGGATGAGACCTTCACGGTGGGCACCTGATCCCATATCTGCATATTGTGGGGTTTTGCGAACCTCCCCCTGAAACACTGGTCACTATTGGAGATGGGATACTGGGCAGGCTGGACCACTTGTCTGATCCAGTTCTGGCAGTTCCGATGTCCTTAACATGCATGTGCAATTACACACAAAAGTGTACTCAACTGTATGTCTAATTTGGACATAGTTATCAGGACTGCACACTTTGGGCCAGATTCTCAGCTGGGATAAATCAGCATAGCTCAGTTGAAGTCAATGCTAGGAGTCTGGGTAACAAACAAGAGGGATTGGAATTGCTCATTTATTAGCGTAAGTTTTCTCTAGTTGGCATTAGTGAAACCTGGTAGGATGAATTCCCATGACTGGAATGTTAAAATCAATGGTGATAACCTATTTAAGGAAGGATCGAGTGGGCAGAAGTGGAGGGGAGTGGCATTCTATGTCAAAAATAGCATCACCAGTTTCCGAGTCTCTGACCACTCAGAAGAAAATGATTTTGAATGAGTATGGTTCAGCATCTTAAGAGATAAAGCACAAGATCAGTATTAGTTGATGTCTGTTACAGACATTCCAGATCGCACTCCTGATCAGTTCCTTACACACCTATGTGCAATGTGTAGGAAAAAGAACTGCTTGATCATGGTGGACTTCAATTTGAGTGACATATGTTGGAGGTTTCATGCTACCAGTACTAAAAACATCCTTGGAATTTCTAAATATTATAGATGACAATTTCCTAACTCAAAGTGTTGCATCCAATACTAACAAATTCTCTATTAGACCTCGTCTTGACAGATAAAGAGGAGCTGATCACAGAACTAAAAATGAATGGTAACTTAGGGAGAAAGTGATCATGACCTGATCATATTTTTAATGTGCAAATAGAATAAAGTCTAGACCAGATACTTGGTGCTTTAAAAGGGCCAATTTCACAAAGCCAAAAACAATTATGAACCAAATCAGCTGTCAGGAAGAATTTAATCAGAAAAATGTGAATGATAATTGGGATTTGTTTAAGAACACTTTACTAGATGCACCAAAACTCACAATCAAGGAAGAAATCCATATTGGTTAAAAAACTGACCTGGTTTAGAGGGGAAGTGAATGCAGCTATAAATAATCTCTCTCTCTCTCTAACAAATGGAAGAAAGGGGAAGTTGATAATAATGAATATTAATCAAAGCCTAAGAACTGTAGAATATTGATAAGGGAAGCAAAGGGGACACAAATTGAAATTTATGGTCAGCAGAGTTAAGGACAACACAAAGGAGTTTTTAAAGTATACTAGGAACAAAAAGAATCCCAACAATGGTATTAGTCCATTACTAGATGAAAATGGTTGAATTATCAATAATAATGTAGAAAAGGCAGATGTGATCAACAAATATTGCTCTTCTGCATTTGGGGAAAAAGCCAGATGATGTAGTCATATCAGATAACATTCTTTCCATTCCACTAGTATCTCAGGAGTATGTTAAACAAAAGTTGTTAAAGTTAGAAATTTTTAAATCAGCAGGTCAGATAACTTTCATCCAAGAGTTTTAAAAGAGTTGGCTGCAGAGCTTCCTGTATCATTGATGTTAGTTTTCAATAAGTCTTGGAACACCAGGGAAATTCTAGAAGATTGGAAGAAAGTTAATTTTAGGCCAATATTTAAAAAGGGTAATTGAAATGACCAGGGTAATTATACATCTATCAGTCTGACATCAATCCCGGAGAAGATAATTAAGCAGCTGATGTGGGACTTCATTAATAAAGCATTAAAGGAAGATAATATATTTAATGCAAATCAATGTGGGTTTATGGAAACTAGATTCTGTCAAACTAACTTGATATCTTTTTGTGACGAGATTACAGGTTTGGTTGATGGTGTTAATTTAATATATTTAGTGGTGTTGATTTAATATACTTAGACTTCTCTATGGCATTTGGCTTGGTAACGCATGACATTTTGATTAAAAAACTAGAATGATATAAAATTTACATGGCAAACATTCAATGGATTAAAAACTGGATAACTGATAGGTCTCAAAATGCAATTGGAAACAGGGAACCTTCATTGCGAGAACAACAAGGAGTCTGGTGGCACCTTAAAGACTAACAGATTTATTTGGGCATAAGCTTTCATGGGTAAAAACCTCACTTCTCTGAAAGTTACTAGTGACCCCCCCTTAACAGAGCAGCCTTTATGTCAACCAGGGCCATTAGGGGGAAGCAGACACTTCAAGTACACAGTAGCCTGAACTTTTCAACTGTCTTCCCTTCAAGGCCTTAAGGTAGTTGGAGCTGGTCCCAAGCCGGTTTTCACTGACCAGATAGCAAAAGCACGGGTCTGACAACCACCAATCAAGTGTTAACACTGCAAGGACCTTTGTCTGAATGTGTATAAAGGATCTGTAAAATGTGTGTAAGACAGAGTTTTTGTACTAAGGTGCAAAGCTCTCCTTTCTTCTGCAGAATAAAGCAACTCTTCCTTATCCCTGTCTGGCTGTTATTGGCTCTCAGCTAGGTGGACCCGATATTTCGGTAACAGTTTCTGGCGACTCCGCTGGGACTATCCTAGCTCGGACATTGGACTCCGGACGGCTGCGGCGAATTGGGAACGGCGCCAACGGGGTGTTTCGCCCCTTTTCTCTGCTTCACCGCAGCCCCTGGGGTTCGTGCTCCGATAAGGTGAGTCCTAATAGGATAAGGAGACACTATCTGGTTCTGGTCTGGTTAACTGGTTAATGAATTTCTGTCTTATACATTTGGGCGTTAGGTGTGTGGATGGAACTGAGCCTCTCATTCGTAATTCCTCAGAGTGGAAGCCATCGCATGCGATGAAGCTCTGAGGTCGAATTGGGATCCTTCTGTCCCGTCCCCTGTAGCGGTCAGTATTAGGAGAAATTCCTGTAATAGGATCCTATTAGGCCATAATTCCCTCTGTTCTCTGTGTAATTCTCTGTTAGAGTGTCAGCAGGCAGATGGGTGGGTCTCTGGTCTCTGGTAAAACCCTCTGAGGATAGCCCTTTAGATTATATGTTAAGTAAATGGTCTTTACCCGGTGTTTAAAAATAAATAGTTACACCTTGTGTAGAAATTGATGTGGCTAGTGTTGTGGAAATTGAATTGTGGAGAGGATGTGCATTTTCCCCAGAACATGTGCAGTGTATATTGTAGCAGAGGTAAAAGAAATGCAAACCTACCAATATAGGTTGTGTTGTCTCTTTCAGATCACTGGGTGTTTGAAAGCAGGAGTTAGAAGTAAAAGGCAATCAAAAGTCTGGGAAAGTTAATTGTGTCCCTTTTTTTTTAAGTAAGAATCTTTAAGCTGTGGATACCTTTGGATCTGGAAGCAAGCCAGAAAGCATCTGTATTAATGCAATTTTCTAACTAATAAGGTAGAAGCCATTGAAACCTGGGCTGCCTATGAAATAAATACAAGGAAATATGGGGTAATTCTGTTTTGCCTAAAATCAACAAGAGTATGTGTATATAAAGGAAATATTTTAAGCAATGACTGACTGCCCAGAAGGGGTAGACCTCTGTTCTTTTGTCTTTCAGATCTGTCTCTAAAAAAGATTTGGGGGTCTTGATGGATAATCAGCTGAACATAAATTCCCACTGCTATGCTGTGGCCAAAAGAGCTAATGTGATCCCTGGATGTATAAACAGGGAAATCTTGAGTAGGACTAGAGAGGTTATTTTACCTCTTTATTTGGAACTGGTGTGACTGCTACTAGAATACTCTGTCCATTTCTGGTGTCCACACTTCTAGAAGGATGTTGATAAATTGGAGAGGGTTCAGAGAAGAAACACGAGAATGATTAAAGGGTTAGAAAACCTGCCTTACAGTGATAGACTCAAGGAGCTATTTAGCTTAACAAAGAGAAGGCTGAGGGGTGACTTGATTGCAGTCTGTAGGTACCTACATAGTAATGGGGTCTTCAGTATAGCAGAGGGAGGTGTAACGTGATCCAATGGCTGGAAGTTGAAACTAGATAGTCACATTGGAAATATGACATGCATTTTTAATAATGAGAGTAATTGTAGGGGGGGGAGGGATAGCTCAGTGGTTTGAGCATTGGCCTGCTAAACCCAGGATTGTGAGCTCAATCCTTGAGGGGGCCACCTAGGGATCTGGGGCAAAATCAGTACTTGGTTCTGCTAGTGAAGGCAGGGGGCTGGTACTCAATGACCTGTCAAGGTCCCTTCCAGTTCTAGGAGATAGGATATTTCCATTAATTTATTTTTTTTATAGCCACTGGAGCAATTCACCAAGGGTTGTGGTGGATTCGCCATCAGTGACATTTTTAAATGGAAGATTGGATGATTTTCTAGAAGATCTGCTCTAGGGATTATTTTGGGGAAGCTCTCTGCCCTGTGCTCTACTGGAGGTCAGACAAGGTGATCACAACGGTCCCTTCTAGCCTTGGAATCTATGGTGCTATAGTGACTTACAGCAACAGGCCCATACTCGCTTTACTTATGTATAACAATGGTATATAAGTTCACCTCCTTCTCATGTGACTTCTGAGCCTTAATTAAGGTTTGCTCAGCTCCCTGAGTTCCCCGGGTGAATGATACGAAGACACACTCCTTGTCTACATTGCTGCCAATGGAAGTTTGCCGTGTGAGGATCAGGATTTGGTGCGCCAGACGTAGCATTGCTTTAGGAAGCAGTATAGGGTGACGCGTCAGCTGATTTGCAGCACTCATTGAGCCTCACAGGAAATCTTGTCTCTCCGCCACCACCTCTCCTGCACATCCACGATCAGAATTCAGCCCTCTCTGTTTTTATGTTTTCCTACTGAACTAATGAACTTGGATCAAATGTCAAGGCAATGAGAACCCGACAATTAAGGTCTGCCAGTGAGAAAGTGCTTCCCAACAAAGAAGAGCTGTCTTTCTAGCAGACTCCCCTTCCTCTCCCCAACAGAAAAAAACTCCCCAGCTGGTAAACCTAGGAGAGAACTTGCCAAAGTGCTGTTTGAGATCCAGGAAAACTTGATAGTGTGCAGATGCTGCTCTGTCTCTCGGCAATATTTACTATTCTTACGGGTCTTAAGATGAGTGTGAAGAAGGGAGATGTTAAAACATTCCTAAAAACCATGTACAAAATATAACCCTATTCTAGCTCGAGATGGGACTCAGATTCAAATTCAGATCGTAACTTTCCCAAACTTTGAGCTAGATGGTGGTTCGGACTATGCACCCACACAGGTGACTAAGAATTCCCTTGATATCTTCCTTGGGGCACCCAGCCTTTAGGAAGAGCTGGAGGCCGGGAGTCAGAACTCCTACGTTCTTTGGTCACCGATGCTCCGTGATCTTGGTAAGGCACACAATTTGCAGAGGAAGAAGAGGAGCTTGCTTATCCCTTCCCCTGAGCAAATGGGCAGAAGATGGGCTGAGCTTTAGTTCCACCCCTTCTACTCTCTGGCTAGAGTAGCCAAGCCAGCATTGGCGGCATGGTAGTCATTTGCTTCTGGTAGAGGCAAACAGTAAATTACTCCCTCCTGCCCCGGGAGCAAGAAGAATGCACGGGTGGGATTGAGACTCACAGGGATGTCTCTTGCCTCTCATGGTTACTCCTCGGGGATGCATCTCAGGCACTAACTGTTGCTCAGAGCTAGGCCTAAAAATCTAGCCTTTGGGGATTTGAGATATGTGCTGGGCCCGTCTCTGAGGTTAACATTCAGGCTGTAACACATGCTGCAAGCTAATCGTGTGCATCTGGGTCTTTTCAAATGTGGTCGCCTGCTGATTGTATTTAATCCTTTATCTTATTCCTGCTAATCCATTTTCCAATCTGTTTCCCATTTGGAGACAAATTCTCCAATCCTGACCACCTAACTAAAGCCCACAAAATGTACATGTGCCCCGCGGGGGTGTGGTGGCGGTGGGGACTTTCACGGGGGCAATTTTGGTGGCCACATTTGAAAATGTAGACGCTCTCTGATGCCTGGCCCGAGACTCATGCAGAGTGAGGAATACAGCCCTGACTTACTCCACATTTATTTATTTAGCGTTTGCATGTTTGCTGAGCATGCAATAACATTCTTAGTGGCCAAATGGAGCACTCGGAGCCCACCACTGAATTTGGTTAGCGGACGGTCCTCGACAATATGTATCATGGTTTGATCTGCGCTGCCGCTGCAGCTTGGATTGTCCTGAAGACCCCAGTGGTGCTGGTTGGCTGCACAGAGGCCTGGTCCAGTCCGGAATCGGTTAAGAGGGGCCCGTTGATGGCATGGCAGGTTGAAGCCGAGGGTCAGTGACGAGGAATTGATTGCTGGTTGATGTTAATCGCCAGTCTTCCCGCCCCAGGGACTCCGCTGTCATGGCCTGGCGTGGCAGCCTCGACCACAGTGGGTGTCGTGATGAAAGACATTTAACCCTCTCACTCCACAGAGAGAGAACACTTCCCATTTGGGATCCCACCTCCCACAGATTGCTCTTGCCATGAGAACATGACAACAGAAATGCACCAGGCAGCCAAAGAATATGGATCCAGACTTTTACTGCCTGGCATGATACAATGGCTAGCATTGAAAACTTCCCCGTTTCCCTAGGTGACCCTATGCGATATAACTGTCCTGAGGGTAACAGAGGCGGCAAGGGGGCAGATGCTGCAAGTGTCTGGGTACAGATCTGATCCTTATGCTGCAATGCTGTGTGCTGCCAGCAGAGTTAATACTGGAGTGGCGTGGGAAAGTGTCCTACCATGGTGGACGAAATAAGGCAGCCCTTCCCAGAAACCTTCTGCAAAGGATTGCAGAGTACCTCCATGAAAGCTTCCTAGAGATCTCCATGGAGGATTCCCGGGCCATCCCCATGCACATAAACTGTCTTTTTGTAAGAGCACTCTCTGCATAGCTGGAGTGGCCACCAATACCTACTACATCTTCTTTTTGTTCATATTAAACATAAAAAATAGTAGCATGTAACTCCTACAATTTGATTGGAAATGTGTACTCACCAGAGGTGTCTTCCCCGGCATCATGCTCCACCGCCAACAGATCCTGTGAAGGGATGAGCTCCAGGGTTAAAAACAATTCTTGGCTGTCGGGGAGAATGGATCCTCCGCTTGCCTGCCTTACATTCTCCTCCTCGTCAACAATGTCCTCCTCGTTGTTGCTTGAGGTAGCCTGGGAGGTATCTACGGAGCGTTTTGGGGTAGTGGATCTCTGCTGAGAATCGCATGCAGCTCCTTATAAAAGCGGCATGTCTGTGGGGCAGAACCAGAGCAGCTGTTCGCCTCCCTTGTCTTTTGGCATGCTGGCCGAAGCTCCTTTATTTTCACGCGGCGCTGCTGCATGTCCCTGGTGTAGCTCTTTCCCCTCGTGCCTTGTGCAATCTTGGCATAGATGTCAGCATTTCTTCTGCTGGATCGGAGCACTACAAACACAACCCTGAGCTGCTCTGGTGGTAGCGAAATCGCATGGGTTTCTTTGCGCTTTGGAGCCAGCCTGAGCTGCCTCAGTGCCGAGGGAGTGTGTTTTGCCGTGGGGTTAGTGAATTGGTGACTCCCTAGCAATCTGTCTGGCCCACTCAGCTATGACAGATTCCAGAGGGAGCAGCATCCAGCCAGCACTTTGCAGCTAGAAGGAGACTTTTCCTGATTCATATCTGAAGCTGTTTTCTCTTCTTTGTTTCTCTCTTCTATGGCCCACGGGTTCTAGCTCACACTAATGTCGGGGGAACGGCTGCTTTTTGCATAAACCAGCCATATTTTCAAAATCCATTAGGAGCTGTCTCTTTGTTCTGTGTTTGTAGCACCTAACAGAGTGGCCCCCAGGGCTACCGCAATACAAATAATAATTATTATTACAATAATTAATAACGAATCTTCACAATTCTTTATTTACGTCTTCACCACTTGTCATTAGTCAAGTCTCCTGTTTTATTTTTAAAAGTGTCAGCCATCCAATCAGGGAACAGAAATGATACCATGTGACTTTCTCCAGTCGATGACCAGTCCCGTGCCACGGACAATGAATATTTGTACACACAAAGTGAACAGCTCATGAACAGTCCATTGGCTGAAATTTCATAGATTCATGGATTTCGAGGCCAGAAGGGCCCATTGTGACCATCTAATGTCTGACCTCCTGTAGAGCACAGGCCAGGGAACTTCCCCACAATAATTCCTAGAGCAGATCTCTTAGTTTGATTGTTCAAAGTATCTGGCAAACAGTTACAAATAATAAATACATGTGGAGGCCTCGGTAGGCTTGCCAGGTGTCTGGTTTTCCACCAGAACACCTGGTTGAAAAGGGACCCTGGCAGCTCCAGTCAGCACCCACCAATAGGGGCCATTAAAAGCCTGTTCGGTGATGCTGTGGGGCTAAGGCAGGCTAGTCCTTACCTGTCCTGGCACCGCGCTGTGCCCCGGAAGTGGTCAGCAGGTCCAGCTCCTAGGTCGGGGGGCCATGGGGCTCCGCGCATGGCCCCCTCCCCGAGCACCGGCTCTGCACTCCCATTGACCGGGAACCAGGGCCAATAGGATCTGGGGGGGGCAGTGCCTGTGAGTGAGAGAGGTGTGTGGCGCCTCCTGGCCCCTGCCTAGGAGCCAGACCTGCTGGCTGCTTCCAGGGCACAACGTGGTGCCAGGACAGGCAGGGCGCCTGCACTCCAAATTCCTCGGCCCTGACCCCCAGCCTGGAGCCCCCTCCCACACCCTGAACCCCTCATTTCTGGCCCCACCCCGGAGCCTACACCCTCAGCCAGAGCCCTCACCCCCTCCTGCACCCCAACCCCCTGCTCCAGCCCAGTGAAAGTGAGTGAGGGTGGGGGAGAGCAAGCCACCGAGGGAGGGGGAATGTAGTGAGTGGGGAAGGGGCGGAGCAGGGGGCAGGGCCTCGGGGATCTGGAGGGGCTAGGGTGTTCGGTTTTGTGCGATTAGAAAGTTGGCAACGCTAGGCATCAGGAGTCCTTTGAGAAGAGTGAGAGGGTGAAATTGAATGGTGCAGAGGCCTTAGGCTAACCCTCTATACAGAGGGCAGTTTCCTGCACATAGATAAAAGGTTACTTGGATCACAAACTTTTTGAGGTACGAACCATTTGTTTTGTTCTGTTAGTACAGCACCTAACACAATGGCTTCCTAGTCCAGGACTAGGGCTACCAGGCGCGACCGCAGTACAGTCCATAAATAATTATACTGCCTGAATGTGCTGGATAATTTATCAGCAGTGAGTAATTCAACTCTCTCTAGTCCTTTTTTACCATGTCTCTTTTTTATAGAGGTGCCAGGTTACTGCTGCTGTGATTGGGATGCGAATCTTTCCAATTTCTGCTTAGGTAACAGCCTTCGATCTACAGCCAAGACTTGGGTAACCACATGCAGCAATCTAAGGCGAATGACAAGTCTTTTAGTGCGGCTGCTGGAGGTCTAGTCCAGGGATGGGCCGAGGGATGGTGACTCATGGGCGGAGCGGGAGGAAAACTGGCGGAAAGTGTGATTTTCCTAGCAGTGTGTAACCTTGTTGCCAGCTCTAAAAGCAATAAAAGGAAAGGGCAGGGCCATTGATTTACAATCGTGTCTCCTATCGAGGAAATGTGTGCACATTAAACCACTGCAAAACTAACCAATGTGTTTTAATTCAGCAATAAAATTTATTACCTTATTCTGAAAGTCCCCTGCCTTTCCCATGCGGTCAAAGGCTGACCTGCAGTGTTTGTATCCCACGTGACGGGCTGGCCTGGGGTGAGACTCCCCCACCACCTGGCTGGTAACCGGGGAGCGGGCAGGTTACTATCCTTCTCCCCTTATGGCTCGCAAGCTCCACTGGCTGGTTCATAGGCGATGGGAAGACATGGTCCTGCCTCCCCACCACTCTCTTTGAGGTGACTTGTGCATTGATCCCTTGGGAAAGAATCTGTCACCTCACGGGAGGCACTACGAGTCTGCCTGCCCCCTCCTCAGGCCATGTTATGGGAAGTGCCTCTTGAGCTTTCTCCTCCTTGGTGAGGTTTGTGGCCTGCAGTTTTAAACTCAAGAAATAAAAAAAATCTCTGCTCACACTGCAGACTGAATGAGGGCTTTGCTGGGTCTTTTGTTCTTTTCCCATCAAAACAATAGGAAGCAACCACTCAGGCACACATGCCCGGCCTAGCAAGGCTCCTACTGAGATCTGGGGACTTCTAAAACACAGAACACAGTGAGTGCCATTAGAGGGCTCAACAACTGTTTAAAGGGATACTCCACTATTACTATATGCTACAGGCTGTTAGAAAGCAGAGCTGGTTGCAGGGGAAGAAGTGACACAATTTTTCACAACTTCACTTTTGTGTGGAAATTTTCCTCATGGCTCTGTTAAAAAGAGAGGGGTGGTCTGAGCACAAGTTCTGAGCCAGAGCTCCTGTGTGCTAATCTCACCAACTTCCTCCAGGGCTTTTGGGAAATCACTAACCTCCTGGCCTGAGTTTCCCCATCTACAAGGTCACATCCCCCTGGGAAATTGCAACATGTCTTAATTAACCTTATATTAAACACAACTTAGCACCTAATGTAGATGTAGTCCTCCTCGCCCCATCCCCACGGGTTAGCCAGGACCAGCTACCATGTTTTTAAACATGGCCGTTCTTGTCCACACACGATCATGTGGATTAAAATTAGGAGCGGTGAAAAAATTTCCAATGAAACACTTTCCCATTGGAAAATGGGGTTCCGTCAAATTTGAAATGTTCTGAGGGAAAAAATTGATTTTGGCAGAATTTTTCATTTTGGTTGCGATTAATCTGTGGCCACCAGAGCTGTAGCAGAGCCTCATGGGAGTTGTAGTTCCAGGTCCCTCCTACCGCATTCTCTTCTACAGGCCAGGTTCCCTGGCTGGACTACTACTCTTATGATTTACCATCATCTCTCCTTTTCTCTCTCTCTTTCCTTATTAACAGGGGACAATGATGATGATAATGATGAATCAATAATGCTAATCCAAACTCCATTAGAGATCGTACTTTGTTGTCATCTTGTACTCTTGACACCTGACAGCACATGAGGTAATAAAATATATCAGGCAGCAAGGCAATAAATTCAACCTTTACAGACAGTGTTAATTAAGTATGATGATTCTTGCCCTTCCAAAAGGAAGAGCTGGATTTAAAAAAATGGGCAAGACCTAATGTAAATGGTTGTACCTCAGCTGAAGTCAATGGAGCTATTACAGTTTACACCAGATGCAGATCTGCCCCATGGTTCTTAAGTGATCAAAGGTTTTTAATTGCATTACTAGAGCGTTGCCGTTATGTGTCATTTCCTTTATAACATGCCTGATCCTGGCAAAACGCCCATTGAAGTCACAGATTCATAGGTTCCCAGGCTGGAAGGGACCATTGTGATCATCTTGTCTGACCTGAAAACGTCCCCAAAATAATTCCTAGAGAAAAGGACCTGGCCCAACCTGTAGTCTTGTTTTAGTATTTAAAAGTCTCTGGAGATATTTAAGAGTAGGTTAGATAAATGTCTATCAGGGATGGTCTAGACAGTATTTGGTCCTGCCATGCGGGCAGGGGACTGGACTCGATGACCTCTCGAGGTCCCTTCCAGTCCTATAATCTATGAATCTATGAATCTTCCAACCTGCAAAGGAAAACACAAGTGCTCTTGGTTTTGCTTCTTCATGCTGGATAAAGGCAGCTTGAAAGGTTTCTTTGTTTTTCCCCATAAGAAAATAAAAATCAATTCTGCTCAGTCTACACAATGGAAATGCAGATTCTGTCTAGGCTGGCAGACTCTACGGTGACTGGACAGCCTGTGCAGTGGCTAAGGGCTGGCCTACCTGTGGTTTTGGAATGGATTTCACTATTTTGGTTAGGGGTGTGAGTTTCCCAGCAAAACAGGAAGATTGATACAACCCTGGCACATATGCGGTGTTATCGGCACAAAGGTGTCGTACAGCAGAAATAAGCTATAGTGTTATAAGCACTTTGTTCCAGTTTACCTGCATTCACACTGAAGGTCTGATAGAGTTGAAGATGCGCAATTACTGTGTGTAGACAAGCCCTAAAAGAGTGAAAGTTGAACAATTCGGAGGAGAAGGGATTTTTAGTCAGACTGTTTAAAATGCTTTGGGTTTTGTTACTCTTTCATGTCTGACTAACATTTTGAATAAATTATGTCTTTGCTAAAGATCCCCAAGTCCCCCTTGAAGCAGTGTGCATCCCGGAGGTCTCCCAGGTCTTGTCTTCACTAGGAAAAAATAAAGTGTGTTCTTAACTCAAGTTTACTAACCCAAAGCCAGGGCCACTTGTTAGCAGGTCTAGGCTCCTCCATAGTCCTTGATCCATGCTGCCAACTCCTGTGAAAACTGCAAGCCACCTTGCCTTCCCTAGGATTTTACTCCTCGTTAACTGATGTTAAGAATACACCTTTTTCCCTAGGACAGACGCACAGACTTTAAGGCCATCACATTCATTTAATCTGACCTCCTGCACATCACAGGCCACAGAACCTCACCACATGCGCTTCTGCAATAGGCCCAGAACCATTGGCTGAGTTACTGATGTCGTCAAATGTTGATGTAAAGACTTGAAGTTACAGAGAACCCACCATTTACTCTAGTTCAAACCAGCCAGTGTCCCAGGCCCCAGGCTGCAGAGGAAGGCAAAATCTTGCCAGGGTCTCTACCAATGTGACTTGGAGAAAAATTCCTTCCTCACCCCAAATATGGCAATGAGTTAGACTCTGAGCATGTGGGCAAGAGCCACCAGCCAGACCCCTGGGAAAGAATTCTCTGTAGTAATTCAGAGCCCTCCCCATCTAGTGCCTGCAGAAGAGAAGAATGAGGGGGGATTTGATAGCTGCTTTCAACGACCTGAAAGGGGGTTCCAAAGAGGGTGGATCTAGACTGTTCTCAGTGGTGGAAGATGACAGAACAAGGAGTAATGGTTTCAAGTTGCAGTGGGGGTGGTTTAGGTTGGATATTAGGAAAAAGCTTTTTCACTAGGAGGGTGGTGAAGCACTGGAATGGGTTATCTAGGGAAGTGGTGGAATCTCCTCCCAGAGAGGTTTTTAAGGTTAGGCTTGACAAAGCCCTGGCTGGGACGATTTAGTTGGGGATTGGTCCTGCTTTGAGCAGGGGGTTGGTCTAGATGACCTCCTGAGGTCCCTTTCAACCCTGATATTCTATGATTCTATGAGTGCTGTCTCGAGTTATTGGAGACAGCGCTAATAGTCGCGGATGAGCCATATGCCATTGTAGGCAACCTCATCACACCATCCCCTCCATCAACTTATCAAGCTCAGTCTTGAAACAAGTTGGGTTTTTTTTTGCCCCATTGTGTGTGTGCGGATGTATAAATAATCTTTCAGGCTCTCTGTGTACATTGTAAAGAAGCCAATGAGAGCTGGCAGTTTGGCTTAGTGGGTAGCGCACTGAGCTCAGAGGCACAAATTCTAGGCTCCATTCCCAACTGTGCCACTGACTTGCTACGTGATCGTGGGTAAGTCATTTAGTTTATCTCTGTTAGGGTGACCATATGTCCCGTTTTGGCTGGGACAGTCCCTTTGTAAAGCCCTGTCCTGGCTGTCCCGACTTTTTTGGCAAAAGTGTGCATTTGTCCTGTTTGCTCTTGTCAACTGATGGCAACTCTGTGAACTTGCCAAAAAAGGGGGGTGCGACCCCTAGTGGGGCACAGAGGAATGTGTGGGGTGGGCGAGCAGCAATGCCAGCCCTACGCAGGAGGGAGGGCTTAGGAGAGTGGCTCGGGCCATGCTGGCCCAATGCAGCCAGGTGGCAGGGGGGCTTGGGCTGCCCCATGTGCCGAAAGAGGGACGGGGGGGCTCAGGCTGGTCCTGCGCGGGAGGCAGGGGGGCTCAGGCCTGCCCCGAGCTTGCGGGAGGCAGGGAGGGTTCAGGCCAGTCCCATGCAGGGAGGGGAGCGGGGCCGTGGGCCAGCCTCTGGGGTGTCCCATTTTCCCTTTGGGAAAATGTGATCACTCTAGTTTCTGTTCCCACTCCCACCCTTTGTCGGTCTTGTTTATTTCATTTGCAAGCTCTTTGGGGCATGGATTGTCTCTTACCAGTTGTTTGAACAGCACCTGGCATACTGGGGCTCTGAACTCCACTGGGGCCTCTAAATGCGACCTTAATACAAATAATAAATAATGATGATAAAGGCAAAAGCATAACTTGCGAACCACCGAAGAACAAGTTTGCCAGTCTTTTTTAAATAATGAGAAAGTACACGATCATTTGTAAGATCTAAAAAAGGCAAAGAACTGGGGGGTGAGGGGGAAGCAAAAAAAAACAAACAAAATCCCACAGGCCTATATTTTGTTGGCCCTGGAAGAACTGTGTGTATTTTAATCCATATGAAATATGTGTGTGGGGAAGTATGTCTATAAACCACACACACATGCGCGTTTAATATACGGATTAAAATACACACGAATGATTCCTCCAAATGATTCAGCAGCACAGAGAACCCATCACCCAACCCAGGAAAAATGATTACTGCGGCCTTAACCGTCTTTTATCGTTTCCATCTCTTTGTTGACTGACATGTATTTTCTTCCTTCTCTGACCCAGAACACCAGGACTTGAGACTACTGAAATGTTTGCACAATCTTGAAGCATTTATTTAAAAGTTGCTTTTCCCTGAAGGGTAGCGCTACAGCCAGATTCAAAGTCAGATCAAAAAAACAAACAAATGCTATCTTTACAAGCCCTTCAGATCGGTATGAACCAAAGGACCTATCAGCCTCCTTTTCTCTTGGCATTGTGACAGCAGGCCAGTGCCTGGAGCAGGGAGCTGGAATATGTGTTTACAACCCTTTCAAATTCACAGGCCAAACAGGAAAAGAAGGAAAATGTCAAAAATTGCAAATAAAACAGTTGATCCTCAAAGGCAACGAGGCCTGCAAATGAATAATTTTTAGGCACGCCGTATCGGATTTCTTAAATATTTGTCACAGCTGTGTAGCTGCACAGCATATTGTTTGTTAACCTTAGGACTTGTCTTAAGTGCTCTCATGAATACATTTATTTATACTGAAAACCCGAGCATCCTAATAACTAAAGCGTTTTTGGTTGCGGGAAATTCCTCCCCGTGTGCTGGATGCATTGTAGCTTCCCTTTGGCACAGAGCAGCGATGGCTAAGGAAGATCAACCTGAAACCTAGGAAGCAGGGAAGTGCTGAGTCTGATTCTATCTATCCTGCTTATATGGTCCCTGTTGTTGTAGTAGCGAAGCACTTCATACTCTTTAATGTATTTATCCTCACAATACCAATAGAGCCCTGCAGAGCTCCGTGGACTATGTTTACAGATCGTGGATGGATGCGGATCCACATTTTATATCTAGAGCCCTGCAAATCTGCAGGTATCCACGGACCATGTTTGTGGATCACGGATAGATGCGGATCCACATTTTATATCTAGAGCCCTGCAAATCTGCAGGTATCCGCGGACCACGTTTGTGGATCATGGATAGATGCGGAGCCACATTTTATATCTAGAGTCCTGCAAATCTGCAGGACCAGGTATGTGGATCGTGGACCGGACGTGGATACAAATTCTGGATCTGCACAGGGCTCTAAGTACCAAGCCCCTGGGAAGTCAAAGCTGCTATTTATGCCTATTTTAGAGATGAGTAGGTGAGGCACAGAGGGGCTAAATAATGTGCCCAGGGTGATGTGTAAAAGCTCTTGCCAGAGCAGGGAATTGAACCAAGGTATCCTAAATCCTAGCTTAGCACCCTAAGCATGCAACCATCCTGCCTCTAGATTGCGAAGGAGGGTGCTGAAGTCAGTGATGATGATTCTTGACATACATTGGTGTCCCTGAGCTCAGAATTTGACCCACCAAAGACTAGATTGTCTCTTGATGCTCTGTCCTCAGTGGTTTGAGCATTGGCCTGTTAAACCCAGAGTTGTGAGTTCAATCCTTGAGGGGGCCACTTAGGGATCTGGGGCAAAATCAGTACTTGGTCCTGCTAGTGAAGGCAGGGGGCTGGACTCGATGACCTTTCAAGGTCCCTTCCAGTTCTATGAGATAGGATATCTCTCTTTATTTTACTTTATTTAGTGTTACACTGTCCCAAGGACAGCCTAAGAAGAAGATCACTCTCACAGTTACAGTCTGTCTCTGAGTCTGGCCCCCTAACGAAGAAGTAAACGATGCTAGCCCTTGATCTGGAGCAGCATCCGTTACTGGGGATACCTCCACAACTACAATGGCGAGTGTGTCAAGGTGGTGGAGCTAAGGCGCCACCCGCTTTCTGCTCCATCCCACCCACTTGCACGGAGGAGGAGAAATTGTAGTGTCTCTATGGAACTTGCTTTCCTTCCTGAATTATAACCTGTAGTATGGGTAGCACACGCAAGACAATAAGGAGGTTACCTTACGCCCCCTCCCCTTACCCTTTTGCATTGCTGCACTGCGCTAGTGATGAACTAGCCCAAATTCAGTAGTATGAATAAGTTTCATTACCAATGTGGTATCGATTAAGATTTCAGGAAGCGAAATGTCCCCACTCCACTGCACAAAACAAAAAGAGATGTATTTTAAACCACTTTTTTGGCAACTCTCGCTCACTTTTTTTGAGAAAACCAATTCAATGTGAGTCGTCTTTTCCTGGAAGTGCTTAGAAATCCTTTAATCAAATACAAATTAGCTCTAGACATGAAAAATAAATGTTTGATGAAAATATATCTTAGTCATGGCACATACACGGCCCTTCGCAGTCAATATATAACCTTGCATCATTCTGAAAGGAAGTGATCATTAAAAACAGAATTTGGAGAGCAATATTTTACTTTTCTAGTGGTCGGAGACCCCCCTCACTGCTAAAAATATGGGTCTAATTCTCAACTGATTTACACTGGTGCAAATCAGGAGTAACCCCACAGACTTCAATAGGGCAACATTGATATAAATCATAGAAGAATTAAGCCTCGTTGCCTGAGAAATACCAAAATATCATAGGAAAATATAAGTGCCTTGGCACTGCCTGCCGAAAAATAAAATGAAATACTTTAAACATCTAAAGCAATATTTCTTTTCAGCTTCACCTGGGCTTTTAGGCCCCTAAATCAGTAAGCAGCCATAAAAGAAAATTACGTGTTCCAATATCCTGATGAATTGTGTAGTGAGATTTTTGCATTAGTAACCCTGAGCATTTACACTTTCCTAAGATTAAAGGCCGTTTTCCAAAGCTGTGTCTGCTTATTAATTAGTGTCCGTTATAAAGACGGATTGCAGACAGAGAGAGTGGCATGAAAATGGAGCTAACCTTTAAGACCAAATTAATCTCAAGTTCAATGTGCTTTAGTCTGATTTAAGGGTTTTCGTACATTTCCTGGTAAGTTTCCAGTAGAAATGAAAGTGGGTATAAGCACAAAAGAGAGGGCTGAATAAACACTGTGAGTGCTGCTCTTTAAAAACACCATCTCTGCCATAATTTGCGTGAAGGTGCTTGTAAATCTCTGCAAATGTGCAATGAGACAAGAACCTGGACTTTTGGGGGCCAGACTGCCGGCTGGTGTCATGGGAGTAGCTTTTCTGCAGCCAGTGGAACTGTTCCAATTTACACAAGCAAGGATTCTAGTCCCAGGGGCATAAGTCAAGCAGGATCAGGCCTCAGGTTTTGCCACAATATTTTCAGAGATGTCCATAAATGTCCCAGCAACCTGAATTGAATCCCTTTAGCCTTAATCCTGCAAGTTCATGCATGATAGGAACGTAGGAATTGCTATACCAGATCAGACCTATCTAATCCTGGATCTTGTCTGATGGTGGCCAATATCAGATGCTTCCAAAAAAGTTAAAAGAAACCCCCATAGTAGACCATGATTGAATCAATAGCCCATCAGGCAAATACCTTCCTAACCTTGTTATTTAGAGATTGGCTTAGGCCCTGAAGTGTGAGGGTTTGTATCCAATTTTATTCTTCAGTCTCATCTAGCGTGTCTGGATAGTCTCATTATCCATGTAATTTAGCCTCAACAATAGCTCACGTTGGCAGGGTGTGATGTGAAACTAGCGTAAATGTGGCTATGGGTAAAATCTTCACCCTATTGAAATCAATGCGAGTTTCACCATTGACTTCAATGGGACTGAGATTCCCCTCTGCATGTGGGTAGAAACAAGCTGACGTGCTAGGCTTGTTCTTCTTCCAGGAGACGAATTTAGTCTCCACTACAGACCATAGGCACTGGAACTAGGTGTGTTGGGGGTGCTGCTGCACGCCCTGGCTTGAAGTAGTAATATCACCCAAATACATGGCTTCCGGCAGCAGCACCCCCACTGGTAAAACCGTTCCATCACCACTGGCTACTTCTGCTTGAAATTTGTCATCTGAAAATATTTTTGATGATGAAGTGGCTTTGTACCTAAATCAAAATGTTTGTGGAAAATCTAAGTGACATTTGAAATGGATTCCCCCTCCCAGGTTTTGGTATTTGTTCTCTTCTCTCCCCACTGCGCCCAACCCTTTACTTTCCTGCCCCTCCATTTTAAGCATTGGAATGGATTACCTAGGGAGGTGGTGGAATCTCCTTCCTTAGAGGTTTTTAAGGTCAGGCTTGACAAAGCCCTGGCTGGGATGATTTAGTTGGGGTTGGTCCTGCTTTGAGCAGGGGGTTGGACTTGATGACCTTCTAACCCTGATATTCTACGATTCTATGATTTTGCCACCAGAAAAGAGAGAGGGGGAAAAAAAATCCTTTGCAAAATTGTTGGCGAAAAAATGTAAAGCCTTTTCGTCCCTCCACAAGAAACAAGGGCTGTTTTTTGGCCGGCCCTAGTCCCGAGCCCCTTGGTACCCGCTCTCTCACGCTTGAGAACAGAGTGAAAAAAAGGCAGGTTTTGTGCGGAGAATGGGTATGTCTGGCAGCATAGAGCTCTGAGTGCCGTCCTAAACCGTGAGAATTACACAGCTGTGTGCTCCTCTCTGTGTCCTAACAGGAATAAATGAGTGGCTATGCAGCAGCACTGAATTGTATTATTATTTGTATTGTGGTATCGCTTAAAAGCTCCAAGCAGGGATCGGGTGTGCTAGCCATTGTGCTAGGTGCTGTATATACATATAATAAAAAGATGGTCTCTGCCCCCAAAGAACTTATAGCTCAAGTCGTTTAGTAGAGGATCATTTTCTCCTGAACCCCTGACCTGTTCTTTATTTTTTACCCTTCATAGACTCATAGACTTTAAGGTCAGAAGGGACCATTGTGACCATCTAGTCTGACCTCCTGCACATCACAGGACACAGAACCTCACCCACTCCTGTAATAGGCCCCTAACCTCTGGCTGAGTTACTGAGGTCCTCAAATCATGGTTTAAAGACTTCAAGTTACAGAGAATCCACCGTTTACACTAGTTCAAACCTGCAAGTGACCGCGGCCCCATGCTGCAGAGAAAGTCAAAAACTCTCCAGGGTCTGTGTCCATTTGACCTGGGGGAAAATTCCTTCCCAACCCCAAATATGGCGATCTGACCTTAATAGCAAAAATGACAGAGACGTGGCTTTATGAGTGAAAACAAAATCCTGTCCGGACATTTAACATGTGTTTCCATAAACCTGCTAATCTATTTCAGTTTGCTTTGAAAATAATCGAGACCCAGAAAAATATGGTAAATTATACATCCATTTTAATGGTAAACCAAGCTCCAAAATGCTTATATTGTTACGTAAGTGCTTATAATTTGCCTATTTATATCATATTTCCCTGACACTTCATTTGAGTTTACATGTATCTGAGGTCATAAGTGGAATGAAGGTTCTGGTTTTGGTTAAGTCTTGCTCATAGATCAACCGTCGTAAGTTTAACAAAAATGTTGCCATTGTAGGGGCTTATTAAAACAGCACACAAGAGTAATCATAGAAATCATAGGACTGGAAGGGACCTCGAGAGGTCATCTAGTCCAGTCCCTGCACTCATGGCAGGACTAAGTATTATCTAGACCAGTGCTTCTCAAAGTCAGGCTGCTGCTTGTTCAAGGAAAGCCACTGGCGGGCCAGGCCGGGCGTCTGCAGGTTCGGCCTGTCGCGGCTCCCACTGGCCGTGGTTCGCTGTTCCAGGCCAATGGGGGCTGCAGGAAGGGGCCAGTGGGAGCCACGATCGGCTGAACCTGCCGACGCAGCAGGTAAACAAACCGGTCCGGACCGCCAGGGGCTTTCCCTGAACAAGTGGCGGACTGGCTTTGAGAAGTACTGATCTAACCATCCCTGACAGGTGTCTGTCTAGACTGCTCTTAAAAATCCCCAATGATGGAGATTCCACAACCTCCCCAGGCAATTTATTCCAGTGATTAATTACCCTGACAGTTAGGAAGTTTTTCCTAATGTTTAACCTAAACCGCCCTTGCTGCAATTTAAGCCCATTGCTTCTTGTCCTATCCTCAGAGGTTAAAGAGAACAATTTTTCTCCCTCCTCCTTGTAACAACCTTTTATTTACTTGAAAACTGTTATCATGTCCCCTCTCAGTCTTCTCTTCTCCAGACTAAACAAACCCAGTTTTTTCAGTCTTCCCTCATAAGTCATGTTTTCTAGAACTGTAAAAAGCAACAGAGAGTCCTGTGGCACCTTTAAGACTAACAGATGTATTGCATGCATCCGACAAAGTGGGCATTCACCCAGGAAAGCTTATGCTCCAATACATCTGTTAGTCTTAAAGCTGCCACAGGACTCTCTGTTGCTTTTTACAGATCCAGACTGACACGGCTACCACTTTGATACTTTTCTAGAACTGTAATCATTTTTATTGCTCTTCTCTGGACTTTCTCCAATTTGTCCACATCTTTCCTGAAATGTGGCCCCCAGAACTGGACACAGTACTCCAGTTTAGGCCTAATCAGCACAGAGTAGAGCGGAAGCATTACTGCTTGTGTCTTGCTTACAATAGTCCTGCTAACACATCCCAGAATGATGTTTGTTTTTTTTACGACAGCGTTACACTGTTGACTCATATTTATCTTGTGATTCACTATGACCCCGAGGTCCCTTTCTGCAGTACGCCTTCCTAGGCAGTCATTTCCCATTAAGTATGTGTGCAATTGATTGTTCCTTCCCAAGTATAGTACTTTGCATTTGTCCTTATTGAATTTCATCCTATTTACTTCAAATCATTTCTCCAGTTTGTCCAGATCGGTTTGAATGTCAATCCTATCCTCCAAAGCACTTGCAACCCCTCCCAGCTTGGTATCATCCTCAGATTTTATCAGTGTACTCTTTATGCCATTATCTAAATCAGGGGTCGGCAACCTCTGACACGTGGCTTGCCAGGGTAAGCACCCTGGCAGGCCGGGCCAGTTTGTTTACCTGCCGCGTTGGCAGGTTTGGCTGATCGCAGCTCCCACTGGCTGCGGTTCGCCGTCCCAGGCCAATGGGGGCAGCGGGAAACCACGGCCAGCACATCCCTCGCCTGCGCCACTTCTTGCTGCCCCCATTGGCCTGGGACGGCAAACCGTGGCCAGTGCGAGCCGCGATCGGCTGAACCTGCCGACGTGGCAGGTAAACAAACGGCCCGGCCCGCCAGGGTGCTTACCCTGGCGAGCCGCATGTCAGAGGTTGCCGACCCCTGATCTAAATCATTGATAAAGATATTAAACAGAACTGGACCCAGAACCAATCCCTGCAGGACCCCACTCGATATGCCCTTCCAGCTTGACTGTGAACCACTGATAACTACACTCTGGGAACAGTTTTCCAACCAGTTTTTCACCCACCCTACAGTAGCTCCATTTAGCTTGTATTTCCTTAGATTGTTTATGAGAAGGTCATGTGAGACAGTATCAAAAGCCTTACTAAACTCAAGATATGCCACATCTACCACGTCCCCCTTATCCACAATGCATGTTACCCTGTCAAAGAACGCTATTAGGTTGGCTTGACACGATTTGTTCTTGACAAATCCATGTGATCTGTTCCTTATCACCTTACTATCTACTAGGTATTTGGAAATTGATTTCTTAAAAATTTGCTCCATTATCTTTCCAGGTAGTGAAGTTGAGATGACTGGTCTGTAATTCCCCAGGTTGTCCTTATTTCCTTTTTTATCTCTTTAAATCAGTATGGAATTGGTTTGCTGCACCGTTCTCCAGAGCAGTCACGATCACGAATAAGCATTTGAGGAGGGGTGAATCAATGCAGTTCCATTGAAGTCCATGATGCTATTCTGATTTATACCACCTGAGGATCTGGCCTGTGGGAGACAGGTAGTCTTTATTTGTTTTGAAAGTTGAAAAAATATCACAGCACAATTAGGGATGGAATTAAAGATGAGCAGGAATCAAAAGGCCAGACTTGGCTCCAAGCTTCATGGGTCTAATTACACAAGATTTTATACTGGTGTAAGCCCATTGACTTTGATTATTCCTGATTTACACTTGGGTAAATGAGATCAAATCAGGCCCCATATCACTACAAGGGACAGAACCAAACCCAAATTTTCTCTAAGGAGAGGATACAAAATCTGGATTTGAATCCATACTTTCCCATAGTCTGGCTTGTTTGGATTTAGCCTATTATACAGACAAATGAAACTGCAAACTGGCCTTTGGATTTGGAAACTGTGTCTAATTCCAATATTGAAAATGTACTGAAAGAAAAAAAAAATAAACCTTCTCCTTTTCGTTCACTTTGATTGATATGATGCCACTTCAGAAGTGAAAAGGCCACTTTTCATGTATTAAAATAAAATCTCCTATTAAGTTATTTTACATTTCTGTAATAACAAACAGCAAGACAAAGAACATGGTTGAAGACTTTTATACCATCAAAATCGTTAGTCATTGTCATTGGGGTTTATATAAATAAATGATCAATGCACCTAAAAACAAGCACCTCAAAGGTGTTTTTATAAGGCCACAAATGTGTCAAGCAGACTTATTAGATGTGAAGGGAATGATTATTTGTACAAAGTGAAATGAACATGTGCAATAATATTGTAAAAGGTTTATTAGTCTAGCGTGTGCTGAATTTTCCTAAAATATATCAGGTTCTCGGTTTGCATTTAATGTAGTGTTAGGTATGACGTTATATCCTTCCTAGCCTATTTTCAGCTAACGTTATGCTTTTTGCGGGGTAGATCATGTTTTCGCATCCTTTCTAACAAGGGCATTATCAAGGCACTGCTACCTGTCTAGAATCTGATAGGAAACAAAACCTGCACTGATTTTTTTGTTTGAAGGGTTGTTGCATTGTCTTTTGTCCACAATAGCTTTGCAAAGCAAGGAGGGAGTGAAGTCTTTAGAAGGCTACTTTAAGCATCATCCCCTCAGCTGTTAATACATCTTAGATTTAGGCTAAGAATGTTCTTGGTGTTAATGCAGGTCAAGTATTTCTTAAAATAGGAAGTTAGATTTTCCAGTTTCAGGACTGAATTCTGCCTTGAGAAATGCAATGCAAACCTCAGCAAACTAGACAGGCCCTTCCACTCCTGATGGCACAGTAGAGAGAAAAGCTGAGCAAAAAGTTGTGTAAATTACCCTTCTCTCTTCCCAGGAGACCCTACTAGCCTAACGTTTCATGGCTTAAGCTCTCTTTGTTTCAAATGGGGGTTAGAGCTGTACCGGTATACTCCCAACAGACTTACACCTGTGCCTGGCCAGAAAACACAAATTCCTGATCATGAAAAAAAATTGGCATTTGGTTTCATATCTTCACAAAAGAGAGAGAGACCCAATCCAGAATGGCTAAGGTAGGTGGTCATGGAGGCTCTCATCCAGGGTCTGTGAGAGATATAGGTTCAACTCTGTTTCTGATCAGGCAAAGCAAGGACTTGGACTTGCATCTCATACATCACAGGTGAGTGCCCTTAACTACTGGACTATAAGCTATTCTGAAGTTGATTGGTCTCTCTCTCTCTCTCTCTCTCTCTCTCTCTCTTTCTCCCCCCCCCCCGATATGTTTGTGTGCAAAGTTTTGGTTTTGATGAATTGGTATTTTCAGGGGTCGGCAACCTCTGGCACGTGGCTTGCCAGGGTAAGCACCCTGGCGGGCCGGGCCAGTTTGTTTACCTGCCGCGAAACGAAAAACGTTTTGTGGAAAGATTCCTCACCAGCTCTAAGCACAACTCCTTTACCTCACCGATCAAAGTCATGGCCGCATGGCCATGTATTGTTTGGGGGAGAAGGGGTGGGATTTAGATGATTGACATAATGGAGACATTGCAATTTTGTTGGGCCTGATTCTGCTCTTGCAGCAGCTTTACGTAGCTGTAACTCCGCCCACATCAGCTGAGCTATTCCTGATTTAGATCAGGACAACTGAGATCACAGTCCCTCCCAGTCTTGAGTTGAAAATCTTTGTAAGAGCTGGCACACATCTCTTGGGATTATAGCTGTATAGGACCAATATGGTTCTGTACATTGGGGGAGTCTTTCAAAGGCACAAATAACCATTAGATGCCTAACTCTCATCATAAGTCACTGCCACTGAAGTCTTCTTGAAAATCTGTGCCATTAACTATTAATAGCTGCATGTCTTCTTAGGCTACTATGTGATTGATATACACTATCTATGTATTTAAAGATTTTTTTGCGGGGGAGGGGGGGCAGAGGTGTGCATGAAGGGTTAATTTAGGTGATGCCTAAATAATTTTGTTTTCTGATCCTAGAAGCTGTGTTTATGAATATGTTTCATAGACATCCACTGGGCAGGACGTTTAGATCCCACACTGGAACATATTTGTATCCACTGTTTGTAAGCATATGTTCTGACAGAGGGCTGCAGGATTTAATGGCATACTGCATGTCCCACTTCAGCTGGGGTTTTCCTGTGGCATGCCACCCAAGCTGTGCCCTACCACAAGCTAGCATAGGCCTTGCAGAACTTCCCTGGTATGTCATAATATAGCCAAGAGACAGCCACTAAATGCGGCGCTATCTATTGCTTTGCTCAGGGATAGAACCTGTTGGTGGCATTATTCATGAAGTACGGAAAGTTCCGCACTAGAGTTACATGTAGTTTTCATTTCTGTGATTTGTGACAGATTTGGAATGGGTTGCCTGGGGCAGTTCTCCACTGAATAATCTGCTTTTACTTCTTGCCTTGATTTTCCTACACAGTTATTAATGTGCTTCAGTTAGCATTCATCAGGGTGATCTTCTAGCTACAGGCTGGAACAGGGGTGCAAGAATTGAGGGAGGATATATCTAGGGAATAAAGCTTTGTGGCAAAGGTGCACAGTGAAAGCCCAAACCCGGGGAAAATCACTTGGTTTCAGGTTTTGTTACAAATTCGAAAACCATCTCTTAGGTTCATTGAAAGGTTTGCTAAGAGTCTTGTTCCTGGGCCGACTTTGGAATGAACCTGGGCTGATTTACGGTTTGCATCAAAATCATTTATAGCAGATGGTTTTGACCCAAGTCTGGGGATTGGTTCAATCCAGCTCTCCATGCATGCAGGCCTTCTGCTGAAGTCAATGGAAGTTCCCTGCACAGAGGTCTTGTGGGATCAGATTCTGGATGAAACACAGAAGTTGTGTCTTACTTTTGCTTTAGAGTTTGGGTTTATTTAAACCCTAAAACTCAGGAGACCAGATCCTCAGCTAATGGCACTAATTAAATGAATGGACCTATCCTAATTTACACCAGATGAGGATCTGGCCCAGGGTGTGATAACCCATGATGATAGAAACCAAAGGAGAGGTTTGCACATAGCCCTGCGAGCTGAAACTGTTGATTTCTGCACAGTCTCCAATCGACCGCCATCTGTGTTTGACAGGCAGAAGACACCTTGAGCCAAAGCCACAGGTACAAAGCTAGAACAACATATAGGGCTAGCTACTGGTTTAACATCAAGCATATCATTGACTAGTGAGCATCTGATTTTCCCTCTCATCGTTAGATCCACCGGTGCAGGTGTTGATTTCACTAATGGAAGGACCTAGGTATCTTAGAAATGTAGCCATATAAAGATGGCTCACCTGAAACCACTAACCCTGTGTTCTCCATACTGTTCTTAAAATCCATATCCTGGAAAGGAAAGCAAATGAGAATAGGCAAATGTAATATTCTAGTAAAAATTCCAGTGCCCCAGGAACATCTCCTGGAGGATCACCAAATGTAACCTCCTCTTCCTGCTTCTTCCTATGTCGTTAATCTCTCACAGATCCCCGTGACAGCAGCATCCCTGTGGGGTGTATCGGCATCACTGGTTTTCTACCAGAAATGTCATCAGATCACAGAAGAAATGGCTCTTCAAAAGCAAGGACATTTGCATATATAAAGCTGAAAATCTGGTCTGAGGTTATGTCCTTCACAAGTTGCGAGAGTTACGTGAAATGTTCATAATGAATCCAGAAAGCAGGTTCATTGCAGACTCGGTACTCAAGCTGGGTTCCACAAACACTTTGCTGAGGTTCAAGGATCTTTTGGCAAACCTGGGATAAACGTTGAGCAAGCTTTGAACTAACCTGGGCTGAGATAGAAATAAACCTGGACTAATGATTCAGCTAGAAACCTTAATTGTTTCAGCCGAGTTTTGCTTTAAGGTTGTTTTTTGTTAAATCCAAACTCTTCAAACTAGAGATGGGTCCAAGACACCGGAGGCCAGAACCTTAAGTAGTGCAAATGAACATAGCTGCATGGACCACCATTAGGGATATAACCCAAAGTTCTGTTTCTGATCTGAATGTCTTCAAATTTGGGAGATATTTGAATCCATGGGCTTGGTTTGGTTCATTATAAAGATCAGACCAACCACAAAGTATGGATTTCACATCTGAATTTCTGCAGACATAATTTGGATCAGGGTTTTTTTGTTCTATTCAAAACTCAGTCAAGGAGGGGTCAACCCCAAAAAGATTAGTAGAAGGCCCAGGCAAGTTGTTTGGTTTCACACAACTGTTCTCAACACCCAGTTATGCCTCTTCTGCAGTATATACCATATCAGAGATAATCCCTTGTTTGCAGACCATTTGTAATACGGTTGCTAGGCAGAGTAAAGGATAAAATGGCAGAATGCGTTTTTAAAAGCTTGCCACAAAATTAGTGTAGGAATCTGGGATGCCTTTTTGGCTAAACCTATGGGGTGGGCCAAGGAAGATGCTCTTAAGAATAATCATCATAGTATAAATGTATACCATGTGATTTAAACTATTGAGAAGTAACCTGATTCCCAGACTCTGTGTGGCCTTACTGCTTTACATGCTTTGGACAAGTTCATGACTGTTTTAACAGTTGTCTTCCTGTGAAAAAGGGAGGCTGGGTTTTATTGATCTTATGCTATTTCAAATGCACCTACTCTCAGCTGCAAAGCATTCAGTTGGAATGAGTTTGGCTTGATGTTCTTGGACAACCTCACTGCATGGAGCATTACAAAGCCTCTTTGTCTGACTTCTCCTCACCGTGGCCTGGTGGGCCAATTCAATGAACTTCCAATGTTTTGATTTGTTCTTTGGTGGAAGTTTAGATGACTTAAGATGTCTCTTTTTTCCCCCTACTCCCCTCCCAACTTCAGATTTCTTCTCAAGAACAAAGCAAATTGAATTAAATCACTTTGCATGGGGACAGAAAATTTTAATGAAAACTGTTTTAAGGTGTCAGCGCATTTTGGGTCAAAAATGGCAAAGGACGGACATTATTATTCCCAAATGAGAAAAGTCAATGTGGTTTTCCCTTTAATTAATCTGCACTTTAAAAGATTCATTCGTTTCAATATCCTTCTTATTATGGAATTAAACATTAAATTGCTAAAAGAATTACTAACACAAGGCATCTATATTATATTGCAAAAGAGCTCAAATGTGATACCCATAATATGAAATATTAGACTAAGGATCATTAAAAAACAGCTTGATGCCTACAATTTTTTCTGATCTGTAACTATGAAAACTGGAAGGCTGTTTATTTTACTTAGGTCAGAGGCCAAATCCTTTGCCGTGAAACCCCATCGGCTTCTATGGGATTACACCAGTAGAATGGAGTTTGGCATGTTAAATGTAAGATGTTAATTTAAATAATTGGGCACAATACTTTTCCCATTGAAATCAATGGACGCTGGTTCAGGCTGTATGGAAAGGCCAGGGGTGTTGTTTGCAATCAGAGTATTTCAGAAGGATTTCTCTGGCAACGCATACTACGTTCAAAAGATATTTATAAAAGAAGCCATTGAGTGGCATCAGTGATAATGGTTGAATACGATGACATCACATTATTATTAATAAAATCCCCCCAGTGCTACTCTCATTGAGAACAGTTTCTATAGGTACAAGTGAAACCTCTTGGGAGCCAGGAGAAAGGAAAACAATCTAATGCATCTGGGCTGAGTGGGAGGTTACTTCAGTTAACTTCCCCTGTCCTTTCTTTGAGTTCTTATTAGGATAAATAATGGTCGGCTACGAAGTGGAGCAGTGATTGAAGTGTATGTGCAAAGCAATGACATCATTCAAGGTATGGCCTCCAGGAGTGTCTCAGCTTGGATTCTAGCTTGCTTGGGGAAGCTTTTCTGGGGACATGGTGAGAGCTCTCCATCTCTGGCATTGTTCCTTTTCTCCCTTTCCCCCCGGCTGGGTTTTGTGAGGCATTCTGTGTCACTCAGCTCTTATGGCAGGAGCCTCAAGCTAAGGACCTGATTCTGTAAATTCCCAACTGAGTCCGCTGAAAAAAGGATAGAAGGGGAAAATAAGCAAACTAGCAGGGTGTGAGAGACACTAAATGCTGCTTAGATGACTTTGGGGAGGGAGTGTTGGCTGAGGAGTCAGGTCCTAAAATGAAAATACTAATCTCTCTTCTGCAGCCAACACCAATGCAGATCTTCTGCGTTAGAGGGAAAGGAAAGGTTTAGGGACATATGAAACAGTCATACCGGAGCAGATCAACGTTCCATTTAATCCAGTATCCGTTTTCTGACTGGAGCCAATACCAGATTCTTCAGCGAAAGGTGTGAAAAATCCACAATGGACAATTTTTTGTGTTAATATTCCAGAGGGGGAATTTTTTCCCCAACCCCCCGTTAGTTAGTAGTTGACTTATATCCTGAAGCATGAAGGCTTATATCTCTTACACAATTTTACTCTCGCAAGGTTACTGGGGATAGTTGTTATTCACGTAAGCGTGTCATCCTTTCTCAAATCCTACTGAGTTCTTGGCCTTGATTATATCAAGTGTGAGGGAGTTCCACAAGTTAACAATGTTGAGTTAAAATTCTTTTATCCATTTGAAATTTGCTGCCTTTCAATTCTACTGACTGCCCCTATTCCCTGGTACTTTGAGAGAGGGCAAAAAACCCACACAATTTACTTTTCTGTCTCACCCAGTATTCTGTATGTATCTCTCATATCTCCTCTTAAAAATAAACAGTCCTATGCTTTCAATACCCTAAGGAAGTCGGTCCAGGCCTCTAATAATGTTCATGCCTTTCTAGTTCTGCTGTCTCAAGGGAAGATGGGTTCCTAACTCCCTGTCTTAATGTATTCTTAGATTCCTTTAATGCACTGTATTGAAATGAGATCCATTCTATTCTGAATGTGGGGGAAACCACCAGCAACAAAATACTGGCTATGGGTCGATTGAGGCCCAGCTAGCGTCTAGGTGCAGAGTCACATGCCTGTGATGGCAACCCTCATTCTTGGGTAGCAGGGTGGCAGGGGGAGTAGGGTCCATAGAGGTGCTAAGTCCCCTCCCCACACAGGTGGGCAGAAGGGTTGGGGCTTGGGCAGAACCTTGGCTCTGCTCCCTCCAATGCACCCAGCTGTGCTCGTGTCACACAACATATGCTGCACCAGGTGTAGACCCCACACAATTAACTGGGGAGACTGGGAGCGTGACATGAGGAGCACTCATGTCCCTCCTGGGCTGGTCCAGGGATAGCCCAGCTGGGCACATTGTAATGGCATAATTAGGGTCCTGCCAAATTCATGGCCATGAAAAAATGTGCCACGGGCTGTGATATCTGGTCCCCACCATGAAATCTGGTCTTTTGTGTACTTTTACTCTTTACTATACAGATTTCACGGGGGACACCAGTGTTTCTCAAACTGGGGGTCCTGATACGAAGGTGGGAGGCGTTGCAAATTCGGAGGAGGATAGGGATATTCTGCAGGGAGACTTGAATGAGCTTGTGAATTGGAGTATCAGAAATAGGATGAAATTTAATTGTGAAAAGTGTAAGGTGATGCACTTGGGGATAACTAACAAGAATTTTAGTTACAAGCTGGGGACGCATTGGTTAGAAGTAACGGAAGAGGAGAAGGACCTAGGGGTCCTTGTAGACCGCAGGATGACTATGAGTTGACAATGTGACGTGGCGGTAAAAAAAGCCAATGCGGTCTTGGGATGCATTAGGCGAGGGATTTCTAGTAGGGATAAGGAGGTCCTGCTTCCGTTGTACAAGGCGCTGGTGAGGCCTCATTTGGAGTACTGTGTGCAGTTCTGGTCTCCCATGTTTAAAAAAGATGAACTCAAACTGGAACGGGTGCAGAGAAGGGCGACTAGGATGATCAGAGGAATGGAAAACCTGTCATATGAAAGGAGACTAGAGGAGCTTGGGTTGTTTAGTCTGACAAAGCGAAGGCTGAGGGGGGATATGATTGCTCTCTTTAAATATATCAGAGGGATAAATACAAGGGAGGGGGAGGAACTATTCCAGCTTAGTACTAATGTGGACACGAGAACGAATGGATATAAACTGGCCGTGGGGAAGTTCAGGCTTGAAATTAGACGAAGGTTTCTGACCGTCAGAGGGGTGAAATATTGGAATGGCCTTCCGAGGGAAACGGTGGGGGCGACGGACCTGTCTAGTTTTAAGATTAAGTTAGATAAGTTTATGGAGGGAATGGTTTAATGGTAAAACATAGTAGCCAAGGAAAACCAAGCAATGGTAGGTAAATAGTATAATGGCCAACAGGGGTCAGACTAGAGACTCTTGCCTACATGCTCGGGGTATTACTGATCGCCATATTTGGGGTCGGGAAGGAATTTTCCTCAAGGGTAAATTGGCTGAGCCTCTGGAGGTTTTTCGCCTTCCTCCGCAGCATGGGGCAGGGATCACTAGCAGGAGGGTCTCTGCTGATTGAAGTCACTAAAACACAGGATTGGGGACTTCAACGGCAGAGTCCAGGGAAGGGTTTTGTGGCCTGCAGCATGCAGGGAGTCAGACCAGATGATCATAATGGTCCCTTCTGACCTTAAAGTCTATGAGTCTATGAGTCTATAAAAGAGAGTTGAAGGGGAGTTGCAAGGTTATTTTAGGGGGGTCATGGTATTACCACCCTCACTTCTGCGCTGCCTTCAGAGCTAGGCAGCCGGAGAGCGGCAGCTGTTGGCCAGGTGCCCAGCTGTGAAGGCAGCGCCCTGCCAGCAGCAGCACAGAAGTAAGGGTCGCAGAACCGTAACGCTCTCTACAATAACCTTGCGAAGCTCCCACAACTCCTTTTTGGGTGAGGACCCCTACAATTACAATACTGTGACATTTCAAATGTAAATAGCTGACATAATGAAATTTAGGATTTTTAAAATCCTATGACCGTGAAATTGACCAAAATGGACCGTGAATGTGGCAGGGCCCTAGGTATAATCCAGGTCTACGTGGAGATATGAGCATATATAGATAGCAAGCCAATATGTTCATAGTGGCTGATAAACCCTGTTATCAGCAATATAAATCATTTTGATGAGATTATACTTTAAACTGTGTACCTGAATGGAGATTTTCAATGGTGGCATGACCCATAATGACCTAATAATCCTCGCTCCGGCCACCCAAATGCTCCTTTTGACTTAACGTTTCATGCAACAAGCAAAAGTCAGCTGATGTCCTGCAGAGACTAACAAATTAAACAGGTGCATCATGAAATGCTTTCATTTCAAACCGCAGTGTACAGGAAACCTTGTCAAGTAGCTACGGGTCTGATTTTCCTCTCCCTTTACATCTGTGTCACTCCCGAGATTTCAATGGGGGTACCTCTGATTTATACCAGTGGTACTGTGAAGAGAATCTGCCCCACAATGGGATTCTGGTTATCTGGTTATAAAACTGGATTCCTGCTTCCTGCTCAGTGCTTGGGAAGAGAAATCAGGGCACTGTAATTCATTTGAAATCAGCATGGAAGTATAAAATATATTAGAGGGGGAAGCAAGATATTGTATCTTTTGTCACTGCTTTGGAGTGATTTTGAGTGTTAGCAGAGAGAGCATAAGTCAATTAAAGCTTCATGGATCTTGATTTATAGACCTGGTTCTCAATGATGAGAATACACCTACACGCACAGATAGATAGATCTATCTTTGGTCCAAAAGACGATATCACCTCACCCACCTGATCTCCCTAATACATGCTATCTCACAGCCAAGACTGTATGTATGATTGTCATTTAGTATTACAGTTCCACTTCTAAATAGTTTTTAAAAGGTTAATAACTGATTAATAGATGTTTTAATAAATGGTAAATCAATAGTTATAGAGTCCGACAGATTGCTTCTAACCATTGTTTATAACCATCTCTAACACCTTCTACTGATGTTCTTGCCATGATCTAGCACGCATACAACTCAGGCTTATAACAGATGTCCAACATCTGTTAATAATATATTAACCCCCTTTAAATGATTTATAAATGTACTCAGCATAAAAGATGTGAATGTGTGTGTTTTATAGCATATATCAAGGTAGCAACACTGCAGCTCAGATTGAATAAGATCTTTCATTTCAAGTCACTCCTATCTTTCTTTAACATTGACCTGTTGGGTTCAAACTTCACCCTCTTGCTTTCAGCTCAGAGGTGATTGTTATTTGTCCGTACAGTGCTTTGAACATGTGAAGTGCTATATAAATTCTAAGTGTTATTGTTGCAGTCTATGAGGACAATCCAGTCAGCTACTTTGGAATCTGGAAGCGTGGAGAAATAGGTTTTTTTAAAAAACATACTGCTTATTTCCTTCCATTTAACTCACAAACAGCTAACCTTCAAACTTTCTTGCTAAGTGATGATGGCTTTAATGAGCATGAACATGTTTGTGCCTGGATGTATTATAGGCAGCACTGCTGCCAGTTGTTAAGGTGACCCAGCAGTTCTCATTATAAGACCCTGGTTTCTGCTGCTTATAACTTTGACAAACGTTTGACAAATTTCAGAGTAGCAGCCGTGTTAGTCTGTATCCGCAAAAAGAACAGAAGTACTTGTGGCATCTTAGAGACTAACAAATTTATTAGAGCATAAGCTTTCGTGGACTACAGCCCACTTCTTCGGATGCATATAGAATGGAACATATATTGAGGAGATCTATATACACACATACAGAGAGCATGAACAGGTGGGAGTTGTCTTACCAACTCTGAGAGGCCAATTAAGTAAGAGAAAAAAAACTTTTGAAGTGATAATCAAGCTAGCCCAGTACAGACAGGTTGATAAGAAGTGTGAGAATACTTACAAGGGGAGATAGATTCAATGTTTGTAATGGCTCAGCCATTCCCAGTCCTTATTCAATCCTTTGTTGATTGTATCTAGTTTGCATATCAATTTTAGCTCTGCAGTCTCTCCTTGGAGTCTGTTTTTGAAGTTTTTCTGTTGTAAGATAGCCACCCGCAGGTCTGTCACTGAATGACCAGACAGGTTAAAGTGTTCTCCCACTGGTTTTTGAGTATTTTGATTCCTGATGTCAGATTTGTGTCCATTAATTCTTTTGCGTAGAGACTGTCCGGTTTGGCCAATGTACATGGCAGAGGGGCATTGCTGGCACATGATGGCATATATCACATTGGTAGATGTGCAGGTGAACGAGCCCCTGATGGTATGGCTGATGTGATTAGGTCCTATGATGATGTCACTTGAATAGATATGTGGACAGAGTTGGCATCGGGGTTTGTTACAAGGATAGGTTCCTGGGTTAGTGGTTTTGTTCAGTGATGTGTGGTTGCTGGTGAGTATTTGCTTTAGGTTGGGGGGTTGTCTGTAAGCGAGGACAGGTCTGTCTCCCAAGATCTGTGAGAGTAAAGGATCATCTTTCAGGGAATGGCTGAGCCATTACAAACATTGAATCTATCTCCCCTTGTAAGTATTCTCACACTTCTTATCAAACTGTCTGTACTGGGCTAGCTTGATTATCACTTCAAAAACAATTTTTTCTCTTACTTAATTGGCCTCTCAGAGTTGGTAAGACAACTCCCACCTGTTCATGCTCTCTGTATGTGTGTATATAGATCTCCTCAATATATGTTCCATTCTATATGCATCCAAAGAAGTGGGCTGTAGTCCACGAAAGCTTATGCTCTAATAAATTTGTTAGTCTCTAAGGTGCCACAAGTACTCCTGTTCGTTTGACAAATTGTTTCAACTGAAATTTTTGATACTGAGTGTCTGCCTAAGGTGGAATTTGGGGGGAAAGTTTCAGCTAAAATGGTCCATCTGTTTCTGAAAAAGAGATTAGGGAAAATATAATGCTTTGCCCAGATTAAAAAAAAAAATCTGATAACTGTTTAGTTGAGAAACTCTAGCACCTCCATGTTTTGGCCCAGGGACTTGAAATTTGGCATGGGGGGAGGAGGGGAGGGATGAGCCTGTTGGTGTCCTTAAGAAAATCCACCCAAATTTGGCCAAGTCATAAGCCTCTGAAAAATCTCATGTTGCACACGCTCAGTACCTACTCGTTAGAATTGGGCAAACAAATTCTCTGCAGATTCCATGTGCACTGAGCATGCTCCATTTCTGCCTAATCCCCAAGTGCCGACCAGGTGCACATGTGCCGTTCCCTGAGCCGTCTGAATCGTAGGGCTGCAAGGCCTCAGCAGGATTGTTCCGGAAATTGCTCTTCCTGGGTGCAGGGAGCCTGTCTCTCCTGTGAGATCAGTGCTCCCCCTGCTGGTGCCCGGGCAAATGCACAGGAAAAGGAGGAGGCAACCAGATTCAAATGTGGAGCAGGCCAAGGGGAAAGAGATGGAGGGGCAGGGATAGGAATTGGGTGGGATGGGGTTAGGAGCAGGAGCTGGGGGAAGGGGCACGACAGGAGCAGGAGGTGGCAGAAGATGAGGGGAGGGGCAATGGCTGGAGATGAGAGAGGAGTGGAGATGGGGACATGGATAGGAGCTGGGGATGGGGTAGGAGCGGATGAAGAGGGATGGGAAGTAGGAGGGGACAGGGGAAAGAATTGGGTGTGGGACAAACAGGCTGGGGTCAGGATGGATAGTAGCAGGGGAGGGAGCAGGGCAAATGTTGGGGCTGGAGAAAGGGGACAGAAGGGGATAGGGAGAGGCTGGTGGGGACAGGGGCAGAAGGGTCTGGAACCACTAGAGCACCCTCCTCTCCAGAGTCCCCGGGTGGTGCTTGGAAAGTCACATAAACCAAACTTTTCACTCTTGTGAGTGCTCCCAGCTGCAGTGGAAGTCCGTGGGGCTGTGCTTTTAACAGATAAGGTGCAATAACAATGCGAAGTATTCTGAAAATCAGGCCCTTGGGCTTCTCAAACTCGGCACCACAAATAAATGGATACTTCTGACAATATTGGCTTTAATGTCTGTGCCTCAGTTCCCCATCTGTAAAATGGGAATAATACCAACCCCCGATCTCACAGGGGTGTTGTGAAGATACAGTCATTAATGCTGTAAGCAAAGATACATCAAGGGAAAGCTCATAACAAAATTAATAATTCCATATCCAGCACAGGGTTTGGACGGTGCGCAGTAAACACTGCAAGGGGGGCTGCCCATTGAACGATGAGGATTAAAAGATATCGAATAGCTGCTTTCCATTCTGTGAGCACCATCCATCGTGTGCACTGAATGAGCCGGGGGCCTGTGGAAAAACAAGTCATGAGATCATGTAATTCAAGGCTGTATCACAATTAAGCTCCTTTATTTTCAGTATTTAGCGATTTTCTTCCAAAAGTTCCCAGTGGAAAAGCCACTCTTACCAGTTTTCACCTGGATTTTTTGCAGGGGAAGCAGTCCCAGCCGGGGTCAGGAGGGCGCTCTGTGTGGCCGTGCTCATGTGGGGGGTACAGCCGTATGCACAGAGGAAGCAGATGGAGAGCTGGGGTCAGATGGGGAGTGGAAGGCTGCACCTCGTGTGTACTTGCCCCACTTCTGGATGGAGATTCTGGGGGGAATGAGATGGGGAGGGAACCAGGTCCCCACAGTCAAGACTACCCAACTGCTCCACCCTGGAAGTGCCTGGCGTCTCTTCCCCCTCCTTGCCCACTGCCCTTTATTTTCAGTTTTTACCAATTTTCCCTTGTTTTTTAAATTTTGACATAACATTTATAAATTCCTGAGGGGCTGACCCTGAAAACAAAGGGCCTTCATGATAATGAAGATGCACAAAGGAACCAATTTAAAGTTGCAAGGGCAACCTTAACCCTGGCATTTCCGAGCCTTTGAGTGCTTGACTTTGGACCCTTAATGTTCATTAAACAGAGATTTCCTTTTGCATGTAATATACAGACACGCACATAATATACAGATATTAATGCAAATGCATATATAAACGTACAGACCTGTATAAATGTGCACTCTGATCTCTGTACATTGTGCCTATAGCTGTGGTTATGTATGTGTGTGTCCTGAAAATGTTCCGCTTTCCTTTTCCTGTTTTAAGTTCTGATCAATTTTCACTCATGTGAAATAAAGACCTTGCTTTAATTTAGGTTTTATGTTTGCTGTTAAACTTGTAAAGAAAACATTAAACATTTCACAGTAGAAACACAAAAATTTTATATCACCAACCAAGTCAACTTTGGCATTTTTCCTTTAAGTAAGTTTGTTTTTCTAATATAAAACTAATATGACATAATGTATAATCTAATTTGGAAATTACAATTTACTTGGAAGGATTATGCTGCCAGCCAATACCAACAAAGAAAGAAATTATTTGGGAATGTTTCTTTTCCTTCATAACGTGGTTGATAATTTATTTTTCCTTCAGAAGATTACTTTTCTCTTTACGACATTTCCTGTCCGTGTGATTTGCATTAGGATTAAATAATATGTTCCATGCTTAACATATGCACCAAAGAAAGTAAAGTTTTCCTTGAATTAAAATAAAGGTGCAAATTACAATCTTATTATGGAGTACAATCTACTTACTTTGCAAAGAAGTGTGTTGATCAGTTTCAGATGGTTGGACGATAATGACTTTAGTTGCACTGATGGTATTTACATAAAGGGGAAAATTGAAATGGGTAGATTTTAGATTTTGTACGAATCAAGGCTACTGTAAAGTTTAGAACATGAGAAGCTGAAAAGCAGATAATCCAGCTGTGGTCATTTCTACCAACACCAAACTATCATGTTGACTTTCTTAACCGCATACCTTTAAACACGCACCCAACATGTTGCATTGCATCCCAGGGAGAGAGCATTGGTAAGGAACTTTCCATTGTTAGTGGCTAGTGGGGGCGTGTCTGTCAGTAAATTGCATTGTAACTTTCCATATCTTCGGCAGATGTGGGGGGAAAGCTACGTTCGGCTAGCATGGAGCTATGCAGAGAAGGGTTTGGAACAAGGGGTGTACTTAGTAACTGGAACATATTTGCATTTGGCAGAACACCTAAAAAATGCAACCTCTAGGTCAAATGGATAAAATTAGGCACAAAGGACCCATTTTGTGAAGAATTTACCATCTTGTACTAGACACGGCCTGGACTATATACATACATACAGAACTGCTGCATCTCTTTCGACCACCAAGGGTTCATTTAATAAAGCCTTTCCTGATTTCTTCTATTAGAGTAGCAGATTTTACACTGAGAGCTGACCTCAGTGCTGTTACAGAAATACAATGGATGGTCTTGTGGTTAAAGCACTGGACTGGGACTCAGGAGATCTGGGAGAAGCTCCCAGCTGTGCCACAGATTTCCTGCATAACCTTGGGCTAGTCACTTAGTGTCTCTGGGCCTCAGTTTTCCATCTGTAAAATGGGGATGATAATGCTTCATTTTCCCCATCTTTTGTCTGTCTTGTCTATTTAGATTGTAAGTTCTTTGGGGGCAGGGACTGTCTCTTATTAAGTGTATGTACAGTGCCTAGTGCAATGGGCCGAGACCACAGTTGGGAACCCTAGGCATTACTGCAATATAAATAGGAGTATTGTAAGTGGCTGTTGTTGTATCTGTGAAATGTAGTGGTATGAGTAACTGAAGTAAAAATCTTAAATGAACCAAACTGTACCAGAGGATCTCTCTGGATAGTAATTCCATGCTCTAATAATAAGAATATAGCAGTAGGGGTATATTACTGACCACCTGACCAGGATGGTGATAGTGACCATGAAATGCTCAGAGGGATTAGAGAGGCTATAAAAATTAAAAAACTCAATAATAACGGGGGATTTCAACTATCCCCATATTGACTGGGCACATGTCACTTCAGGACGGGATGTAGAGATAAAGTTTCTTGACACCTTAAATGACTGCTTCTTGGAGAAGCTAGTCCTGGAACCCACAAAAGGAGAGACAATTCTTGATTTAGTTCTAAGTGGAGCACAGGGTCTGGTCCAAGAAGTGAATATAACTGGACCGCTTGGTAATAGTGACCATAATATAATTAAATTTAACATCCCTGTGGCGGGGAAAACTCCACAGTGGCCCAACACTGTAGCATTTAATTTCAGAAAGGGGAACTACACAAAAATTAGGAAGTTAGTTAAAGAGAAATTAAAAGGTACAGTGCCAAAAGTGAAATCCCTGTAAGCTGCATAGAAACTTTTTAAAGACACCTAAGGCTCAACTTAAATGTATACCCCAAATTAAAAAACATAGTAAGAGAACCAAAAAAGTGTCACCATGGCTAAACAGCAAAGTAAAAGAAGCAGTGAGAGGCAAAAAGGCATCTTTTAAAAAGTGGAAGTTAAATCCTTGTGAGGAAAATAGAAGGAGCATCAACTCTGGGAAATGAAGTGTAAAAATATAATTAGGAAGGCTAGAAAACAATTTGAAGAACAGATAGCCAAAGACTCAAAAAGTAATAGCAATTTGTTTTTAAGTACATCAGAGGCAGGAAGCCTGCTAAAGAACCAGTGGGGTCACTGGACAATCAAGATGCTAAAGGAGCACTCAAGGACTATCAGGCCATTGCGGAGAAACTAAATTAATTCTTTGCATCGGTCTTCACTGTTGAGGATGTGAGGGAGATTCCCAAACCTGAGTCATTCTTTTTAGGTGACAAATCTGAGGAACTGTCTCAGATTGAGGTGTCATTAGAGGAGGTTTTGGAACAAATTGGTAAACTAAACAGTAATAGGTCACCAGGACCAGATGATATTCACCCAAGAGTTCTGAAGGAACTCAAATGTGAAATTGCAGGACTACTAACTGTCGTCTGTAACCTATCATTTAAATCAGCTTCTGTATCAAATGATTGGAAGATAGCTAATGTGACGCCAATTTTTAAAAAGGGCTGCAGAGGTGATCCTGGCAATTTGTAAGCCTAACTTCAGTACTGGGAAAATTGGTTGAAACTATCGTAAAGAACAAAATTGTCAGACACATAGATGAATATAATTTGATGGGGAAGAGTCAACATGGTTTTTGTAAAGGGAAATCATGCCTCACCAATCTACTAGAATTCTTTGAGGGGGTCAACAAGCATGTGGACAAGGGGGATCCAGTGGATATAGTGTACTTAGATTTTCAGAAAGCCTTTGACAAGGTCCCTCACCAAAGGCTCTTAAGCAAAGAAAGCTGTCATGGGATAAGAGGGAAGGTCCTAGGAAACAAGGGGTAGGATTAAATGGTCAGTTTTCAGAATAGAGAGAGGTAAATGGTGGTGTCCCCCAGGGTTCTGTACTGGGACCAGTCCTGATCAGCATTTTGATAAATGATCTGGAAAAAGGGGTAAACAGGGAGGTGGCAAAATTTGCAGATGACACAAAATTGCTCAAAATAGTTAAGTCCCAGGCAGACTGTGAAGAGATACAAAAGGATCTCAAAAACTGGGTGACTGGGCAACAAAATGGCAGATGAAATTTAATGTTGATAAATGGGAAGTAATGCACTTTGGAAAACATAATCCCAACTATACATATAAAATGATGGGTCTAAATTAGCTGTTACCACTCAAGAAAGATCTTGGAGTCATTGTGGGTAGTTCTCTGAAAACATCCGCTCAATGTGCAGCGGCAGTCAAAAAAGCAAACAGAATGTTGGGAATCATTAAGAAATGGATAGATAATAAGACAGAAAATATCATATTGCCTCTATATAAATCCATGGTACGCCCACGTCTTGAATACTGCGTGCAGATGTGGCCACCCCATCTCAAAAAAGACATATTGGACTTGGAAAAGGTTCAGAAAAGGGCAATAAAAATGTTTAGGGGTATGGAATGGCTGTCGTATGAGGAGAGATTAATAAAAATGGGACTTTTCAGCTTGGAAAAGAGATAACTAAAGGGGGTTATGATAGAGGTCTATAAAATCATGACTGCTGAGGAGAAAGTAAATAAGGAAGTGTTATTTACTCCTTCTCATAACACACGAACTAGGGGTCACCAAATGAAATTCATAGGCAGCAGGTTTAAAACAAACAAACAGAAGTATTTTTTCACACAATGCAGTCAGTCTGTGAAACTCTTTTTTGCCAGAGGATGTTGTGAAGGCTAAGACTATAACAGGGTTCAAAAAAGAACTACATAAATTCATGGAGGATAGGTCCATCAGTGGCTATTGGCCAGGATGGGCAGGGATGGTGTCCCTAGGCTCTGTTTGCCAGAAGCTGGGAATGGGCGACAGGGGATGGATCACCGGATGATTCCCTGTTCTGTTCATTCCCTCTGGGGCACCTGGCATTGGCCACTGTCGGAAGACAGGATACTGGGCTGGATGGACCTTTGATCTGATCCAGTATGGCCATTCTTCTGTTCTTATAAAGCTCCTCATCCTGGTATTTGCAAATTACAGAATGGTTTTGTTTACTGTTCTTATTTGTTCTGTAATAACATTAGTTCAAAGCTGATTCTCTATGTGGCTGATTCGGTACTCATGGAAGTCAGCTGGAATCCCCACTGATTAAACAGGGAACTAGATCATTCTGTAAGTACGTGCTTCGTGTTGTAGTTTCTTATCTTGGAACCTGGCAGATACCACAATATCATAGTAAACCTCCTACAAGGAAAGTTTAAGGTAAAACCTTAAAGGATGCTTTCTGGATATTTTTCTAAAATATAGCTTCTCACGCACCCAACATATTCCACCCCTCAAAAGTTGAAAAATGGACTCTCTTTACCTACTGATTTTTTTCTCTCCCCCTTTGCCTTTGCATAGTGATTTCTTATTGTAGAGTTGCTTGTCAGGGTCATAGTGGGTGCTGGCTTTTCTTTGTAAAGAACACAAACACTGAGCTCTGACAATGATTCCCTCTGTGACTTCAATAAGTTATTTAACCTTCTCTGTGGCGCAATTTCCCTCATTGTTTTTTTGTATTGTATTAGCTCCTAGAGGCTCCCGCTGATCTTAGGGCCCGTTTGTGCTAGGAGCTGTATATTTCTATGTGCCACAGTCAACTTGTGGAACTCCTTGCCTGAGGAGGTTGTGAGGGCCAGGACTATAACAGGGTTTAAAAGAGAACTGGATAAATTCATGGAGGTTAAGTCCATTAATGGCTATTAGCCAGGATGGGTAAGGAATGGTATCCCTAGACTCTGTCAGAGGGTGGTGATGGATGGCAGGAGAGAGATCACTTGATCATTACCTGTTAAGTTCACTCTCTCTGGGGCACCTGGCATTGGCCACTGTCAGTAGACTGGCTACTGGGCTGGATGGAGCTTTGGTCTGACCCAGTACGGCCATTCTTATGTTCTTATATATAGTAAGAGACAGTCCCTGCTTCAAAGAGTTTACAATCCAAATGGACAAGACCAATTATGAGAGACAGGAAGCATTGTTAGCTTAATTTTTCAGATGGACTTCAAGGCACGGAGAGGTTACGTGACTTGCATAAGGTCACATATGAAGTTTGGAACTGAACCAAGAATGCTTGAGTCCCAATCCAATGACTTTACCAGAAAGCCACCCTTTATCTCAGCCTGATCATATCTACACCCCGTAAGCTCACTAGCTAATACTGGTATTTTTAAAATAACTGTTTAGTACTAACTTGAAAACTGCCACTAAATGCGGAAGGGAACTTGTGTTTCAATACGAAGAGTACCCCTCTGGATCCATTGTGGCTGATGTCTTGTGTTAGATGAGTTCTCATATCAGCAGTGTGCCAAAAGAGGATGGTGTACCTTGGTGGCAGACCGTGAAGATCAGTGCATTTGCCATTTGTCATTTCCAGTTTTAATTGCTGGAATCAAAAAGAAAAAAACCGATGTGGCGGAAAGCCGAAGGGTATGTCTTCTATTGACTGAACGTGGCTTTGTGTGGAATATGCGCCGAGGCTTAATCTAAACGTCTATCTCGGCAGCACCCAGGGATTTAGGTAGGATTCATGAGGCTGTGCTGTGTATTTGGAAAATGAGTCTGGACACGGTGAAACACCCTACAGTATAGCCCACCATAAAAGATCCATATCGGGTTCCCTGTGTGGCATTTGAAGACTATAAACATGTTGCCATGATTTGCTATGTTTCCTGAGAGTTTACAGGAAAAGCGGCTTTTTTAGGAGAGTGCCGTATTGAGATTGACAATTTGATGTAAACCACGGCCGGGTATCCAATGTGCTGTTTAATGCAATTCCCTGTTTGTCAGCTGTAACCAATTAAACTTTTCATTGTGTTAAATGACACCAACATGATTCCCTTCGTCGGAGCTGTTGCTAATATTACTTTACACAGGCTTCCCCATGTGAGAGCTAGCGTGAGCGATGTCATCTGTAGGAGATTCAAAGGGCCTGAGTCTCCTCTCACTACTGTTGTGTTAAAAAGGAATCAAATTAGTGCAAAACTTATCGTGTCAAGATCAGGCTCAGGTTATCCCTGAACTGTGTTAGATGGTAAAGTATTTCGCTGTGATTTGGAACAGGGATGTTTAATGTAAAGCTCTTACTTAAAGCAGGAAAGGCTCTGTCTCAGCAGGGGGCAAATGGCCTCGCCACCCTGAAAATGTGATTGTAGGGTTGTACTCATTGCTGTGATCTGGTCTGTACTTTGTCAATACTCTAGGCAGTGGTGGCTCTAGTTATATGTGTCAGATAAGACAAGTTGGTTCACCTTAGCTACATGTGTACGGTACTTGAAAAGGATCTACTCCTGCCATGCCTATGTAACACCAACAGATCCTGGTCCTGTATCGAACCGGGACCCTCTGGAGCTAAATTCATGAGCCTCTCCTGCATGAGCGAAAAGCCCCATGACTCCTAGCTAAGGCTGAAGCAGACTCATTCATCTCTAAGTGGTCTCGGTGCCACTAGAGGAGGACAAAGCACCACACCCAGGAAGTGTGTGGGTGACACTTACATGAGTAGTTCTTACTCACACTAGTTACACTGAAGTCAGTGGCAGTAACTACATGGCTAAGGACAACTCAGGAAAGGGATGAAGGATTGGAAACTTGGAAGTGTCCCTAAGCTCTCTTTCCAGTGTCTTTTACTGGTGGGATTTCTGAGTCAGGTTCATATTTGCCAGTGACTGATCATACAGAGGTCTCACATGGGCAGTGGACCATGGTGAGCCATGCAACCCAAACCAGGGCCTTCGGTGAATTTCAGTCCAGGATTTTCACATGGGTGTAATTCATATCACCCACAGAGAGCCTGAGCGATGGGGTGTTACACGTGAGGCAATGCAAGCCACAATGCATCTTCCCTCTAACAGCCACTACTGCAGCCAGATAGCATCTATCACTACATTGATCTATCACTACAATTGCCTGGGGCTTTAGGGCCATCAAATCCATGTAATCGACATGCGCCTTAAGCAGCCCTCCACACTGATCTATGCAAGGAAGGCACAGAAACGCCCTCTGTGGCATGCAAGTACAGAGGCTCCCATGCATGGTCTTCCTACTGGTGCCTCCCTGCCGCACGTTCCCAGGCCAGGGATTCAGTAGTGCATGGGCTTTGTACAGAGAAGCAGGATGCATCTCATCCTACATGGAAGGTGGAAACGTCTCAGAATGATCCCTCCCTCTCTTTTGATTTTGTAACACTAGCTAATGTACACAGTAGGTGCTCGTGTAGGTTTCTATTGAGAGTTGGGCTTAAGATTGTTTCGACTTTCCGTTTGTTCTTAGCTGTTTTAAGGGTTCGTAAACACGTGGATTTGGGGATGAGGGCCCACGGATATGATATATGGGAAACTCTACAATCTGTCAAATGTTTCTCATTTTTGAACTTTCTCCAGCAAGGCTCCAACTCCCCAACGTGTATTTCTCCCCTGTACATTTTTCTTTAGGTGGGTACTTTAATTACGTGACTTTGCTCTGCCGGTATTGCACGGCAAAGTTGTTGCATTTACAAAGTGAGATTCTGGCTTATTCTTTCAGTGCTCCTTGGGAAGGTTTGGGAGAAATCTGACTACCTTTGCTCTGAGGTCGATGACCTCGCTCTTAATAAGAATAAATGAAAGTACTTCACTCCTTGGTGTCATAAAGAAACCATTAAAGCCCAGCTCCAATGGAGGAAGTGAAGCAATACTTTACAAAAGTGGCCTCGTTTCCTCTGAGATTGTCTCAGGCAGCATCCCAGCCTAGATTTAAGTGCATCTTCTACACTGTGAATTGACAAAGCTGGACCTCACAAGAATGAAATAAAGCTTCAGAACTCAGAACGATTCGAAGATCTATATTCCTGTGAATGAGATTTATATCTGAGCAGACCCATGTAGTCCCTTTGATATCAATGACAATGCTCATGTGAGTAACAACGAGAGCTGGTTGAAGATTTTCAAACAAAACATTTTTCAACGGAAATTGACTTTTTGACAAAATAAAAAATAAAAATAAATCCCTTTTTTGTCAGAAATGTTCAGGTTTCCATCAAAAGCTAGAAAAAGATGATGCTTCATTTTTTGGCAACTGAAAAGGTTCATTTGCCAGAAATTGAACAGGGTTTGATTTTTGGTTGCTGAAAATTGGAAAAAAAAAAAAAAGATTTGATTTTCAATTTTTTTCTGTGGAAACCTCAACATTTTCAACAAAAGACAAATACATTCATTTTTGTCAAAAAAAAAACAACAACAACAACAACATTGGGGGGGGGGGATGAATAATTTTATAGCCAGTTCTAATAATGACTAGGACTAGTGAGATTATTCATTATGAATAATTTATTAGAAAAAGGTAGGGCCAAATTCTGATCTTCTTGATGTCAGGGGCAAAATTTCCGTTGAGTTCAGTGGGACCAATATTTGCTCCCTTAGTGGTTCTTTTGGTTGCAAAAGGGATGTTTCTCGTCCATAGTATGAGGTCTATGTACCGCTCACGCCGCTTGATTCTGGTCAGTTTCACCATTTGTATTATTGTTCTGTGTTTGTTCAGCACCTAGCACAGTGGGGTCCGGCCATGGACTGATGCTCCTAGATGCTACCACAATATAGATAGATAGATAAATAAATCTGCCAACAGCTTGTGACTTTTCACAAGAGCCTGGTTCAATATAAGTGCAATGGTAAAATCCCCTTTAGCCCTACCTATGCCCTTTCCAGCAGGACAGAATTCCATATAGGGAGAGGCCTGAATCAGAATCCGATAGCCAAATACACCCACATTTTGGATGGATGGATCTGAACATAGGCACCGACTTCCTCTCTACCTGGGGGGGGGGGGAGTCCTCAATGCGCCCTCTGCCCCAGCCCCACCCCACTCCACTCCTTCCTCCAAGCATGTCAGAAGTTTGCAGCTTGGATCCATCTCAGAATTGGCAAGCGTTTTCAGAATTGTGTTTGTGTGCAGTACAGATGTGTGAGCTAAGACATTTAAAGCACATTGTTTCTGATCGTATTTACATAGTGCTACCACAGTCTGCATGACTGTGTGGAGCAGCAGGTCACTTTTCCTTGGGCAGCTGTTATAGGATGTCTAAATGATCTCTTACAGAAAAAAAGAAAAAAAAAGGCAGTTTTACCAAGTGTGACTGTAATAAAGCCCATTTTCCGGATAATGGACATTGTTTTAAAGGTTAATATTGGAAGCTGAGTTTTCCACACAAAAGAATAAAGATCACATTTTCTGAAGACAATTCACATAGCGGGAGTTGCGTAGCATAGGTTGACTTACCGCGGTAGTGCAGACAGCCTATCTGAGCACTCTACTCTGGGAACTCTTGACATTAGTATTGCAGAGGAATCTTGGGGCTGGATTGCAATACACTTCCCCATGCTGAAATCAACGGGCGCTACTTCTGGAGTATGCTTCTACTCAATGCGAGTAAGGATACCTAAATCTGGCCCTTGGTATTTTGAGTAGGAGAGACCTGTTATGAAAGACTGAAATTTACAATATAGCAAAGATGTGCATTTAAAAAAAAGAAAAAAAGCCAGGATCCTGCATCTCAGAACATGTTTTATTCATTTATTTGGCAAGAATTGTTTAGTTTTTAATTATTTTTAAGTCTTCACAGTATATTAGAAAATGTTCAGCAGTGCATTTTGTAAAAATGAATGATGTCATAGTCATACGACACTTTGCGATAGCTCTCTGCTATGAAACTTTGCAGAGGAGTGGAGAGATGCTGCAGTTTTTGTGTGTGCAAATCATGGAAGATACAGAATAGAAAACTGTGTGTTTGCTACATTCTGCTGTATTTTGGATTTGGGATGAGTTTGTGTCAGTCTGGATTTTCTTATACTTATGGCTGTGTGTTCAGAAGGGTGCTTTCCTTTTTCTGGGTGCCCCCCAGTGTAGCTGCGGCCAAAAATCCAAGTCAGGCATTGAAGGTGTAACTACTCCAATGTGTGAGTGCAATTCATTTTGTGTCTGCAAATAAGGAGCTAGGGTCTGACACCACCTGAAAATAATTCCCCTAAATGAGGCACTGAAATAAGATGATTCTGCAAAGTACATGGTTATCTAGAACACCTGTGATCCATATAGTGAATAGAAAATTCTTTATTAGTCAGTTAAAACAGAGGCCTTATTTCAGAGAGACGCTTCTTTGTTTTTAGCAAGCGAGATAAATGCTTTTCTTGCTCAGACACATGGTAGAAATGATTCTTAGCAATCTTTATTCTAAAAATAAGCTGAATCTCTCAAATCATCTGCCCCCAATTTACTCCTGGTTGACCCCAGGACCCTGATCCGTCAGATCAGCTCACATCTGTGCCCACCAGTGAAGAATGTGGCAGATTCAGCACAACATATGGCTAGAGCTGTGCATATGATATTCATGGGAAATGGAAGAAGCACCACCGTTTCCTTCATTCCAAACACCTCCTTGAGCTATATTTGTACCCAGTGCTTACAGAGATTCCAGCATTTCACTCTGCCGTGAATTATGTTCACCAGCCATTGAAAGTGAAGCCAGATCTGCTTTGATGCAACTCTTTTCAGATGCTCTTTTGTTTGTTTGTTGTTTATTTGTTTTTACATCGAATTTCCCCCGAGTTTTACTAATAAATATATCTTTGGGGATTGGAAAATGCTGATAGTTTTCAAGACATGACTCTCTGCTCATCACAGGGCAAGCCCCCCAGAGTTAGCTAATTCATTTTGAACAGTTCTAGGTTTATCCCGTTTCCTTTTAAATCCCGACTTTCTCTTATGCTGTTACAACAAGGGAAGGCAAATCCTAGTGAATTATTCTCTTGCAAGCCCATTGTACACTGTAGCGAAAGCCAAGATTTTCACAAGTGACTAGTGATTTTGCATGCCTCAGTTTTGGGGTGTCCAACTTGAGAGACCTGGTGTTGTCTTCCAGACCCCTTTCAAGTGACACCCAAATCTATAGTTACTTTTGAAAATCTAGGCCTAAGGGCTTGTCTACTCCTGAAAGTTGTACAGCTTTAATTATATCAGTATAGTTAAAACAGCACAGCCCTCCCTAATGTGAATGCAGTTATATTGATATAAAGGTGCTTTATAATGGTGTAGCCATTCTCTTTATGGGAAAGGGAATGAGATATATTGGTATATGCACCTTTTTACTGGGATAAATGTGTCCACACTTTGGGTTCTACTGATACAACTATATCAATAGAAACCCACATCCCTTACTGAAATAGTTATACTGACAGAAAAATTGTGTGTAGGCCAGGCCTAAATACCTAGAATGTGGAGATTTAGGTTTTGGTATCGTGTAATCCCAATGGGTTTAGAGAACTCTTCCTTGAGCTAACAGATTGCTACAGAATGTTTGGTGTGATTCTCAGCTGCTCTGCATGGGGTAAAACCTGTAGTAAATAAAGCCTTAAAAAGGGGGGAGGGGGAAAGAAAGAGGAGGAGGAGGAGGAGGAAAAAGTTGTATCATTTTGGGAGGTGGCATGTGAAGAAATATCAGTTTACCCTTATGTGGTCTGTCTTCACCAGCAAGAATGCAAATTGTTGCTTAAATGTTAGTGAAACAAATTATTTTGTGGCCATCAGGAAAAAAAACTGTGGATGTAACTTGTGGGTTTTTTGTTTTTGTTTTTTGGCTTGATAGTAAGCCTGTTAAAGGGAACTGCATGTGCTCAGATATGGATAGGGTTTGGGCAGTTTGGAGGCAACCAGAATTATGTTGTTGTTTTGTGTTAAAGCTAGATTCAGCTCGCTGTATACATTGGGCCCTTGGCCAACCTCTGATCCAGATCTGGATTTGCATCAAGAACATTTCCAATGCGTCCCCAAAGGCCTAGCACAATGGCCCCTGATTATTCTTCTTATTTGTATTAAGTAGCACTTAGGAGCCCTCGTCATTGACCAGGAGCTCATGGTGCTAGGCGCTGTACAAACACAGAACAAAGACGGTGCCTGGCCCAAGGAGTTTACAACCTAAATATAAGACAAGAGACAACCGATGGATACAGACAGACTGCCCGGGGATGAAAAAGAGTCAGCATGGTCTCCGCACAACAGCAACCGAACCATTGTCCAGGGTTTTGAAGGCACCATGACAAAGGAGACTTTGAAAGAGAACAATGAAATGGCTTTGTTAATGGGGAGCCCCTCCCAAGTGTGTGGGACAGCATGGAAGAAAGCACAAAGGTGCTGTGTTTGAAAATGTAACCCCGGGGTGATGGAAGCTGGCACCTTGGGCCGATCGGAGGTGGGAGCCGACATCTTGACAGTAAATGAGAGCTGGTAGGTAGAGCGGGAATAGACTGTGAAAGGCCTTGAAAGTGAAGACAAGCAGATTATGGTTGATGCGACAGAGATGGGGGAGCCAGTGGAAGGAGGACTGGATAATCTACAATCTTAGTAAAATTGTATTTAGGAAAACAGAGTGACAAACTTGATCGTTTCAAATTTTCAAGGTTCTCTCCCCCAAGAAGAGGGCTTCAGACTTAGTTTACAAAAATAAAAAGGAATGGAGGCTAACATTAACTTTGATGATTTTAGGTCTCCCCACGTCAGGCAGGCCTGTGGTCGCAGGTTTACCACGCCCCAGTGGCTGGTTCTGTCTAGTGTAAACGTTTGGTTTGTATGCCTCTAGCCCAACAATGATAATGGCCCTGATCTGAAGCCAGTTTAGAGTCAACTGAGAGTCATTCCATTGTTTTCAGTGGGTTTGGGTTCAGGCCCAATGTACATGTGCAGTTTTCCGCTGTCAGTTCCCAGCATTTATGTCAGACACTGGCAAAAATGAAGGGGATAAATCCAGTGCCGACCATTTCAGATGCCAGCTGCATTCTGTGTGTGTATGTGAGCATGCTTATGTATGTAGCAGTGGTATATACCCAGAGATTCCTCCTTGTTTTCTCCTCAATTCTATGAGTCTGCAAAGGGAAGACTTAGCATTCTGCTTCTGATCTCAGAAGGAGCTGTGAGGATTTCACCAATGTGCGAAAAGCCTTTCCAGGAAAAAAATCCTCTTAGCCCGATAAAGGAAAAGCATTTGGGTGTCCTTCGATTATTTCCTGCTTGAAACATCAAGTCAAGCATTTCATCAGCATCTGAGAGTCTTGGCTGAGTCTCTAGTCAGGAGGAAAGGTGAGTCCAAGAGAGGTGTTGCTAATCAGTGCTAAATTCACACTCTTTAATGCTAAATTACTTATATTGTCTACAAGGAATTGAAATAACTTTTGTTCTTAGGAAGGGCAGTCAATGGGCCAATGGGAGTCTTTCCATTGACTACAGTGGATTTTGGATTGGGTCTTCTGTGCTTTTAGAATGGACATTCATTTAAAGCCAGCATTCGCTAGTTCCAGTAGGGGGGAGAAATAGCATTTTGGGAATCTGGATTAGGAAAGGATTAGACAGAAATATAGGACCCAGTTAGCCCTATATATGCTGCCAGTCTCTTGCGGGCTTCTTTAGTCCTAGAGGAACTGTGTCATAGAATGCAGATGCCGAATAGCGCCTTTAATTGCTTTTTCAGGATTCATTTCTCTAACTCCTGTGTTCTCGCCCAGAGAGTGGAGCCCCTGTCCCATTTGATTGTACTCCGAGTGAAGCGCTATCTCCTCTTTCCCCTGCAGTGTGGTTCTGCGAATAAGGTGCTGGGAGTTGGGATTTCCTGATGCAAAATGCATTAGCTCTCAGCAGCAGGAAAGCTGGGTTTTCCATTGCCGAGAAATGAATGACACTGTTAGGGCGGAATTTTACTTTCCACATCAGTGAGAGAGGAACTAGATACCTGAGGCAAAAGACCAAAGTCAAGCTATAAAGTAATTAAATTTCTCCTTGTGTTTCACGTGTTTATTTAATTTTAGTGTTTAAAGGGAAAAGTTTCCTCAGCACACCGTGCCAGCAACTCTAGAAAATAATTCTCTTTCTTTACATATATTCTGGCAGGAAAGTTCCGCTTATTGTTCCGGCAGGCTTTTTGCTTTAGCTATTGTCTTTATAGGATGGTTTTAAAACTTGAGGGGAGGCTGGTGGGGAGAAAGGACACTTCAAAGAACTCACCGCGTCTACCCAGTCGCTTTCCATCAAAGACACCTACCGTCAGATCACTAGGAGAGTCCACAGTCTTGGTGTTCCCATGGGTCTGTATCCTCATTGCTTCGGGATCCCCCAACAGCCATGGCCATAAAAGGCACCATTTTCCATCTACGGCTGTCAAGATGACTGAAACTCCTCCAGTCACTCTGGGGTTAGCCACAGCGGATCACGCATTACTCACCTCCAGGTTGGATTATGGCAAAAAATGTACTTAGGTATGAAACCACAGCCCCTTCAACAATTTGCAATGGCTTCATAACACAGCAGCCTATTTGGTCAGGCATTCAGGGCCCAGTGCTCTGCTCTGGGTTGGAGTCAAAGTTTTGGTCTTCATCTTCAAAGCTCTCCAGGATCAGACCAAGTTACCTGTGGGACCACCTTTCTGCTTATGCCATGACCTCCCCTGACAGCTGGAACATGGAACCGTCAACCTCAAGAGGTTCTGCACGGTCACTTGTTGGCTTCAACAGCAGCAGGGCGAGGCACTTAGACTGTAAACGCCAAAGGCTAGATTGTGCCATTAGGCGCAGCACGGAGCTCAGGCCGTGATATGTAAGCTACACCACCCCAAGAGTCGGTCGAAAAAGGATTGTGCCTCAGAGACATTCCCTGGGTCATCATCCCACCCATACTTCCTTCTTGCTCCATGAGGCAAGTGGAGGGAAGCAGTTTGCTGCTGGCCTATAAATCTGTATAACTCACTGGTGAGTGTGTGTTGCAGGTCCCCCTCGGTGCCAATCCGCAGAGGATCTGAGTTGTTACAGCTCCCTGTATCGCAGCTCACGCTTTTAGCTCTGGAGATCAGTTCAATCCCTGGTGGATCGGCCAAGAGCGTGACCGTCACACTTGCCACAGATGTGTGAGGTGGGTTCTTATTCTCCTGCACGGGCATGCAGTCCTAATCAAACTCCAGCCCTAAATCATTACCCCTGTTGGAGGTCTCCTCTTCTGGCATTTACCATGGCAGATAAATCTGGCATTTCCAAGTTCTAATTTTACATGAGTGATTCTAAAAGACAAGGTGGGTCCTAATTACACAGCCATATTTTCTTAAAGGTGCACGGACCAATTTTCTACTACTCCATTCCACGCCTGAGAGCCTGGTGTTTTCAAGATGGCTTCGGCAGCAGTTGAAGCGCTCTCATCAGCTCTCAGCACCATGCAGCACTGGGCCCCGTCTAATTAAAAACACTTCACAGCAAAATACTAGCTCGTTCCATTGCTATGGTGTGGCAGAGCAGCCACACGGCTGCTTTTATTGCATCTGACAGTTATTTACTCTTCTGCTAAATATTTTATTAATGCTGTCAGTCTGCCTTTTGGCAGGGCTTGTTCCCACTGCCTCTTCAGAGGGTGGTTTCTGCTGCCGCCCGTTACTGTTCTTAGAGGCTGAGGTCAGAAATATCAGTTTGAACCACTAGAAATTTCCATCGTTGAACTCTAAAAAGAAACCTCAGCCCTTGCAGAAAAAGTGCATCATAAACAATCCAGACCCAGAACTGGTGTAGGTCGTCTCTCACGCGGGAATAATTAGAAGCATATCGATTGCATAGCTTAGAGGGTGAAGAACCCTTACTCTCATATGCAAAAGCGTGCATAAATCCAAACACATTGCAAATATGCCTACATGCTGGGCATGTTAACGGAATTGCGTGTCACAGGAAGGAAAAAAAGCAAAGATAGAAAAAAGGCCGTGATCCCATCTTTTAATGCATTGGTCATTCCTAGTCAGGTTCACCAATGTATTTATTTTGTATGCTGTCTAACAAAAAGAAGCAGAAATATTCAAGGATTTAGTGAAACTGAACAATTACAAATTCACGTGTCTGGGTCGAACAACACTGAAAGTGGCACTGCTGTCATCGCATACATTGAAAAAAGGTTTTGGGTTGCAGTTAATACTTGTAAAGTACTTAGGTGCTATACAGATATAGATATATCCCACTTCTCATCTACACTGGTCAAAATCTTAGGATCTCTTAAAAGAATGGGTGAGTTCTTTTATATCAAAGTGAATTCATTGCTGGTGAAAAGATGTTGCATCAACATTTCTGTACATAAAAATCCTGCATGATCAATAGCATTGCTAGCTTCCCCACTCCATCCCATCTATATTCCTTACCCCTGATCTGCAGAGCAGACTGTTCTAGCGAGTTTTGTTATTGAATTGTGATGGTAGCTTTTTAGATTAATTCTTACTGAAATTACAGATGCTATTTTGGGCTATAGAAAACCTGCATAATCCATGTGATTGAATTCATTTGATGAGATTTGAAGCCAGTCACTTATCATTGCTGAAGTCACATTTATATGGTTCTGTAAGATTTATATATGGTACAAAATGCAGGTACAAATCCCCTCAAGAATGATTTGGTTATGGTAAGGTTGCATTTATAATAGGAAGTGTATTATATAGTCTTGAAACCACCGCCTTTCCATAGAAGTGCAAATCACTTATATAAATTACTGAGACATAGGGATTTTCAAACCAAGGTATGCTGATGGAAACTTTACAATGAAGTATCTGCATATATTATTATTAGGCAGACTCTGAAAATCAGTACCTGTTCCAAAGCCCATTCAAACCAATGGGAGTCTTTCTATTGTCTTCAGTGGGCGTTGAATCTGCCCTCCAATGGGCTGGTGATCCTGAAGTCTACCAAGGAAAATGGAGATGGGGTTGTCTAAGCAAATTATCTTGATGCTGGGCATTGATTGCAATGGGATTGCACCAGCCAAACTTGTGGCCCTTATTCCTTGTCTAATGTTGTGTGAAAAGGGGGTGCTATATGGGCAGGAGTGTTCTGTAGACCTGCATTGCTGGAAAGATTTCAATATGTTCTTCATCTGAAAATTCAGGTGAAATGCTTGTGTATCGGCTGGCAACTTGCTTTGTCTTTCAGTTGCTCTTTTCGCAGGTAGCCCTTACTGCCCTGTGATAGACCTTTGGGAAGAGAGGTAGGACAGGATGGCAAAGAAAAGGGGATCTGCATAATACTAACATGGCATCAATGCACGGGTCCTATTGAAATCAAATTGGAGGTTGCAAAGGGTTTGCGGGTGATCACGCCCAAAGATCTTAAGCCTGATCTAAGTTTACTTGGTTCTGCCTCAGTGCTGAGGCTGGACTAGATCCGTGTTTCTCAGTGACCAGTCCGGAGACCTGTGCTGGTACCTGAGATTTCCCTGACACAGTTTAGGAAGGCAGCAAGACAGTCCTTGGTATCAAAATGATTGAGAAACACTGGGATAGATAACCTCCTGAGGTCCCTTCCAACCCTACATTTCTATGGTTCTATACAAAGTGATTATGGCTTATTGTTATGGGATCTTTTTTTCCCCATGTTTGGAGTTAAAACTCCTCATGCCATTGACAATATTTGGGTGCCACAGATGTACCCTGCACATCCAACAACTGGCTGCTCATGACTCCTTCCTGTGCAAAGCCCATGGCACAACTGGTTTTGGGTGACCATGTCTCTGGGTAAAAGCTAGCCCACCATCTAGATGCGCTTGCGTTATAGTGATAGCTGAAGTAGTAGAGGCCCATGTGGAAGGTCCTGGGTTGGATACCCACTGCTGACCATGTCTGTGCTGGAACAGAAGACCAAATGCATTAGTCCTACAGTCACGGACAGGACAGTGAAAATCTGGTGCCGGGAAAACAGACTCTTTTAATTCCCCCAAGTGGTTACACCTTCGGGAAAATTCAGTAGAGTCCACAGGCGCAGCACATATGTGGACTGCTCAGGGTCCTAAAAGGCTGGAGGGTTGAGAGGATCCCAGCACCATGGAGAATACCCTGATTGTGTGGACGAATTCCTCCTCCAGGATCCCCAGAAGACTGCTCCCCAACCACAGCAGCATATATGTCGTGCTGCCCCCTGCAGGAGAAGAGTCACAGCTCAATCAGCAGGAGAAGCATTAGCTCTCGGCTGAGCTCATCTGTGATGCTGCTGCGGTTTTGGGGTGGGGAGGATGCCACTTAGGGTAGTTCTCCTCCACTACACCTTGCTGCCTTCTCCGATATTTCCACACAGCCCAGCGGCCACGTGGTACTTGGCAGAAGTTGAAAGGAGGCTTAGTGAAATTGAGTTGGGGTGGCTACTTGCTCCTCTGTGGGACCCCACTGTGATTTTCCTTGCACTGCACCGTGGGGAAGGAGAATATGGACCACAGGAATTAGTGAAAGCAAGAACCTAGTAGATCATCTAGACAGCGGATTATTCCCTACAGTCTATTACCTAGTGATTTGTCCAGCCCAAGTTTAAATGAGCCAAATAACTATACAGGAAATTTCACATTATGATCATTCTTTACTTTCTTCTTGTAAGCGGATTAGAAACACGGTGACAGCAGTAGTTATTGTTATCACATCTAAGAATGTTTCATCAAACTGAATTTGAGTTTTTGGTTTGAGTAGGATTTTTTGTGTGTGTGCTTGAAAGTGATAAGATACAAACCCGTTTTAATGGCTGGCACGTTTAGAGGGGAAGCATGGTTCCCTGAAATCATGTGTTTAGGCACCGCTAATACAAATAAACGCAAAGCAGGTGTCGCAGACAGGAAGCATATAGTTTACAGAAACACTGTTTTCTTTGGAAATGTGACCGTTAGAAATTTGTGTGGTAAAATGTGTTTAATTCCCATGATAGGAAAGTACAGAACTAGCAAGAAAACCAGAATTCTGCTAGTATGTATCTTTAGTAGTTGTGTAAAAACTAAATATTATGATAAGTTTGCCTCTTGTTGACATCATATACTTAAAGGAAAATTTACTCTAAGTTAATATACTCTATATCCTATTCCCCTTTCATCTCCAGTTACTTATCACTGTTGACCATTAAAATATTATCTTGTTCCCGGACAGTGGGGTTAATTCCCTTTTGTTTACTACCTGTACTCAAGACATTCTGACCCATCTGTGTAAGGTTTTGTCTGTAATTAACAATTCTGCTTTATTAGTAATAAGGGTATTCTGAATACACAGAGCTATATCCTCTGCTGGTGTAGGTTGTCACTTCAGTAAGTTCAATCCTGCTGTCCTGGTTTATGCCACTCAAGAATTTGGCCTACAGAATTCGGTTTACCTAGGCTTGAAAGGATTCGATTTTTACAGACGCTCCCTGGGTTATGCAAACCCGCAGTTATGGAAAAAGTTCTGTAAGTTCCGTAAGCGGTTGTGGGTTTTTTTGGGGGGGGGGACGACGAGGGGGGCGTAATTGTCGGATATACGTCCCTGACTTATGCAAAATTTGACTTCGCAAGGCGTTCTGGAATGGAAAACTTGCGTAAGTTGGGGAACGTCTGTATTGGTAAATGTCTATTTCACTGGAGAGACCAGATGGATGAGGTAGTATCTTTTATTGGGCCAACTTCTGTTGGTGAGAGAGAGAGAAGCTTTTGAAAATTACCTTCCTTGTCTCTTTAATATCCTGGGACCAACACGGTTACAGCATATTTCACCGTACACATGCAAACCGATGAAAAATATTTCCATTGATAATATTAAATTTTACTGATAGGCAAAGTAAGAAAAATACTGCCTGGGAACTTACTTGAGTTAAATATATTTAATGTGTATATTTTGACATGTGATGTTGACAAATTGTGTTTTAATGGTTATAAAGCTTTAGCTTTTCGAATCTGAGCGTCTCCTGGCATTAAATAATTATTGTCTGAGCCCCGCCCTGGTACTTTGCCACAACTGTGAAAATTTAAATAGCTAAAAAGAGAAAACAGATGCTTAAAACTCGTAATTTTGCACAACTGTGAATATGGAAATAGATAAAAATAAGAAGCATTAAAATAAACCTCGATGTAATCTGTTGAAATGATAAAAAGATAAAAATTGAATTCTGCCAAACCTAATTATGCCCCAACTCATCTCCTTAGAGCACACACCTGAGCATCTGGGCGGAGCTCTGGGAACCAGCTCAGGGATTGTGGGGAAGAGAATCCTGCTTCACCACACTGGCAATTTCCCCTTCAGAGTAAGTTTCTAGCCATCATGGTTGCAAAGAGAAGATTGCAAACCTGATTCCTAAATGCTTCAGCACCTGAAGATAAGTAAAAAGAACCCCAACTATATTCTTTAAAAAAAATCTTCTACGTTTTAAGCCAATCTTGTGATTTTCTGAGTGGTTTAGCTCATAATTTTTGAATGCTTGGGTTGATACTGTAGCAATGATCTTACAATTTTACTAGGCAAGATGGGCGGCAAGTTATAATTGCTGGTACTGATTGGTTACAAAATGTGCACACTGCCAGTCTATCCTCAAACATCCTATTACCTTTCTGAGCCCTCCTACCTCTGCCTGCCTGGCTTGTTTCATCTACCTGCCATGTCTGATCTTTTAGGCTGTAAGTTATTTGGGGCAGTGATTCTCCTTTCTTGTGTGTGTGTGTGTGTGTTTGTGTGTGTACAGCACCTAGCGTACTGGGGCCCTGACCTGTTTGAGGACTGTAGATGCTACTGCGGTATAAATGATAAATTACACACAAACAAAACTACTTTAAAAGAACGTTAAGGTTGAAAAATTGAGCACTCCGAATATAGGAAATGCCAGTATTAAGACAGCCTGTGACCCCTTAATTCAGCCCCCTTATGCATATGCACAATGATGCAGTCTTTAATTACATGGTCACATACTATTTGTTTCTACAAGACCCTTGCCTCATTTACTGCTCACTCCTACCCCTTCTTGTTCCCTCCTCCCCCCTGCCAGGTTCCCAGCCCCAGTCTCCTTGCACTGTTAGTTCCCGTCCCTCCGCCCTTGGCTCGATATCCAATCTCAATCTTCCCCAAGCTGCCTCCCAGTTCTAGTCTCGCTCCTGTTCCAATTTTCCCCCCGCTCTCAGTCTCCTTATATAGTCAGCCCCAGTCTCACCCCGCCACCGGAATCCTGGTTTCAATCTACCATCCCCACATCCCCCATGTCCAACTCTTGTCCCCTCTGTGTTTCATTCAAGCTGTTTCCTCTTCCATGTTGACTGGGCAGCAAAGAGCCGCAAAGTGCCCAGATGAGCAGTGAGAGCATTGAGAGCACAGGCCAGAGAATCTCTCTACTCTCAGTACCTATGTCTGGTGGCCACTGAGGAACCATAGCAGTATAAATCCTCTACAGGCCCTCCAGCCTCATGATGGAGCATGCTCACTAAAGACAGAATCATCCGAGAATTTATCTGCCAAACTCTAACATGTCTCTTAATTAGCATGTGCAAATTCAGATTTTTCAAAGGGCCAAATTGGGTGGTTTTTCATGGGGACAGCAAAAGGCACATTCCTATCATCAGGACAACCATCCTGTCAAATTTCAAGCCCCTGCTTCAGAGCCCAGAGGTTCTAGACCGTCTCAAACAATTGGTTGTAAGAATTTATTGTAACATAAGCACAACAAAATACGTTTGTGCTCAGAAGCAGCGGAACCATTTTTGTTGAAACTTACCCAACAAAATTCAGCCTGAAGCAGACAACCAGCATGGGAAATTTCAGCCCAAATGGTTAAAGCTTGACAAGGTTATAAGCAACTAAAACCAGGGTCTCATAATGGGAAGTGTTGGACAACCTTCATGACAGACAGTGCCTGCACCATCCATGATAACAATAGGCTGCATAGTAAAACCCAGACCACTGTACCCATACAATCCAGATTTGCTCTTTTTAACAGAACAAATGCAAGACGAGATGCATAAAATCACCTTTGTGGTGTTCGGTTAGAGTGGAACGTGTGCACAAAATGAAGAACACTGCAAGGCCAAAGTATTTAGTGTTTAAAGGCATCCCTTCCAAAGTGGGTCTTGTTCCTAAAATGACATACAATATCTGTACTCTACACTGGAGAAAGCTAGCCTAAGAAAAAACAATAACAACAAATGAGTGCTGATGTTTTGAAAGGTGTCCAAGAGTAACAAAACATGACTCTCCAGGGCTGAGTTTTGCCCCTTGTGTGTCTCAACTAGGATGGCTGAATGTGTTAGACCTAACACAAAATGTTGCTCCAAATGCACAAGAATTAATCTACAGCCATTTCCTTTGCTTTCTTAAACATGAATGAGCATTTTTGTCTCCTCCTCCCCCTATAAATTGCTCCTGATCAGAGGGGGCATGTTCCGTGTCAAAATCTTGACCGCCAGGATCAAACAAAAAAACCCTTGTGAACTCAAAGTGGAGACAAATAAATGGCTATTACTTTTTTTTCTTTTTTTGCCTGGAGTTAAATCTTTTCTCTGTCAACAATATTGACTTTGTTCACTTGGAAGGAAACATAGAGCAAGATTTCTCTAGATGCTGCGCAGAAAAAAAAAAACATTTTGGAAGAAGGAATGAAAAAAGACAGAGGTTACAGGAAATGGTAGACATTTTTTGTTGAATTAAACCATTAGGAGTGACCCAAAAACCAAAGAGAAAGAAAGGAAACAACTGGATACATTTAGGTCACAAGAACCAGCCAAACGGGGAGCTGAAACCAATTATCATAAATGAATGTTTCTCTTTTATTCATGACCACCGTGCATGCTCCCATGATGCTCTCTGTCTTATTACAAAAACAGATGAAACTATTTCATTTTGTTCTCCTACTTATTAGCTAATGCAACTGTTGGGCCATTTATCAAACACTAACACATGTTGTGATTAATAAGCACAGAGAATTAATCAGTCCTAAAACCCCTTCAAAAACGGAGGATGATGGTGTCTTTCCTATATGTTTGTACAGGATTATGTGATTTAGCCAACAAGCTCCGGTGATGATGCTGTTCATGCATTTTATGCATTAAAAGAGTCTCTGAATCAAATATTTAGGCAAGCTGTAATTACAGTAACTTACATTTCTCTAGTGTTTTGCCAAATACTGTTTACCCCATGCATGAGCGTGCTGGGGGGAAATCGGTAAATAGAGCCCTTCCCCGACCAGTAATACACTGCAGCGGTAGCAATCATTTGGGTGCTGGAGGTAGGTGGTCTAACATTGGTGGCAGGGTATTGGCCTCAAAGGAGACGTGGTGTGGGTGGGGCCATGCGGGGGAAGAATTCTGGCTACTGGTTTGCAAAGTTCTTTAGCAAGTTTCACACCACCCCCTAAGCCTAGGCGGCATTTGTCTCAGAGAGGCAAAATGCTGCTAGACACAGCTATTCAGGCAGTAGGCCTCTCCCCATTGGATCCCCCCAACACAGCTCAGGCTCTAATGAGGCATTGCTGAGTCTGAAGTGTCCCGAACCACTTCACCAAGGTTATAATAAACTCACTTGTTAAGTGGAAGAGTGGATGCAAATACAGCCGTTATGCATTGCAGCCTCCTGTAGAGAATCAGTGCTTGCTCTCCAGTGTGTGGAGAGACAAGGATCATTAGCTAGCCCTATAAAAAAGGGCTTGTTCCTGAAAGAGGGAGCCCCGGGTTTTGAAATCTAATAGAGCAGGTGGAAAATTTTCCAGCGGAACAGTTTATTGTTGGAAAATGCTGATTCAATGAAATTGAAACGTGTCATGGAACATATCGAAGTAGTCGGAATTTTCGATGAGAAATAATTAAAATGTTTGAAAGTTCACAGTGAAATATTTTAGAATTTTTTTTTTTTTTTTTTTTCAAAAAATGTCAAGCTTTTCCTCCGGACAGAACCAAATTTCAAAATCTCAGAATTTCCCACCAGATGGAAGTTCCTTTTTTCAATCAGCCCTAGAGCAGGAAGTTCTCACAACAAATTTTTTGGTGGCCTCAGAGTGCAACCAGCAACTTGGTTTAATGATAAAACATAGTAGCCAAGGAAAACCAAGCAATGGTACATTAACAGCATAATGGCCAACAAGGGTCAGGCTGGAGACTCTTGCCTATATGCTCGGGGTATTACTGATCGCCATATTTGGGGTCGGGAAGGAATTTTCCTCCAGGGTAGATTGGCTGAGCCTCTGGAGGTTTTTCGCCTTCCTCCGCAGCATGGGGCAGGGATCACTAGCAGGAGGGTCTAAGCCGATTGAAGTCACTAAAACACAGGATTGGGGACTTCAACGGTAGAGTCCAGGGAAGGGTCTTGCGGCCTGCAGCATGCAGGGGGTCAGACCAGATGATCATAATGGTCCCTTCTGACCTTAATGTCTATGAGTCTATGAGTCTATGAGTCTTGCTGGTGGCTGCTATGACAATTTTTCTTAAAATACTTAATTAACTGTAGGAAAAACAAATAAATATGCACATATCCACGTCCAATTCATAATTTATTTATGTAGGGTTTTTTTGAGGCTCAATAATAAAAACAGTGTACAGTTCTCTATTCTTTATTGGACCTAAACAGAATAGAAACACAAATAAGGTGCTTTGCACGGTCTTGTCTTTTGTTCTTGTTTCTTTTGGTTTTGGTTGCTTTTTTTTTTTAAAGACTTGCTAGCTAGTAAGTCTGTTGCTGTGAAAAGTGACATTTGTATGTTTGTTAATATCACATTTTCATAGCAGACTTACTAGCTAGCTGGGAGGCTGTGAAAAGTTATGTTAATAACCGTACAAATATCCATTTTCACAGCAGATTTACTCAGCCCTGGCAAGCCAGGGGACAAATTAAGCCCTGGATGGGGAGTTGGGTAGGGAGATAGTGAGGCATGGGGCAATGGGGGGAACTGATGAGGGGCTAGTGAGGGAGTTGGGGCCAGGGGCAATGGGGAGGTGGTGAGCCTAGGGGCCGGGGAACGGCACCCACCGCCACGTGGCTGGGGTCCAGGGCCGGAGCCTAAAGTCCCATAACCGGAGCCTGCCACCCACCACCCCAGGGCTGAAGCCCGAATCCCGGGCCGCACCACCCCCGGGAAGGTGGGGGACTCACTGGCTGTCTGCTCCTCCGGCGTTTATGACTCCAGAGAGGCGGAGGGCCCAATCCCTTTTGGTGGCCCTGGGGGAGAACCACTGCTTTGCGCCCCTCCCCCGCAGTCACTGCCCAGGAGGCTGTGACCGCAAGAAAAGCCCCTGGTAGCCGCATTTGAGAAATGCCGCTTTGGAGCCTAATAAATGCATCCATAATTCTAGGTCTTCCCCTACGAAGCAAAGCACTTCAGCATGTGCTTAAATGAAGTTGGGTTCAGTGGGATTGTGACAGGGTTAGGGTTACCATATTTAGTGCCTCCGAAAGGAGGACACTTTAAAGGGGCCCCAGCCCCGCCCCCAGCCCCGCCCCAACCCCGCCCCCTCCCCAAAGTCTCCGCCCCCTCCCCTGCTTCCCGCGAACATTTGAGCAGGTAAGGGGGGGTGTGTGTGTGGGGGGGGAGGAGGCGCGGCCCACCCCCGGCACCGCAGGTCCCCAGCCCGTCCCCCGAGCCCCCGACCCGGCACCCGAGTCCCCGTCCGGGCCCAGCACCGGGCCCCCCCGAGCACCGCCGGCCGAGCCCCCGGCCCGGCCCGGCACCCGAGCCCCCGGCCCGGCACCCGGCCCCCCCGAGCACCGCCGGCTGAGCCCCCGGCCCGGCCCGGCACCCGAGCCCCCGGCCCGGCACCCGCCCCCCCCGAGCACCGCCGGCCGAGCCCCCGGCCCAGCACCCGGCCCGGCACCCGAGCCGCCGGCCGAGCCCCCCGGCCCAGCACCCGGCCACCCCGAGCACCGCCGGCACCCGACCCGGCACCCGACCCGCCGGCCGAGCCCCCCGGCCCAGCCCGGCACCCGAGCCCCCGGCCCGGCACCCGGCCCCCCCGAGCACCGCCGGCCGAAGCCCCCGGCCCAGCACCCGGCACCCTAGCCGCCGGCCGAGCCCCCCGGCCCGGCCCCGGGCCCCCCCGAGCACCGCCGGCCGAGCCCCCGGCCCGGCCCGGCACTGCCGGCCAGGCCCCCCGAGCCCCCGGCCCGGCCCCGGGCCCCCCCGAGCACCGCCGGCCGAGCCCCCGGCCCGGCACCCGAGTCCCCGGCCCGGCACCCGGCCCCCCCGAGCACCGCCGGCCGAGCCCCCGGCCCAGCACCCGGCCCGGCACCCGAGTCCCCGGCCCGGCACCCGGCCCCCCCGAGCACCGCCGGCCGAGCCCCCGGCCCGGCACCCGAGCCGCCGGCCGAGCCCACGGCCCAGCACCCGGCCCGGCACCCGAGCCGCCAGCCGAGCCCCCCGGTCCGGCCCCGGGCCCCCCCCGAGCACCGCCGGCTGAGCCCCCGAGCCCCCGGCCCGGCACCCGGCACCCGAGCCACCGACCGCATGTCCGATTTTCCCGGACATGTCCGGCTTTTTGGGATTTCCCCCCGGACGGGTATTTGGAGCCCAAAAAGCCGGACATGTCCGGGAAAATCCGGACGTATGGTAACCCTAGACAGGGTGCTACCAGCAGCACTCCGATCACTGACATTGCGGCAGCCTGGAGAAGGCTGCAGGCCCAGCTGAAGCCAATTATGCACTTTCTGTTGGGGTATTATGAGCACCTGGGTGGTAATCACTGGGCGAAAGAGGGAATTGGAAGAATATACGTGCAAGGGGCGACCCAGAAGGCAGCTCAGAGGATGAGTCTGGACTGAGGAGTGAGAGCTTGCCCTTGCCGTTAGCGTGCATTACACTGTGATACTTGGTGTGACGCATGGCCAGAAAGGGTTAAACATCCTGCAAAACAAATGACTCATATTCAACCCTTAAAGACATATGGGGAGATAATGTTTGTGTTTTTGTGTATTTATTTATATGGGTAGTGGTCAACAATGTTATCAACTCCCTGTCTACCGTATTCTGATAATTCAGAGATCAAAATAACATCCTGGCATTTAAATGGGGGGAGGGATAGCTCAGGGGTTTGAGTATTGGCCTGCTAAACCCCAAGTTGTGAGTTCAATCCTTGAGGGGGCTACTTAGGGATCTGGGGCAAAATCAGTACTTGGTCCTGCTAGTGAAGGCAGGGGGCTGGACTCAATGACCTTTCAAGGTCCCTTCCAGTTCTAGGAGATGGGAGATCTCCATTAATTATTATTATAAATGAATTGTAAACATGGGATATTGCTGTATTCATCTCTTTGAAATGTAGAGCCAATTATCTGTGAATGGTGGAGGAACAGGTAATTAATATATGGATATACCTATCTCATAGAACTGGAAGGGACCCTGAAAGGTTATTGAGTCCAGCCCTCCTGCCTTTGCTAGCAGGACCAAGCACTGATTTTTCCGCTAGATCTCTAAGTGGGCCCCTCAAGGATTGAACTCACAACCCTGGGTTTAAGAGGCCAATGCTCAAACCACTGAGCTATCCCTCCCCCTGCAATTGTCTTATGTTAATTCATATAGCTCAGTACCAGTGCTGGACCTCCTTCAAAGTTACCCTAACTGCCTATTGTTCCCCAAGGGACTCCGACTTGTCAGAGAAGGCTTGAAATTGTATAAAAGATCCTTGGGTTCCAATCCCTTTTATCTCAGATCTGCTTAAGCTTCATCAGGGGAAGTTTGAATTGCAAGATTGAGGTCCCAGTTCAGCAGGAAACACCCTGAATATGATATTGGACATTGGACTATAACCTATGGACTCAATTCTAAAAGAACTTTTTGCAACTACGAAGCTCACCATCTCTGCCACGTATCTGAACCTCAAGAATTGAACTCATGTCTGTATGTATATTGGTCTTTTAACCATACTCTCTCTCTTTTCTTTTTTAATAAATTTTAGTTTAGTTAATAAGAATTGCCCCTTTCTTTGCAGTTCACCCTAATTGAGTGACCTCAGCTGGCCCCCACTGGGATCCCAGTCACACTTGGCAAAGAAAGAATAAATAGACACTTGGTGAGAAAGGTAACAACTCGCTGTGTGTTTGACCATGAAACCACATGGACTGGCCAGGTTCACCGGGTAGTGACAGAGACACCCTGTGACACCTGGGGACTTGTTCGGGATTAATAACTCGCTCAGCTGAGAAGGATATGTGAGAAGGTGGGAGATCCGGGCACCGTGGACGAGATGCTGTGCCAGCTAGTGGAACAACGAAAGGAGATGCAGCAGACCCAGCAGGTGGAGAGGCAAGCACTTCTGAGTTGGCAGGCGGAGCAGCAGTGAACGTTATAAGAATTCATCAAGGAGCAGGTCCAGGTACTCCAACAGCTCCCGTAGAGGCTGGTGAGTGCCAGTGAGGGGACTGGAAATTGAACGGTGGGTCTGGGACTATGTGAGATGGTCCCAGGGGATGGCCCCAATGACTGTTTACTAACCTTTTGGGATGGTGGCTATTAATGCGAGATGGGACAAGGGTGCATGTGCATTGCAGCGAGCCCCTGAGTGAACACCAGGCCAAAGGACTATGATACACTGAAGGCCGCTATTGTGGACGGGGTTAGCCTGTCAGCTGAGAAACACCCCCAAAAATTCAGGACAGCCAGATGGAACTGCGGGATACAGCGCAGCAATGGTAGGACTGGGCCACTTGATGGTTGTGGCTGGAATAGACCAGACATTGAGGACCTAATGGACTCCATTATTCTGGAGCAGTTTACACAGAGTATCCCTGAGACTACAAGGGTCGGGGTTTGGAGGCATCAGCCAGAATCATTGGAGGCAGCGGTAAAATGAAGAGAGGAATGTGTGGAGGTAGACTTGCAATGGAAAGAGCTCTGTACCCCTATAACCAAGGGCACGGGGAAGAAGGTTGAAGAGCCACATGCATCAACGTCCAGGGAGGGGATGCCCAAGTAAAACAACGGTGCCCAGTTGCCTGCGCAGACGTCTGCTCCCAAGGCAGGAGCAAAGGACGCATACAGAGAGACTGCCCCTATGTGGACTGCGGGTTTGTGGAGTTCTGGGGGTGGACAGCTGTGACATACCAGGGTACAATCCAGGCTGATGAGTAGCTGGGTCACCCTGCCCTCTTCCCTGAGATGCCCTTTACACTGCTTTGCTGCTGTAGCCTCCAGTCTGGACTGCTCACAAACAATCTCCAGCATGCAAGTCATTCCCAGCTGTGTCCGTGGGTGAGCTGCAGCCTTGGCTCTTACGAGCCTTTGTTACACTGCCAACCCAACTCACTCGAGTCTTAGATTTCCCCCCAGAAAGGTATGTCCTGTACTGCCCAGCCCTTTCCCGGACAATACTAGTTCATATAAAAAGAACAGGAGTACTTGTGGCACCTTAGAGACTATACTAAAGATGCCACAAGTACTCCTGTTCTTTTTACGGATGCAGACTAACACGGCTGCTACTCTGAAACCAGTTTATATAAAGTCCATCGTTTCATCAATAGAAATAATGTGTGCACATCTTGTAACGCCATATGGAGTTTCCCAAACACTTCAGTTTAAACACACCGGAATAGACCAAACAATAAAACAAGTTTATTAACTACAGAAAGAGAGAGATTTTGAGCTAGTACAAGTAATGAGGCATAAAAGTCAGAACTGGTTACAAGAAAAATAAAGATAAAACACCACTTGTGCCTAATTTCACAAATTATGTGAAACTCAAGGCAAAGTTTTCTCGCCACATGCGCTCAGCATTCCTACTGACCAAACTTCTTAGGTCAGGATCCCATCTCCAGTTCCATGGCTGCTTCCTCTGTCCCTTCTGGTGCAGTGAATCGTTGGGCAGAGAGAGAGAGGAGGAGGTGCCTCGAGGCGTTTGTCCCTGCTTTTTATAACGTCAGTCCCCCTCTTGGAAAACATTTCCAGCTGAGATTCAGGAGACAGAGAAGGAAGGGAAGGGATGTTCCTTGATGCTTTTTCCTCATCTGGTGGAGCTCCTTTTGTTTCCCTTCCGGCTTGTTGGCTCTGTTTACTGCTTCAGTGCAAATTAAGCAGAGCACACATTCCTTTGTTTGAGACAGGCCTCTTTGGCTATTTCTCTGTTTGGAACGTGTGTTAAGATCACCATACGGGAATCTTATAACTTCACATGTAGCCACACGTATTTTATCAAGACAATAATGACCAGAAAATGATGTACAAAGATTATTACAGTAGTGTACAGGGTACATTCTGTCACAACAGCGTAAAAGGGGGATTGGGGATAAGGACTATTACTGTCAAAGAATGTGAAGAGCGACAAGGAGCTTTGTGGATTCAGCAGTGGCATGTTCCCTGGTTAGGCCTGGTTACACCATAGTGGTGACAGGAAAGGAGTAATGATAACAATCTATTGTTCACGTGGGGAAGAGAGCACTTATCCCATGGTGGTTATCCCCTTGGGAGTAGAAGGAAAGTTTAGATGACAGTGAGTAAGGATAGTAAAGTCTTTGCCTTACTCAGTAACGTTAGGAACAGACTGGACCCCATTCCCCTGGAGTAAAAAGGGAAGATGATGGGGGAAGGGACTCCAACTGGTGCATCTGCGCAAAAAGCTCATGTGTAGACCCTCCAGGGTGTTCTCCAGGTCCCATATGGGATATCCCTAGATATAAAGTAACAAGCTCGGAAAGCTGCGACACACTGAAGCACTTGAGGGGAGGAGGAAAAGGTGAGAAGTGGGCAGTGAAGCTGGAGTGCTAGGTCAGGGACACCTAGAGGAGAAGGAAGGCAAGCCCTGGGTAAGGCTCGGGATGGAGAATGAGCTGAAGAGAGAGAGAAGGGTCCTGACAAGGGAGCCTTAGTGTGTGAACCTAACCCGATAGTCTCAAACCAGGGGCTAGATAAGCCAGGGGAAGAGAGGGATTCCGAAATTGTGGATCTAGAGGGCCGGTTCACATGGGTAGATTTAAGCCCAGAGCCAATTAAACTGGGGGAAAGACCATGTGATTGGTGCGATGACCTGTGGGTCGAGGCAGTGCTGTGGGGAAAACCTCCACCTTCAAAATGTACTTTTTGTGGGTGGAAGGCCGGAGACTCTGCCTGGTGGTACATGGAAGGCCATCCCCAAAGGGCCCGGGAGTCCTCAGTAGAATGCCAACCCCATAAAGAGGGTAGGGCCTGGGCAGCAAAGAAGACCTTGTCAGGAGACAAGAAAATAAGGGGGGAGTTGTGTGACTGGGTGCTATCAGCAGCACTCTGATCCGGTGTGACTGTGAAACCACACAAACTGGCCAGGCAGTGCGGTTCATCGGCTAGTGACAGAGAGGCCCTGTGACAGGGACCTAAGCCTGTAGGCGTAGTACTGCTGTATTGGGGGGAGGCAAAGCGAGGGGGCGCACGCATTCTCGTGCATGCTGAAGCCAGTTCCCTTGGCTCCTTGGCTCTCTCCCCCTGCCTGAAGGGGTACCTGGGCTGCTGGGGCTGGGGCAGGGTATGGGACGGGCTGGCTTAATGGCAGCGCCCCAGCTGCTGCTCTCTGCTGTGGCGACCTGAGCACGGGAGCTGGGGCCACTCTGGCACCAACGGCGGCAACGCTGTGGCCGCGTGGTGCCTCCCTGTGCTTCTGCGGCCGCCTCCCTGCTAGGGCTGCTGCTGCTGAGGGGACGCCACATGCTGGAATCCCACTTCCCCCACCCCATTCCCATATCCCCTTCTCTTCCTCATCCCAACCCCCTTCCCTTCCCTACTGCCCCGCCCCATCCCCCTCTCCCCACTCCCACATCCCCTTTTCTTCCCCCTGCCCTATCCCCCCCGCTTCCCCACTGTCTCTTCCCCCAGCCCCAGCCCACCCCCCCTTGCTCTGCCCCCCTATGGGTACTCACCGTTGTACAGGAAACAAGCGGGCACTAGGACCTAGGAGGCAGCATCCCTGCCCTGGCCGGGGTGGGGAGTGGCATGTGACCCCACTTGCCCCCCTCCATGACTTACCTCTGTTTGGGAGGGCAATACCCCCCTGCACCCTGTCCCAAACTATGTCCATGCCTAAGCATGGTCTTAAATGTAAAGTGCTTTTCTTGGACATTTTGACTAGAGATGGATTTAAGCACATGTCTAAGTGCTTTGCTGAACTGAGGGCTGAAGGGCGTGATCCTGAAAGCCCACAGCAATCAAGGGGCGATGCTTTTGTCCAGCACAAGTGATAGGGCTTGATACACGGGTAGCTGGATGAAATTCTGTGTTACACGGGAGCTCATACTAGATTATCATAATGGTCTCTTCTGGCCCTAAAATCTATGACTCTTTCCACAGATTTCAATGAGCTTTAGAGCAGGCCTTAAAATCTAACGTCCTCTCTTTTGTCCAAGTGTCTGAGTAACATGTTGCTTGCTTATGAATGACTTGGGCTGAAAAAAAATTATGCGAGTTTATGCGGCTGCTTTGTCAGACGTGAAACAAAATGTCCAGAAGGATGCTGCCAAGATTGAGTGTGTGGAAATACTCTGGAATTTATTTATTATTGTTTTTTAAAGGTATCTCTGGCCAACACCTGCTGGGACATTTCACAAGGAGAAGATATTTTCTTATGCATCTCACGTGTCTGAGAATTAACATTTTTTTTTCTCCCGAGCTAATGCCAGGGAAATGCATTTATTTTTAAAACGAGGCGCAAACCAGCAACATTTTATTGGAACACTCTAAATACAAGTTGGCCTCTGAGCCACATTTCTTTCAGGCTGCACTGTGCCAGGAACATAGACCACCGTCTTTTATTTCCAGTTTCCAACGGAGATAGCCAGAAAAAGAAAATTAAAAATCAAGCTTTTCTTTTTTGTATTTCGGCGACCCTGATGTGGTTGCTGAGGCATGGCTTAGAAACACAAACGGTACGGCACATATGGAAGTCTACTGACGAGGCAAACCCAGTCCTAAAGCAACATGTTCACTCGGAAAAATTTATGTTCATGCTAAAGGAGCAGTGTAGTAATCAGTTTCAGTGGAAGTGAAAGGAATGCATTGGAGATGGAAAGGATTTTCTCCCCGGGATGTGAGTACAGGAGCTCCGTTAGACGCTTTCTCCTGGAGTTGCAAAAAGGCAGCTGCCTTTATTTGAAGGTGCAAATGGGCTTCCAAAAAATTGCATCTGCATTTTTTTCAGGCATGTGCACATGCCCATAAAGCTGGCAGATGGGTGGCCACTTACCTGATCATCAGGCATAAATCATGTTGTTAGCTGTTTAGTGATTAGGGTGCTGGTGTGCGACCTGGAAGATTTGGATTCAGTTCTTTGCTCTGCCACAGATGTCCTGTCAGACCGATAGCAAGGGACTTAGGCTCACTTTGCCTAAGTTCCCCATTTTACAAATGGGGATAATAGCACTTCCCTACTTTTACTGGGGTGCTGTGAGGATAAAGGCATCAAAGATTAGGAGATGTTCAGATACTCTGGTAACAGGTGCCATATAAGCACCTACAATAGATAGCTACTAATATTAACAGGAACAAAAACTGATTTCTTGATTTTTGTTCACATCTGGGCCTGCGTACAGATGTCTAACATACGGGTACATTTGTTAAAAGGCTGAAGTCCAAATTTGCATCTGCATTATTTTGCTCATGAACTGAGTTGCCTCTTGCACCTCCGCCTTTTGGGATTTACAAATGTGGAGCTGGAGGCGGAAGCTGTCAGCTGTGTGTCTGCAACCAATGATGGGGGCAGAAATTCAATTTAAAGTATGAGGATGCCACGAAAAGGAACCTGCCCTTCGCATATTTGGCCCCATATATACCCGTACACAGGCTGCCATTAAAAAGTCAGCCTTTGCCAACTGATTTGAGACACCACCATTTTTATAAAAAGCAACAGAGGGTCCTGTGGCACCTTTAAGACTAACAGATGTATTGGAGCATAAGCTTTCGTGGGTGAATATTCTCTGTTGCTTTTTACAGATCCAGACTAACACGGCTACCCCTCTGATACTTGACACCATTTTTATGCATGTTTAAAGAAAAAGAAAATTTAGAACTAATCAAAAAAGGTTAACAATTATTTCCTGCTCATTTTAAAATGTGATGATTATTTTGAGTACACAACGAATCCCATTGGAAAGTCATTTCTGCTGTTTCTATCTAAGGCCCTGATCTGCCGTTAAGAAGCACCTCCGTGCAGGATTGGTGTCTCAGAAATGACTGCTTTTCATCTAAGAAATATCACTGGTCCTGGAGTTTATTGTATTTGTTTTATACATATGACTATTTACATGTCTTTTTCAATGCATAATTTGTTGATTTCACCACATTTAAAGAGACAGCTATTTATTTTTTTAAATAGTTTTGGAAGCCTGATGGTAACCATGTCAATCCCATGGCTAAAGATTTTTATATAGAGCATTGTAGATCAATGGACAATGTACAGAATATGTTACAATGGGGCCTGTGTTAAGGATTTGTCAAGATTTCCATTATAAACTTCTATTTTCAAGGGTTTATAACTCAGTCGTAAAAATTCATTCCAGGCTGAAACTTGGCAAACAAAGTATCAACCCAGGAGAGTTTTTCTTTTACCAGATTTGCTTTAATGCTTTAAACTGATTTGTCCATTTTAAAATTATATGCGTGCTTTAGTTTATAGACTTTCTGTGTATACATGGTGTGTGCGCATGCGTTAACACAAACTCCATCCCTAGTGCTGAATTTGAAAGGAACTGACACAGCAAGCCCAGAGGTGCCAGGGCTATGAACTGCCAATCCTAGAGGAGCCCGGGCTCAGTCCCGACAAGCCCTGGCACAAATTAAGCCCTGTCCATGCCATACAAAACACGATGCTCAAGGAACATTGAATGTGCCAAGTGAAGCACTGAACAAGCTACAAAATGGCTAAACTTGGGGTTATACATTCAGCCTTAACTCTGACCCTTTGAGCATAAGCATTACAATGCTATCCTGGGGCCAGATCCTCTACTGGTATGAACAGGTGACTTCAATGGCGCTGCAGTAGAATCTCAGAGTTATGAACCCCACAGGAATGGGAGTTGTTTGTAACTCTGAAATGTTCATAACTCTGAACAAACCATTATGGTTGTTCTTTCAGCAAGTTTACAACTTAACATGGTCTTAATACAGCTTTGAAACTTTACTGTGCTGAAGAAAAATGCTGCTTTTAACCATCTTAACTTAAAGGAAACAAGCACAGAAACAGTTTTCTTACCTTCTCAAATCTTCTTTTTAAACTCCCCCCCCCTTTTTTTATGTTTAACACAGTACTATACTGTATTTGCTTTTTTTTTTTTTTTTTTGGTCTCTGCTACTGCCTGATTGCACACTTCCAGTTACAAATGAGGCGTGTGGTTGACCGGTCAGTTCATAACTCTGGTGTTCGTAACGCTGAAGTTCTATTGTAGGTTGATTTGCACCAGCTGAGGATCTGGCCTATTAATTAATTTGATCGTGTGCTATTCTTTCCCTATGAAGCCTGAGTTATGTGGGAGTCGGATCCAGCTCCCCTGTGGAAGTCTTTCCATTAATTCCAGTGGGAGTTGGATTGGATCCCCAGAGTACAGGCAGTGAAAGAAGCATTGGCATGTAGAAGGGGAGTCAGGGGACCGCTGGATCACCCCACACACTCTAGCCTGAATTCTTGTTGTGTCTATAATGTTGAAGTCAGTGGGAATTACAGATACTCAGCACCTCTTGGAAGCATTCAGTCCTTCGCAGGAGGGAACTCTGGCGTCATGGATCCTCAACCTTTGCTTCCATCCATGCAGGAAGCAGGATAGGCTCTTTCTTTGGGACTTGAGCATGCTAGGTTCAGGAACCAGCTACCACAGCAGCTGGTAACCCAGAGCTCCACCTCTGTGGCCAGATCCTGTATCTACAACGACAGAACTGCCATTGACGTCAATGGGGACATGTTGTCAGCAGTGCACTGTCGCTGGGGACACATCCTGCTCCTTTGAAAGGACCCAGACCTGGCTGATGGTTGCTGAGCTCAGGCCGTTCCTGTTGATTTGAATGAGAGTTCTGCCTTTTGCTGCTGCATAATATCCCCATGGTTCGTCTCCCCAGCAGCACCCGGATGGCTTTTCAGTGTAGCTGGCACAGGTCCTGACTCATCCCTCTGGGGTTCCTTTAATTAAGGATGGGAGTTTATTCCCATATATACTATAAATCCAGCATCCGCACAAACACACTTATAAGACATTTCGGAAGGCTCTACTCTCTGTATCTTGAACCTAAAAGAAAAGCAATAAAGAGCCTACATTATACACATGTGCACGCTGAGGGCTGTGGTTAACTCCCCTCAGATACATTTCAACCAGGGCTCCTTCATAATGGCCCCCAGAAGACCACTGAAATGTTGACATCCATAGTTTTAAATAGGTTCATTTAAAATATAAATCGCATTAGGGCAGATTTGTCCAAAACCAAATACACAAGTGGCATAAATAAAATAAATCAGAGCAGGCTGTGGCTAACCATAAATAGCCAACCTTTGCTGGCATCCATGCGAAACTGGTGACGCTGCGGCCAGTTTGTTACAAGTTAGCCGCGTGGTCAGGGGACTGCCATTTGGATCACCCCGACGGTCAGCTGAAGGCTCAGTAAGGGATCCAAACGTGTTCTGGCGAGGAAGGATTGTTCTGTTCTGTGGTTAAGGCATTGGATCTGGACTCAGGAGATCTGCGATCAGTTCCTGACTCCCTGTGGGACCTTGGACAAGACACTTATTCAATCGGTGCCTCAGGGCTTGTCTACATGGTGTAACAATATGCACTCGAGGGGTGTGCTTGCTAATTCACACCCATGCGTTGTGCACTAACTGGCCATGTAGACCTTGCTGGCGTGAATTAAAAGTTGCCTCATGTGTATTAATGTAGTGGTATTTCATACGTAGGATAGATCAGGGGTCGGCAACCTTTCAGAAGTGGGGTGCCGAGTCTTCATTTATTCACTCTAATTTAAGGTTTCGCGTGCCAGTAATACATTTTAATGTTTTTAGAAGGTCTCTTCCTCTAAGTCTATAATATATAACTAAACCATTGTTGTATGTAAAGTAAATAAGGTTTTTAAAATGTTTAAGAAGCTTCATTTAAAATTAAATTAAAATGCAGAGCCCCCCGGATCGGTGGCCAGGACCCAGGCAGTGTGAGTGCCACTGAAAATCAGCTCGCGTGCCGCCTTCGGCACACGTGCCATAGGTTGCCTACCCCTGGGATAGATCAAAGCACGCTAGGAATTTTTAGTGCATTGTCGACCTGGACACTTTGTGAGCATTAGGCTAGTGCGAGGTAGATTTACACCCCATCTCACCACAAATGAAGTGTTTATATAGACAGCCTCCAAATTAGGTTAATCCCATCATGGATTAATCGAATTTGGAATAAAACATTTTTATTCTGGAATCAGAACGTGTACACATGGAGTTAATCAGGAATAACTACTCTGCTTTAAATTCACACCTATCTTATTCCAGATTTTCATGTGTAGACTTACTAAGTGCCTACCACAATGTGTCTCCGGTCATTGCGGGGGCCTCTAGGCGACTGTAATACTCTTACTAATAGTAATGAAATCTTTATTGTTATTTATGACTTGTTAAGTACCGACAGTGAACTCAGCTCTGCACAGACAGCAAGTTAAGAAAGTCATTAATAAGAGGCAGGTTCAGAATGAAAAATAGAGTGGGTCAACAATTTTTCACCAAAATGTTTTTTTGGGGTTGGGAAAATGGCTCTTTGACGACATGGGATTTTTCACAATAAAATTTTCTCTTTTTGTTGAATTTTTTCAGACTTTTGTAAAAAAAAAAAATACAAACAAAAATCTGAAAAAATGTCAATTGTCACTTGTCTAAAATGGAAACCCTGTCAGATTTTGGTTGTAATACCTATAGATATATAAAAAATCAAGTATCAGGGGGTAGCCGTGTTAGTCTGTATCTACAAAAACAACAAGGAGTCTGGTGGCACCTTAAAGACTAACAGATTTATTTGGGCATAAGCTTTCGTGAGTAAAAACCTCACTTCTTCGGATGCATAGAGTGAAAGTGCCACCAGACTCCTTGTTGTTTTTATAAAAAATCAAATCAGTTTTGGTCTTTGCGTTTTTTCTCAATAACCCCTCCCACCCAGCCCGGCCAAGTCCGTGAAAGCCGTAGCCAAAAACTTTTTGTTTTTTTTCATTTTCATCTACATTTTTCATGGAGAACCCAACCAATTTTTGACCCATTCTAAAAGGGAAACCAGAAAGGGGTGTGCTATGTATTGTAACATTAAGAGTCTTTTGCTTCTTCCTCTGCAGTTGATGGGAGCATTGATTTTAAATACCTGAAATGTGGTGGTGTCTTCTTGTACTTGAGGCCAAAGATTTAACAGGAGGGGGAGAAATTGAGTCGGTTTAGGAGGTGTTTCATTTTCCTATTTAACAAAACAGTATCGCTGCGGCTTTTTCAAAGAACAACGTGACGGAAGTGGTATAAGCCAGGTTAGCCTCTTGGGGAACGTGAGTGAGGTCTGATTGAAACTGAAATAAAATTTGCACACATTCCTCTGCATTAAAGAAGGGTCAAAGACTATGCATCAAGGTGCCCAAGATAGCTGAGCCTAACCTCATGAAAGACACACAGGGAATTCCTAAGTTGCCGACAGAAAGGTCTTTGCAGTCTGCCGGGAGCCAAATGCTCCTGCTGGAAAAATAAGAAGCCAGGTTTGAAGTCTGGATCCAATGAATGGCCATCCAAAGAAGAGCACAGGGCAAGGGTATACAATGAGGAAAGATAAACAGCGTCCCTCTGAGTGATACATTCTGGCTTATTAGGCAAACCTAGTGCTGAAGATCGGTGGTGGGGGTGGGGGGCGTTAGATTGCTGCTTTTGAGGGAAATGGCTGTGAAAGGGTTAACAATTCAAACTAAACGATGTGAGGAGAGAATGCCAGTGCTTAGGACACCAGGCTAGGACTTGGGGGCCCTGGCCTCACTTCTCTGCTCCACCACAGACTTCCTATGTGACCTTGAGCTTCTGTGCCTCAGTTTCTTCTCTGTAAAATGTGGATAGTAGCACTGCCCAACCTCACAAGGGGTGCCAGAACAGGGCGGGGGGGGAAGGCAGGGGGCCATAGCCCCATCACTTTTTACCGGCCATAAGGGTGAGCGATGGGGAGGGAGGGAACGGAGAAGAGCGACAGGGGGCAGGGTCTTGGGAGGAAAAGGCGGCGCGGGGGGGAGGCCTGGGGGAGGAAGTGGGTTGGGGGCGGGGTCTCAGAGCGGGGCCACTTTTCGGGCACCAGTGGCCCCCCCCCACACTTTTAGGACGCTTCCGTTGCTCCAGCTGTGAGGATTAAAGATTGCAAGAAACTCAGATGCTACTATAATGGGGCTATTTAAATACCTAATCAGGTGACTATTTTGCTCATTAGAATTGTCATCCTTAACGTGCTGAGAGCATTTATGTTCTAACCCCGAAGTGTGAAGGCTTGCTTGTGTATATTAACCCCGGCAAAATTAACAACACCGCACCTGACAATTATATAGAGTCTTTGGTCCAAAATGCTCCTCACTCCTGCAATCTTTTATGCACAGGCTTAACTCGACTCATGTGAATAGTTCCATTGAAGACCGAGAGACTACTCATGTCTGGAGAGTTACTCATTCTCTCCACACCTGTCTGTGAGGGTAATTGGCTCATTGCTGGCACTGACAGGACTAAGAGATTCGGCATAAACATTTTACCCTGGCCCATTGCCAGCAGGCCATAGAGGTCATTGTTTTCTCCATTCTATACCTAGATGGGTAGGGGTACCGTCAGCCTGGGTGATGCAAAGGTTGCTGACGCTGGCCCCTCGATGCTTTTAGACAGCTCGGAGAGAGGCTGACTTCTGAACTAGGTAAGGCGGAGCCAGGGTTGGGTCTCACGCATGCAAGAAACTTCAGGCTCCTTCAAAGCGAAGGTCTAGTGAGGGTCATTGTCCAGGAAGAGCCAAATGACATGAACGATCTGAACTGGGGGGTGGGAGTCCACAGGTAACTCAAGGGAAACATAAATAAACAATGGGACTGCTCAAGGAGTAAGATGGTTCTCATTCAGTGAGAGCAAAATCTGGCCCTACTTCACTCCACACCTACAACAGCAACGGAGTAACACACAGAAACATTGACTCAGTTACATCCAGCAGAACAGTGCCAAAGGCCTTTCCTCTGTGCCTAGTTAAGTGCCTTTTGGGTCAGGTCTTCAGCTGATGTAATTCGACATGCCTCCACTGAAGCCAAAGGAGCTGTGCCGGTTTACATTCAGGTCCGGATTTGGTCCCTTTTGTCTTTAAACACAACGCACAAAGGAAGGGGCGGGGGGGAGAGACAAGGAAAATATTTGTGTAAGAAAGCTGTACTTGAAAAGACAGCTTTAAACTGGGAATAATAAGACCACTTTTATGGAAGCCTTTCTACATGTCGTAAAATATTTTTGAAAACATTGTAAAAAAGTACAGAGTCTCACACTAACGATGGCTGATTTTCTTTATGGAGCTGCCCGGCTTCCCAGAGGTGGGGGTATACGCACCATATGACACAGAGGTTGCTAGGGTAAGTAGTGTTTTCGCATCGATTACTGTAGTAAATAATAACATAAAAACGTGTGTCAACAGTGCGTTCCATACAGAGCTGCCCCTTAGGGCTGGCTGTTCTTTGCACATGGCCCAGTTTGCGTCACTTTCTGTATGCTTGATTAATTTTTTATCAATTTATTTATTTTTAGTAACATGCTGGTACAAATTTCTGTCGTCCAAGGAACATCTCTTTGGTAGGTTGTCGTATTGGGGCAAAAAATGGTTAATGCTGTAGGGGCTTAATCCCTCTTCTCCCCCTGTTGCCAAACTCAGGAAGAGAAGCATCTTAAAGTTCATGGACTAAGGGAACTTTCTATTATTTGCCCAGGCTGTTCGTTTTACTGACGCACTATTTCAAGAAGGGGCTCCCATCACTGTACTCCCTTCAACCTGTGATTAACCCCCGTCCCATGCATGCTTATGACTGGGGAATCTATTCATTTACTTTCCCATCTCAACAGAAATGCTTTCAAAGAACCAGAAGCAAAGAGGGAGGAAACAGAGAGGAGAAGGTGTCACCACCAGGGCTTGGACAGGCAGACCAAGTGGTCAAAGCAGGAGTCAAGCCGAAGGACAGAGCTGGGGTCAGCGTCAGGCCAAGGATCGGAGTTGGAGTCCGGCGGAGGTTCAGAACCAGAGTCAGGGACCAGGGGCAGCAATCAGGAATGACAGGCTGGGAAGCGAGGATCAGGGATAAGGCAGGAGAGCCGGGCTCAGGAGTCAGTCGAGAAGGCAAGGTCCAATGTAGCCGTCAGCAAGGGATTTATCCAGTTGCACAAACAACTTACAGTCCTTCTGTCTGGCTTAAATAGTGCAGCCATTACCAATAATCAGTGGGGCTGGGCGTTCCTCTAATCAGGACTTCTGGGGGAGGTGCCTTTGGTGGGACCAGGGTTCCCTTAGCCCTTCTGTCCACCAGTTACTCATAAGCTTCTGGATGATGGCTTGTGTCTGATGGCTGCCTGGGGACCTATAGATGTGGGTTCAAGACCGCTGGATCCTCACAGGAGGATGGTCTTGTTGTTAAAGTGCTGGCTTTTGACTCAGAAGAAGTGGGGTCCATTCCCGGCTCTTTCTGTGTAAGCCAGGAAAAGTCGTTGAATCTCTTAGTGCTTCAATTTCCCATCTGTAAAATGGGAGTAATAATACTTCTGTGTTTAGCCTGGGGCTGGGATTCACTCTCACTAGTGTTTGTACAGTGCCTAGCACAATGAGGCCCTCATCTCTAGATGCCATTGTCAAACTGATGATAGTCGTAGCTCTGGGCAAACAGATGTGTAACAACTACACTTGGACAGAAGTGTGAACACTTGGTACTTGAAATATACATTGGGTACATTGTCAATATAAGAGAGGACTTGGCATGTGTCACTGGAGGGAGGTTGGGATGGGGGATGATGACCTCACAAGGGGATCTAATAATATCTTCCCTTGTGAAAATGTCATGGATCAGGACCCCATGGTGCTAGGTGCTGTACAAACACAGAACAAAGAGATAGTCCCTAGCCCAAAGAGCTTTCACTCTACATATGTCTCGAGAGCAGTGGTGGGAAACCTGCAGCCCACGCCGCTTCCTGCAGCTCCCATTGGCCAGGAACAGTGAACCGCGGCCACCGGGAGCTGCGGGCGGTCGTGGCTGCGGGTGGTCAATGTAAACAAACTGTCTCGTGGCCCGCCAGCAGATTACCCTGATGGACAGCATGCAGCCCGCGGGCTGCAGATTGACGACCACTGCTCTAGATGTTTAAATGTAGGCACCTAAGGTGACAAATGATAAATAATTGCTAGCTCTCATATATAGCTTTTCATTGGGCGATCTCAAAACCCAATACAAAGGAGGTCAGTATCATATCTCTATTTTAGAGAGGGAGGAAACTGAGGCACAGAGCAGGGAAGTGACTTGACTAGGGAGAGCTAGGAGACCAAGGGCAAAGCTGGGACTAGAACCCACATCTTCTGAATCCCAGTTTGTGGCCACTAGGCCACACTGCCTCCCCCAAATTACACAGGCTGGGCTACTGCGGGACTCAAGATCACATCTTCACTCTCTGTTTCAGCTTCTTTCTGCCTGCTGCCTAAACCCACAAGTCTTGTTTTTTTGAGCTGGTTCTCCCTGGGGTCGGGTTCCGGATTACTCTACAACTCCAAAGGATTATTTTTAAAGCATCATTATTAAATATACTTCATGCAGAACAATTATCTCGTATTTTTCATTAGCAATAAAAAAGTCAGCCTTTATCAGCCCTCTAAGGGTGTAGTGCAGCCCAGATACCAACAGTACATGTAATAAATAACACACTGCACCATTTCCATATAGACCACACAAAAAAAAAAAAAGGTTTGTTTTTTTCCAGATTCCAACGGGCTGCGATTTTTAACTAACTAAATTAAAAACAGATATGGTATTCCAATGGGGAGCTGCCAGGAACTCCCCCCCCTTAAACTTTTCTATTTGAAATGCATAGGAGAAATGCATGCAGTCATCCAAAGGAACAAATGACGTCCCTGCATGCGCTGGGGGTTTTGGGGGCAGAGGGGAGGAGAGGAAAACGGAACATACAGAATTACTTTCTAGCGACACATGAATAAACAGCTTTAGTTAATAAACCAGAGACTGGAGAGAACTATTTGGAGAGAGTGGAAGGAAGTGAGGGATTAGCGAGTAAATAGGAGAGCAGCACTGGGAAATAACATGGCAGCATCGAGGAGTGGTAGGGATTGGAAGGCAGAGAGAAATCTGCCTGTTTGGAGCAACACTGCGGGAGAACTAGGGGAAGGGGATTTAGAGTCTAAATTTGAGCTCTGGTGAAACTAAGTCACTTCTTATTTGCCTCCAAAGCTGAATCCCTCCCTAAAACGATGTGACCTATTTCAGGAACGGCTTCACCATTGCAAACTCTCAGATGGTTTCTTTATTCTGAAGCATGGTTAAACAGGAGGATGCATCTCTGAGGAGCGAAGACGGTGGGCAAGCAGTGCCAGTCTGACTGTCAAAGAATGGAGTGCTTTTGAATGGTCACGCACAGCTCCCATGCAGGCTTGATTGACAGCCCCGGAGCTGGGTGCACGATAGTGACTTGATGACTTTTTGCAACTGTCTGAAAAGCTTAGATAAGCGCACAGCCGTTTTTATTATTCTAAGAGGCAGAAGCCTCGCCTTACCGAGCAGTAACAAATACGGACATTCACGACCAGGATTAGGAACAAACTGCATTGGTGGGCGAGGGCCAGAGGCAGAGCCGAACTGGAGCGTAACTCAAAACCTCCACAGCTGTTTTCATTTTCCTCCCTTCAACACAGTCCCTGTGTGGCACTTCAGGGAGAATTATGAAAGTGGCGTGTAATTCAGAGAAGTAATGTCTTTTTCCCCCCTCAACCCCCCCCCCCCCCCGCAGTAATGAAAACTGCTGTGGTAGATCATTTTCGATTCAAGGGAAATATTAGATTCTATTTACTGCATGTTAGATAACAATAGATTTTAGCTAGTGCCTTGTTTTAAAGGCCTGTTGCCTTCAGCTCTCTCTCCCTTCCTCCCTCCTACCCAATCTGAGCCACTTTTCATCCTGGTTTATATCCTTTGGTTAAAAATAGTGCAAAGGGCTTGGAGAACTGGGGACAGATCCTCAGCTGGCACAAATCAGTGTAACTTCATTGGCTTTAATGAATTACACTGGCTGAAGCCGAGCGGCTGGTTGATTTCGGTATGGCTAATGATTTGTATGGTGTTGACTAGGCAGGTCACAACATTTTGATTAAAAAATGAGAGCCGTTTACAATTAACATGGCATCCATTACAAGGATTAAATGCTGGCTAGCTGATGGGTCTCAAAATGTTATTGTAAATGGGGAATCATAATTGAGCTTGGGTGTGTCTAGTGGGGTCCTGCAGGGATCAGTTCTTGGCCCTATGCTTTTTAACAGTTTTATCAATTAGAAAGAAGAAAGAAAGAAGAAGACATAAAACCATCACTGATAAAGTTTACAGATGACACAAAAATTGGTGGAGTGGTAAATAATGAAGAGGACAGGTCACTGATACAGAGCGTTCTGGATCATTTAGAGAGCTGGGTGCAAGTAAACACAATAGGTTTTAATATGGCTAAATGGTATACATCTGGGAACAAAGAATGTAGGTCATACTTACAGGATAGGGGACTGTATCCTGGGAAAAAGCAACTCTGAAAAAAACTTGGGGGTCATGGTGGATAATCAACTGAACATGAGCTCCTGGTGCAACTCTGTGGTCAAAGGGACTAATGCGATCCTGGGATGCATAAACAGGGGAATTTTGAGTAGGAGGAGAGAGGTTATTTGACCTCTGTATTCAGGACTGGTGCGACCGCTGTGGGAATACTGCATCCAGTTCTGGTGGCCGCAGTTCAAGAAGGATGTTGATAAATTGGAGAGGGTTCATGGAAGAGCCACAAGAATGATTAAAGGATTAGAAAACTGCTTTATAATGATAACCACAAGGAGCAAAATAAAGAGAAGGTTAAATGGTGACTTGTTACAGTCTATAGGTATCTATATGGGGAACAAATATTTGATATTTCTCTAGCAGAGAAAGGCATAAGAAGCGCCACTGGCTGGAAGATGAAGCTAGACAAATTCAGACTGAAATTCACCTCCTTCACTGGAGGTTTTCAAAAGGAGGCTGGGTAGCCATCTGTCTTGGATGGTTTAGACACAACAAATCCTGCATCTTGGCAGGGGGTTAGACTAAATGACCCTTGCGGTCCCTTCTAACCCTATGGTTCTATCATTTTTAACAGTGATAGTAATTAACCATTAGAACAACTTACCAAGTGTCTTGATAGGTTCTCCATCACTGGCAATTTTTAAATCAAGATTATATGTTTTTGGGTTCTTTTTCTGAAAGATCTGCTCTAGGAATTATTTTGGGGAAGGTCTATGGCCGGTGTTGTATAGGAGATCAAATAAAGATGATCACAACTGTCCCTCTGGCCTTGGAATCCCTTCTTGAAATACCTTAATTGAATTTAATAGGGGTGAAAACAGTACAGGTCTATAAGCTTTTAATAGGTTTCCACGGAAATGACTCCAGAAACAATAGGGCCAGATCCTCTGATTTATGCAACTGATTTACCCCACCTGAGGGTAAATGAGAGAATTATGTCCTTTCCATAGGCCACATTCTCTGCTGGTATAACTCCTTTCATTTTATTCATTCCAGTAGAGTTTTGGCCTTACGTATGTTTTGAAGAGAGCTATGAAAGAAACTTTTTCCATTCCCATGAAAACATTTGAGACATCAAAAAATGTTCCCGTTCTGAATTGGGATGGAAAGTTGAAAGCTTAAAAATTTTCTCAGGTGGAAAGTCTGAAAAAAATATTTGGTTTGGATCAATCAAAACATTTGGTTTCGATAATTTCAAAATGCTTCATTTTGATTTGGACCATGTTAATTTTTTTATACAATAATTAGTTCACTTTTCAAAACAAACGGTCGTATTGAACTGGAAAAACTGGACTTTTCCATTTTGAAAAAAGTCAAAACAGAATATGTTGAAAATTCGGAGACTTTTTCATCAACATTTTTTGAGTAAAAAAATGAATCAAAACTGACTCTTTCCCATGCAAATTTTTAGTTTTGATGAATTGTCATTTTCTGATGACAAAATGTTTTGTCAAAAAAATCCCGACCGGCTCTAGTTTTGAACTATCTTGTAGCACTCTATGGGAAAGATATAATTCTTCATTTAAAAAAAAAAAACCCTATAGAATCATACTAAGCCGTTGCTAAATTGTAGAGTAATTTCCTCTAACAATTTCATGTTACTTTTATTTAAGAAAAGATAATTAATTGAATGATTGGAAACAGCTACACATGTATATGGACACATGTATATGTGCCATCGTAGACACATGGCTTTAATGTCAAGTAGGTTAAAATGTTTTCTTTTATTGTGGAGCATTTATCAAGATTGCTACATGGGAGGTCTCTCCTGGTAGCTATGTGGTACCGATGTAGGGCAAGTTTTTAACATGATCAGCCTATGACGTCATGGTTGTGGAACGTAGCAGTAAATGTATTTCTCCTGTTGTGATAACCACACCTATGAGAGTGAAACAAGAGTCCTTGGGTTTTGATTCGGCTCTGCTAGGAAAGCAGAAATGTTTCCAGGTCGGTCAGACTGTGGCCGCATATCCCAGGTTGGTTGCTGGTGATCAGTTTGCTGAACTTTGAGTTGTATATAAAGTAGCTACCTTTACTATATACAAAACAGTAATTAGTTTTAAAGCCTATCCGTTTGCTTGTATAACTCTGGGGAGCTACTGCAGCTAAGCAAAAAAGCATTATAAAACAAACTGTTATGAGTCACTCACAAATATAATATAGTAAAGATAATAGCTAGGCAGCTGGTGTGTGCCGAGATTACTGCTTGTCATGCTGACCAATATTGTACCATTGTTTCCTTGTACTCCCCCAGGTCTGCATCCACCTGCTATCTTGTTCTTCAATTGCAAACTCTTTGGGGGCAGGGACCGTTTTTTTGTTCTGTGTTTATACAGCACCGAGCACAATGGGATCCTGGACCGGGACTGGCTAAATAATAAACATCAACTGTAATCACCAAGGGGAACTTGACACAGAGGCCGTCCCCGCAGGTCTGACACAGACAACAGTGCCAGGGCAGTCCTTCTGAAGTCAGTTAGGGTTTTCCCTCAGTGAGACTGCAGATTTGTATCCAAAAACTATTCAGGTCAATGGGAGTCTTTCCATTGACTGGAATGAACTTCGGATCTGGCTGTCAATCATTACAATTTACAGGTAGTTATCATGAAAAAATGGTGGTGTTGCACCTAAGTTAAATGTACATTTCTTGGGCATGCGAAGGTAATTTTGACCAAAAGAATAAACAATGTTGATGTTTTCTATTGAGCATTAACATTTCTCACAGTGTAGGCAGGACCTTTGGAAGAGAGCATTCATTGTAAACTAAGGCCCTGAGCTTGTGAATAATTACACATGGGCTTAACCTTAAGGATGTGAGTAGTCTCACTGACTTCAAGATAAGCAGGTACGTAAGTCTTTTATGGAATTGGGCCCTATAGTACAGCAATGGCCCAAACCACTACAGCTTACAATACGGGGCTTATGCAGCATTTCGGATCAATTCTGTCGCATATTTCATAAGGGACCCTTTAATAACTGGAGAATTTCCTCCCATATCTTAAGACAATAAAGAAGGAATTTTTGTGTGGTGGCCTGTTCCTCCTCCCCTGGCCGATTTTTTATGACTGAGGAATCCTTTATTGTATGTGTAATAAAAACTTGATGTGGGCTACCATTTTTGAATTTACTGTGTTGTTAAATACAAAATGTATCCATATACACAAGCTGGACTGTGGTTGGAGTTGATCCTGAACCTGGCACAAACAGAAAATTGGGCAAAAGAAAGAGATTCTCAAGGATTATAATAGAAGAATTACTGGGAACAAATTTAGGCCTGGATCCTATAAGAGACAGATGTCAAAGGGGTACCGTGGACCTGCAGGCATCCACCCATACACAAATAGCTTCTTGCAGCATTGGTGCCTTCATTTTTCATTTTAAATGTTGTCCTGCTGTGTTGTGAAACTAAATGCGGCACCACTGTGTTGATGCATGGAATGTTAAACTGAATATAAACAGAAAATAAAACTGACAAGTCTAGTTTCATTGTCCACAATGAATGAAGTAAAAAAAGTAAACAAACATCACAAGTGATGAAAAGTAAATTATATACATATAATACGTTTACAGTTTTCATTGTTAATGAACTAATATGTTGTGCCTTAGAGATGGAAAGGACGGTCAAGTGATTAGGGTACTAGCTTGGGACTCTGGAGACCCACATTTGATTCCTTGCTCCTCTACAGACTTCCTGTGTGTCCTTGAATAAATCACGCAGTCTCTCTGTGCCTCAGTTTCCCATCAGTAAAATGGGGATACTAGCCCTTTCCTAACTCATAGGGGTGTTTTGAGGGTAAATTAATTAAAGATTATGAGACACTCAGTTATTATGGTAATAGGATTACATTTAAGTACCGAAGATAGATACTCTAGCAAGGAAATTAAATTTAAAACAATACTGACAGTGTCCCTTTAATATAATATACATAGCACTTGCATAATGTTTGATAGGCCCGATCCTCAATATTAACTTCAGTGGCCTTTGGATCGGGTGTGTGAATGAGATAGAAAAAATGAAGATACGGCCCCACTAGAAATCTTTCCTTCCTTCCCACGGAATGTGATCAAAAACTTTCACTGAGAACAATAAGGCACCAAGATAAATAGAGACTGCTGCTGTTGCCTCATTTCTGCAGAAATACTTGGAAGCAACAATCAGATAAAGGAGATCAAGAATTGACGGGAAATAATTAGAAGCTGTTAAGCAAGCTATTTATCTGGGCCAAGGGCTGGTGCCCTGCACATGCTATTTCTATTTGGAGAATGAGGATCATCAGCATCCCTGCAATTCAATCTCATCTGCCAGTAGGCCATAACAAATACCAGGTCTGCAGTTTTCACGGTGGAAAAAGGGTCCTTCGGCGTTTCTCTTGAGACTGCCCTGCCAGTAGCACTTTTTGCAGCAGCACCTCAGAGGTCACGGCTCTTGCTGCAGCCATCCTACAATTAAAGAGAGAGAGAGAAAAGGGGGCCTGATTCACCTCTCGCATGCAGCAGTGTAAATTGGGACTGCCGGAGCCGATGGAGTTACACTGAGGTAAATGAGACCAGAATCGAGCCCAATATGGTGGAACAATAGAAATGGTCTCATTTTAAATGGGACAAATGAGAAGCATTCTGGTCTAGTGGATACGGCACAAGGCTGGGAGTCAGGAGACCTGGAATATATTCCTCACTCACTGTGGGATTGCACATTGGTGTCTCTGTTTGCCCTCCTACCCTTTATCTGTCTCGTCTATTTGGAGTCAGACTGTGAGCTTTTGGAAGCAGGGACTATCTCTTACTGTGTGTCTGTACTAGGTGGGACTGCTAGGTGTTACCGTACCACAAATCATAATGAAACATAGGTTACATGCTCCATCCTTTACCCCATTGATCCTATGAGTTTTAAGCTACCAGTACACCGTATATAGAGGGTCAGCGCCTGTTCCCATTGGCGTCAGGGGGAGTTTTGCTGTTGTCGTAAGTGGAAGCAGGGCCAGATTCACAGAATAACATTGGATTCCAGGGAGTGAGTTAAGGACATAGAGGCAACCTCCCTGACAATATACCTATTGTTGCATCATGTTACATCACAGGCAAACATTATAGTGTAAAGAGTACAGTGCGTGTGCAGGAGATCCTTTATAGAACATAAATATCGTGGTCACTTAGTGAGGGGTTTCTTTTTTTGTTGTTTAAAGACAGTCCACATTACGTGCTGAATGTTTTTAAAACTAAACCAATATTTATCCAGAGGTGGCCAAAACTGTATCTGAAAAAACCACCTCCGATAATTTTTGACCTCTCTAACGCTAATAATCTGCTTAAACTTCTTTAAACCATCTTAAAGAAACCAGACTCACCACTGCTGACAACTCACATACCTAGTTTTTAATGTGGTGTTATTTTAAATGGCTGAGTTTATAAACCTCTGAAGATTGAGGTTTGTAATAGAAATGCTGACAGATCCTTAACACTCCATCCCATAATAACAAAGTTTCAAAACGAATGGGGGCTGGGGACATAGCTACTCATATTCTTGTTTTGGATTTTTTTTCCTCTTTATTGACTTAACTGGTGTAGCCAGATAAATGGTTTTCCTGTGAATTCATCTTGAGTGCCAAATCAAGATGGCAGATCCGAGACATTTAGTAAGAGAAAGTATGTTATGCATCAGCTGTGGATTGATTCCACAAGTCTCCTGTGAACGTCTCCCTCCTTAACCGCCATGTACCACTTACTTAACCTCCTCTCTTCTGATTGGGGAGGGCACCTAAAGGCTAGAATTGGCCAAATACAGATGTGAGTCTGTTTCCAGTTCAAACTAAGTCTGTTCGGAGAGGGAGAACCATACATATATATATATATATATTAACAAATAATTTGCGAAACCAAGCTCCAGGAATGAGTCTAAATGACAGTAGGATGGATTCCAATGTACGAACCAATGGGCCTAATTTTTTGTGGGTATAAATTAACTTCAACGGAGCTATGTTGATTTGCACCCGCTGAGGATCTGGCCCAAAGTGTGTAAAACAGGGTAGCTGAGGATCATAAATATATGCCTGAATATTGTGGTAATAGTCATGAAAAACGGCATATCAGGGGTGGACTGGCTTTTTATGTTCACTGTCCATGTAAAACATTCCTTATGCACTTCCTGGTTAATGTTTTTTTCCCTCCTATCTGGATAGTAAAACTCCATGGGGGGAAAATGCCGAGTAAGATTTACGTCCTCAGCAGTCAATGTGTTAATTTATGCTGTGCAGTAGAGAGGCTATGTTGCCATATCATCATTAAATTAAGATGTTCAGGCCAGATGAGGAATCTTGATAACAAGCTTTATTGCACAAAGGGTTTCAGTTTTTGATTAGCCTCATAGACATAGCAAATGGAGCTCAGTGGGCTACCGTCAATGTCAAATGTTTCTGTGGCCTCAAGTTTTTATCTCTTTCTGATCATTGATGTATTTGATCTTTGCACTGTGTTATCTACCCTTACTATTTGAGTTCTCAAGTTAAGGAACGCCCAATTTTCCTAGAAAAGTTCAGACTATATAGAAACAATTCTGTCTGCATGCTATATTTGTTGTGTCTATTCTTTCCTCCTTTGTTCTCTTTTCTAGAGCTCTCATGAAAGAAGGGAAATCGTGTGTGGTTTTTTTTAAAGAGTTCATCGGGTTTTGCCTCCCTCCACCCCCGATTTGAATTAATATTATCTTCTTTCATCCCATGTGTACCCCAAATTTCCATTGACTTCAGTGTGGGAAACTTGAGAAGGAGAGTGCTAGTTAATCATCCTTAACTTGGAATGATTTCTTCACATCCCGCCTTCTGTCCCATTCTCAGCACTGAAGTCAATGAGAGATTTGTCTAAATGAAGAGGACAGGATCTGACCCTCTGATATCCCAGAAAGTTATGACTCTCTGGGCCAAACCATGATCTGACATAAGTGTAACTCAAAAGTGACTCCCTTACCTCAGTGGAGTTACTCTGGATTTACATTGGTGTAACAGTGATCATAATCTGGCCCTGTGAGCTAGGAATAAGCCTGTGTATTGGAATGACCTTTCAGCAACAAGAACATTTGCTTTAGTACAAAAATCCCTAGTAATGAAAGAAGAGAGAGATTTTAAAAAGTAAGAAGTATTGCTTATAAATAGTGGGCCGGAGCCTTAGCTGGGATGAATCACCAAGGTTTCATTGACTTCAGTGGAACGAGGCAGTTTTACACCAGCAGAGAATCTGGCCTGGAATATTTGCAATGGTTTCCATGAGGCATCCGACACTCTTCAGTATAAGGATTTTTTTTTTTGTTTGCTTGTTTTGGATATTATGGAAGAGGGAGCGGACTAAGAGAATGAATCTACTGACAGTAACAACAACAAAGAGGGTTAATTTATATCCTCCTCCTCCCTACAAGGAAAAACAAAGCAGTTATCAGGCAAGTTTATTAAAACCATAACACTGGCCAAAAGGGCTATAAAACTATAAATCAAAGCCAGTTAAATGTGAGCGTTTCCTTTAAAACAAGCATCTAGACATGAACGAGCACGGAACTTGTTTTCCCGCAAAATTCTGTTATCATCATGACTGTGGGGATCTGATGCCAAGTTCATAATTTTAAGCATCCTGTTTGTAATTTTGCTGAGTTTTCAGCATTAGTACTGGTATTTTGGATTATGTCTCTGGCTTCAGTTGCTACATTCAACCAGCTGGGGTTACTGTATATGTGTGTGTGGTCAAATTTACTGTGAACCGATTAGGATATTAAACAAAATGAAATAAACATGTAAAACTAAAAACCTTCCAGGAGTTGAGGTTTACTTCTATCGAAAGATTACAGCTGGAAAATATAACGTAAAATTAAATTCATTCCTAATAGCAAGATTTTTTTTTATCACCACTATTTTATTTTCAAAGAAAATAAGTAGAAATCATGCTTTATGTGTAAGTTCCTGTGTCTGTAATGAAAATATTCCACAATGGAAATATTTATTTTTAGGAATTATATCACCACATAGATTTGGGTTTTCTGACATTTTGTTAAACATTCCAGAGATGCAGAGAAAAAGAGAAAGAGAAGCATTTTCTTGATTTTTCTTCTGTTTTGTACCCCCCCACCAAATAGCCTCAAATGGTCTAAATCAACAGAGATCTAAGGATGACCTGAGCTAGTCTAATCTAATCTGTTCTGTTCTGTCTCGTTTCTTAGAGATGTCAGGAAATTATTTTCTTTTTCCTGCAATATTTTTTACAAAAGTAAAATACTTCAATTTTTATTGAAAATTTTGAGGTTTTTGTAAAAACAACAACAACAACAAAAACCCCTAAAACAAACCCCCAAACTTGAAAATTGAAAATATTTTTATTTTGGGTCACTGAAAACAAAGTTTTTCACTTGCTAAAAACTGAAAACATTTTGTTTTTTCACTGACCAGAAACTGATTTTTTTCTTTTTCAGTTTTTGGAAAATCAGTTTTCAACAAAACCCCAACATTTTTCAAGACAAATTGAATTTTTTTTTGTGAAAATTTCCATTTTGTTGAAAAGTCAGTTTTCATTGGATTTTTTTTTAACCAGCTCATCCATCCACCTGTCCATCTATCCATCCATCTACATATGTGTCCCTCATCACTGTCTCTGAGCACCTCCACAAATTAAAAATGAACAATGGATAAAATTCTCTAAAAAATCCTGGATCCCTATTCTCTTGCCATAGGGTGAGTAACTGCCACTGAAAACTATTCTAGTGGAAAATACTGTGTTTTGTGGTAAGAGAATTTTTCTATTTTATGGGCCAAATCCTGGTCTCCCACTGGTGTAAATCAGGAATAATTTCATTGAGCTGAATGGATTTACATCAGGATAAATGATATTGGAATCTGACTCTATATCTTTATTTTAATCTTACAGTGAATACACTATTTACAAAATCATAAAAACAGGAAACAAGTTAAACCAGTTTGCTCTTCAACAGAGGCCTAAATTACAAGAGAATTAGCTTTCTAGTTAGAAAACAAAGTGGCACACAGAGTACATGTTTTTTTCCTACAAAAATACCGGGTAATATTGACAATAAAAAACTGGGCCGGGTAAAGGAAAAGAACTAAGAAACGTCTCCATAGGATTGGAAGCTTCTAATGTGACACACTGTAAAATAACAATGGTACAAGTTCGTCCCTGTGAGGAAACTACCAGTTGCATTTTGATTAGTTATTTTTCAGCCCAGTCCTGTATATGGTATATCTTGTTACAGGTTTAAAAAATTGCAAATATTAAACTTTGCTATTAAACCTGATGCAAAATTGGGATCTGGTTTCAGTGATAGGTGAACAGAGTCCCGGTGTAGGAATGTTCAAAACAATTAGGTGTCCCTCACAGAAGACTTGCCAGAATTTTGTGTTTTGAGACCATTATCTTAATCCCAAGAGATTCCGCACATCTCCTTTCCAGATTCAGGATATAGGCACTGGATTGGGACTCCAGAGATCTGGATTATTTCCTGCCACTGAACTGTTATGTGACATTGGGCAAGTCATGTCACTTCACTTCTTTGTATGTCTGCTCACGGGTGCCAATTTTCTTCTTTCGGGGTGGGTGCTCCACCCCGAGGTCCTGCCCCCCACTCCGCTTCCCCCAAAGCCCCATCCTTGCTCCGCCTCTTCCCGCCTCTGCTCCACCCCCGCTCTGCCCCTCCCTGCAGCTCCTCCCACCCACCACTAAACAGCTGATTGGCAGGTGGTTGGTGGGGGATGAGCACTCACTAATTTTTTTCTGCTTTGGAACCACATATTCTGATGGAATTTGGCTTTCTCACATTTCTCTGATCAGCTCTAATTGCACACAAAGAATTTTAAACATTCTGGCTAAAAATTCCTTAGGAGTCTTCTTGCAAAATTCTTTTCCTGGTTGTGAACTACCTCTATTTTAGCAGGATAAAAGATGTCTGGAGTTGCTTTTACTAACTTTATACTTGATGCGAGTGTTCTTCTTTTGTTTGGCATGGTTGATCCCATTACAGTTAATGGTGCTTGGATCCTTCGGTTTTCAAATATAATTTCCATTTTGCTGCTTTAAAAATCTTCAGCCTGTTCCCCCGCTGGTATAAAATGACATAGCTCCATTGATTTTAAAGGATCATAGCCAATTGCCACCAGCTAGGGATCTGGCCCAAGTGTTTTGATGTGGAAGATCAGAGACTGTTGACGTTACAGCAGTTGTGGAGATGATTTCCTAGGGCATCTCAAAACAAGGTTCAGTACCTGGCAGGTGTTCTTCAATATTCATGTCCATACATACCTGGAGTAAGTTAGTCAGAAAATCAGTAAAGGCTGGACCTACCCTCCACTGGGATCTTGCAGCACATGGATGGTTTTAATTATTTGCCAGTTCATTTAATGGCTTCTTTCAAGGGCTATGACATTTTCAGCCTCTGGCACAAACAATATTTTCAGTTCTCCAATAGCTGCTTCCTAGGATGGATGGTTTTCTAAAGATATCCACCCATCTGCTCAGTCTCTGATTTTTTGTCCCGAATCTTCCACTTTAATCACACCAATATGAAGGGTTACCTGCATTCATTTTTGGGGAGAAGAAGCAGTTTTCCCAGCACTTATAAACGAGCCATCTTGGCCTCAAGTTGCCACCAAATGGGTGGGGAGAATGCCTTTGGTTCTGATCTTCTGGTTTTTGTTTTTATCAACATGGAGTTCCTCCTTTATTCTCACACCTTAACTGAGATTAGGATACAATTAGCCAGTTTTTCTCCTGACTCTCTCCCTCTCTCTCTCTCTCACACACACATGCACACAGATTGTTTTTTTAATAAATTCATAGATTTTAAAACCCGAAGGGACCATTAAATCATTTAGTCTGGCCACCTGTATAGCACAAACCATACAATTTCAGCCAGTTACTAATGTATTGACTGCAATTACATGTGCCTTTCAGAAAAGCATCCAGTCTTGATTTGAAGACATCAAGGGATGGAGAATCCACCATTTCCCATCCCCTGGTAGTTTGTTCCCATGGTGAATCACCCTCACTGTTTAAAATGTGTGGCTTATTTCTTTGGATTTGTCTGGCTTTAACTTCTAGCCTTTGGTTTTTGTTCTGCCTTTCTCCTGTAGGCTAAAGAGCCCTTTAGTACCTGATATTTTTTCCTTATGAAGGTACTGATTTTAAATTTTTATTAAAGTTAATGTTTAAAATCAAATTTACACAAGTTAAGAGGGAAGGCACTGGACATCTGGGGTCGGGCTTGGGTTATGGGGGATTGCAAGTATCAGTTACAAGGTTCACCAGGTACATACATATCACATAACCAACATAGACCCAGATTCGGGTGTGGGAGTTTTTAAAGCATCAGTGGATAAGTGGGCTCGGGCACGCCACCCATGGAATGTATTAAGAGTCAGTATTGGCGTAGAGAATAAGTACATGGGTGGGGTGGGTCCCTTGGTTCGTAGGGAAGGAAGTGGGTTATTTCCCTGGTTGGTGGTCTTGGTTACTCCATCTGGTACTGGTGTTGTCCCGTGATGAGTTCCATGTAGATGTCTCTGGACCACCTGATGGTGTCGGACACCATGAGCTGTCTCATGAGCCGGGCGTAGCGTCGACCGACTCCGCATGCTCTCAGTAACGGCTCATTGTGGGGATCCCATGCACCCAGGGGTCCCACGATCCGGGCGTGTATCTGGACCTCAAAGCCCTGGGCTCTCAGGGTGTCGGCCAGCGGGGTGTACTTCAATGCCTTCCGTGCTCGAGCCTCATGGAAGGCCAGTGACCTGTTTTCAAATGGCACCGGGACGTCTACCATGAGGACCTTCTTCTTTTCTGCGTAATCAAATCCTCTTCATCTTCTTTTTGATATGCTAAACAGATTGAGCTCCTTAAATCTCTCTCTGTGAGGCATTTTGACTAGCTCTTGAATCTTTTTTAGATACACTATTTTCTGTCCATCCTCAGAGGAATTAATACCTCAGTATAAGAATTTGGGGTAGGTAAAAGAAGAGGGCTAGGATAACGTTGCACCCAAAACTACTGAGCCTTGAATTGGGAAACTTAATGTCTTTGTAGAGGGCCCGCTAGTCTATCCTGCTTCGCCTACCTCACCCAATCTCTGTGACAGGATGCATTAGGTTTCCCTGTCAGATATACTTTCACAGGAAGAGGGAGGAATATTTCTGGTTCATTTATGGATGCTCTTTATATAAATTTATTCATCACTGAAATTCACAAATAGAAAAATAAACGAGGAAAGTAAAGTTTTACCATGTTTTAAGGGATGAGCCAACTGGTTTGGAGAAAAGTGAAATCCGACCCAGTCCTTCAACCCCAAACCTGAATTCAATCTACACATGAGCATTTCTCAGGTTGAATTGAAACATGCTTAGTTAGTTTTTATTTTCAACTTTGTCACACTTCTCTGCTGCTTGGTATCAGCCATGACCAGAAATAGAAATACTGTCATAAAAGCCTTTTTTACTCTTTGCAGTATTTCCAGTCAAGATGGACTCAGGGATGTTTTGGAAATTAGAGCTGGTTGAAAAACAGAATTTTTTCAAATATTTTAGTGAAAAAATTTCCATCAACAAATTTTGACCAGCTCTATTGAAAGTCTCTCAAGAAAGCTTGATGTCATGACATTTCCAGAGTAAAGAGGGCTGGATACATTTGGATAGGCTGGATGATTAGCCAGTCCTCCAAACCCTAAAAGGTTCACAACTCATTATGAAGTTTCAGTACTGACAGCGTGACTCTGTGAAATGTTTGCAACAAAACCTGAAACCCAATGAAGCTGGGTTGGGATTTCAGTGTAAACTCAGACCAGGTGCACAGGAAGTCAGCAGATGTTGGCAAAATGTTTGAACTAACCTGAGTCGATTTATGGTTTCACACTGAAACGCTGCAAGTGCAACTCTGATGGCTGTACATGGATTCAGAGCAAAGGCCGAGGAAGTTTGCTTTAAGTTTTTGGTCTTGGTCAAAGCTGAAGCAAACAGTGAAGCTCAGGGTGGTTCAAAACATGCACATCAAAACTGAAGAAGGAATTTGATTTTGCTCAGCTGTTATATTGATTCATTTTATATCACATATTTATCAATCCTGTAAAGGTCCTTGGCTTTATAAGAGGGATTAAGGAGTGAGAACCTTGTTATAAGTGCCAAATGTTCCTTTTTGTTTTAATATACCAACTGTTGTTTTCTCTCTGGATATATCTATCGATAGCGTATTTAGCGTTCTCCATTACATATGCAGTGTTCAGTGGGCCAACTGGCTCCAGTGGGACCAGGAGTTGGAATTAAGTGCTTTAACCTTCCCGTTTGAATATACTATCTGTATAAGTGATAATGCAGTCATATTAATGTCATGCAGAGATGGGTCCATGCCAATAATTTCAGATCCAGATATATAAATTTATATTTTGATTTTGTTTTCCTACCCCAAGTTCTAGACTTTCTGACAAAACACTGTCCCATAACAGTAAACGACATCTCAGCTAACATAACCTTCCCACGCAGCTGTTCACCAAAAAAAATAACAAAACATCTCCAGCCCCAGTTAAACCTCTGTCCAACACAGTTATCCATTCAGATAGGCAGGCTTCGAAGCAGAGCTGGGGGAGAGGGACGTTTTTCCCATTCTGAGAGAATTTTTTGAAAAAATTTCCTGTCCCAAATTGGGAAGAAATGTCAAAAACTTGAATAATGGTGTGAACTGGAAGAAAAAAATGGATTGGGTCAATGAAAACATTTCATTTTGATCATTTTTAAATGTTTTGTTATAATTTTTGACCTGTGTTTCCATTTTTGCATTTAGTTTACTATAAATTATTTTAAATTTCAAAACAAAGTCGATTTAAACCAGACAACAGGACTTTGTTGTTTAGAAAATGTTGAAACATCCTGTTTCAATAATTCCAGAAATATTTTTTTTTTTTTCAAAATAAGAAATTTGTCAAAACTGACTCTTTCTTCTGAATAGTTTTGGTCCCGATGAGTTGGCATTTGCCATAAAAAAAAAAAAAGGTTAGTTGAAAAATTGCTGACCAGCTCTATTTGGAAACATACCTGAATGATAAAAACATTGGGTTCAACCTATGAAAAAGACACCAGCCCAACATTCAGGTCAGAATCTAGATACATATCTCAGCTCTACCTCAATATGAGGGTACCTGAATCCAGGGTTCTGATTATGGCCCATCTTTAAGGGCACAAGGACTCCCCAGCCATGTTTGCTCTTTGTTCCAAGAATGCCCCTCACTTTGGGGGCCAAGGGGTGGTGGTGTGGGAGGAGCTACCGCCAGATTACACCAGCTAGGATTGGAGGCATAGCAACAAGAGTTAGCTAGGACCTGTTTCATTTATTTGTTATTTTTACTTTATCCAGTTTAACGTCATGCTCTATTTTCAAATCATTTGAATGTCATGCAGTTCGAAAAATGAAGAGCCTGAGTTATTCTTTTTCACAAAAAACATCTGTTTTTTTCATTCATTTAGTCAATTGAAATTTGCTTCAGGGAAAGAAACCCATTTTTCAACCAGTGATAGCGAGATCCAAGCTTTTTAAAAGGGGTTTTATTTTCAAGGGAGCTGGAAACACAAGGGATGGATTGTAGCTCTGTCCTTCATCATTGTCCCTTCTCCACAAGGACAGCTGTAGTGTCTGTTTATCTTCTTGTCTGAAGAACACACTCCTAAAAAAGAGGATAGGTACAATTCAGCGCAGACATTGGAACAAAGTATATAGCCCTTTTCACCGCTGAATTTTAAAAGGATAGTGGAATCAAGGACCTTGAAAATCAATTAAATGTTTACATTAGACAAAATAGTCTTCAACTGAGCAATGATTCCAACACTAGTTATTGTTACCTAGCATTAGTTCAGATGAGATGCATTTCTTGCCTTTCATATTGCTGTGTTTATCGATGCACAAACACCAAATATCTGTTCTCAGTCGCGCTAAGGCCCCCTTTGTACTGCTCCAGCAGTGTCAGAAGAGGATGGAAATGACCCCTAAGAAAACTGTCTGCACGGAGGGACTCCGGGGCTAGAGTAGACCTGATGTAAGGGAAGTTCTTGCCCCCTGCCACCATCCTAAGGGACATGTCAGGGGACTGTCCGTTGTGCGTTGCACTATGGGTGTTCTTTGACTCCCAGGGCTCATAAGAGGCCATGGGAAACAGAGTCTAAATTAAGGTAACAATGAGATTGCTCTAAAGAGGGATGTCTACACTGCAGCTGTGAGTGAGCCTCCCCTGGGTAGACTTACACTAGTGGGGCTTGTGCCAGCGTGCTACAAATAGCAATGCAGATGTTCCAGCTTGGGCAGAAGCTCAGGTTCTCAAGCCCACCCGACCCCCTAAGCTTCAAAGCCCAAGCCGGAACATCCATGTTGCTGCGTTAGGCACACTAGCTTGAGCCTGACAGTGGTGCTCTGTCTACCTGGGCTGGGAGGTTCGCTCCCAGCTGCAGTGCAGACATGCCCATTTATGTTTCTAGGGGCAGGCAAAGCCATGAAGAGCCTCAATATATGGGGAGTGCACAGGTATCTTAAAATCAGCTTTGGTCCCACTAAAAGGTATTTGTGGTTCCCAAGGACTCCTGGGCAGAGCTGATTGGGATTTCAGAATTTTGAGAGATTTTCTGACAGCAAATGTAGTTTCCACAAAATCAAAAATATTCCAAGGGAACATTTAAATTTGGCTGAACATTTTCAATTTTCTGTCAGGAAAACTGAAACAAAAGATTTTATTTCAGGTTGGTTCGACCCCAATCGAATTATTGTGGACTGTTGAGCTGACCCAACATGTATTTTTGAGTCAGTTCAACATTAAATGATGTTTCCCTATTGTGGTGCATTGCCTCCTGGGAGCTGTAGTTCAAGCACCCATTCTCTCTTATGGGCTGGGCGCTCTGGCACAACTACATCTCCTGCAATGCAGTGCAGTCTGTCCTCTAACTGGGTGTATCATGGGAGTCACATCATCAGTGAAGTTGTCTGGCCAGGGAGCCTGGCCCATGAAGGAGAATGCATCAGGCAACCTATACTACAACTGCCAGGAGGCAATGTGCCACCATAGGGAAATCTGGTTAAATGTTAAACATGGGGGTAGGGATAGCTCAGTGGTTTGAGCATTGGCCTGTTAAACCCAGGGTTATAAGTTCAATCCTTGAGGGGGCCATTTAGGGGATCTGGGGCAAAAACCTGTCTGGAGGTTAGACTAAATGATCTCCTGAAGTCCCTTCCCACCCTCATATTCTATGATTTAAAACATTTCAATTTGGGAAAATCTAAATGTCTCACCTCAGCTGAAAATGTCAAAACTAAATGCTCTGGCATTTCTGAATTGCACATTTTTCAAAGCATTTCATTCTGCAACAAAAATGTTGATGTTTAAACTTTTCTTCCCAATTCAGGATGAAAACAAATGTTAAAATATCAGCATTTCCTGTGGGCTGGTAATTCCTATTTTTGGCTCAGCTCTGCTTCTGAGTGTTGGTGCATAGGGAAGAGCCATGGGCAAAGAGCACCAGGGTGGTTTTATTTTAATTTTCCAGAGCCAGAAGTAGGATTATGGTTCTGGATGGAGGGCCATAGGTATTTTTTTTATCTGAGAAAACATCTCCTAAATGGATTGAGCCCAGCCCTTGTTGTCATCAGCATCTGGCCAGAAGGGTTACATATGTACAGTATAAATAAACAAGTTACACTAACAAAATACCCAGAGTCCACCTTGCTGATTTCTCCTCCAGTGGGAAGCTGACTTACAAGGCCCCCAAATTTGGTGCTGCTTGACTGAAGGGTGACACCATTTTTCCTTCTGATCAGAAGGTTAATCACCAATACTGGGGAAATCTTACTGGTTTTGAAAGCAGCATATGAAAGAGGTGGAGGCTTTTCTTAAATAATAACAACAACACCACCTGGCTTTTCATCAGAAGATTTCATAGAATCGTAGGACTGGAAGGGGCCTCAGGAGGACATCTAGTCCAGTCCCCTGCACTCATGGCAGGACTAAGTCTTATCTAGACCATCCCTGACAGGTGTTTATCTAACCCACTATTAAAAATCTCTAGTGATGGAGATTCCACAACCTCCCTGGGCAATTTATTCCAGTGCTTAACCACCCTGACAGTTAGGAAGTTTTTCCTAATGTCCAACCTAACCTGCCCTTGCTGCAATTTAAGCCCGTTGCTTCTTGTCCTATCCTCAGAGGTTAAGGAAAACAATTTTTCTCCCTCCTTCTGGAAACAACCTTTCAAAGCACTTCACAATCTTTTAATATGTTTCTCCTCACAACATCTCTGTGAGGAAGGGAGGATTGGCTGTGCTCTCCCCCTGGAAGTCAGTGCTGGTAGGAGTGTGAAAAAGTTAGGGGACACAGCATCTCGAATGCAGGAGGCCGAATCTGTCCACAGTGGCATAGGTGCTTTGCCTACTGAAGGCAATGATCAAATGAGGGCAAAAGAGGTCAAAAAACCCAAAAGCTACTAATCCACGGCTACGGACATTCACAGAGTCATAGATTCCCAGGCCAGAAGGGGCCACTGTGATCATCTATCTGATCTCCTGAATACCACAGGCCAGAGACTGTCCTCAAAATAATTCCTGGAGCAGATCTTTTAGAAAAACGTCCAATCTTGATTTTAAAATTTTCAGTGATGGAGACTCCACCACGACCCTTGGGGAAGTGTTCCAGTGGTTAATTACTCTCACTGTTAAACATTTATACCAGGGGTCGGCAACCTTTCAGAGGTGGGGTGCCGAGTCTTCATTTATTCACTCTGATTTAAGGTTTTGCGTGCCAGTCATACATTGTAACGTTTTTAGAAGGTCTCTGTCTATAATATAGAACTAAACTATTGTTGTATATCAAGTAAATAAGGTTTTTAAAATGTTTAAGAAGCTTCATTTAAAATTAAATTAAAATGCGGAGTCCCCCAGACCAGTGGCCAGGACCCGGGCAGTTTGAGTGCCACTGAAAATCAGCTTGCATGCCACCTTTGGCACATGTGCCATAGGTTGCCTACCCCTGATTTATACCTTATTTTGAGTCTGACTTTGTATAGCTTCAGCTTCCATCCAGTGGACCACGTTGTATCTTTCTCTGCTAGACTTCGTTACATATAGATACTTGTAGACTGTAATCGAGTCACCCCTTAACCTTCTCTTTGTTAAACTAAACAGACTGAGCTCTTTGAGTCTACCACTGTACAGCAGGTTTTCTAATCCTTTAATCATTCTCATGGCTCTTCTCTGAACCCTCTCCAATTTATCAACATCCTTCTCGAATTGTGGACACCAGAACTGGACACAGGATTCCAGCAGAGGTCTCACCAGTGCCAAATACAGAGTCAAATAACATCTCTATTCCAATACAAGATTCCTCTATTTATATATCCCAGGATTGCGTTAGCTCTTTTGGGGACAGTGTCACAATGGGAACTCATGTTTGGGGATCATGCTCACCAGAGTTTGAGTTCCTGATTCCCAGGATAGAGTTCCCTCTCCTGTAAGTAAGTATACATTTACATTTAGCCATATTACAATGAATATTGTTGACTTGATTGATCTGTATCAATGATATGTCCTCTTCGTTATTTATCACTCCCCCGATTTTTGTGTCATCTGCAAACTTTATCAGTAATGATTTTGTTTTCTTTGTGGCCATTGATAAAAATGTTAAATATCATAGAGTCAAGAACTGATCCCTGTAGTACCCCACTGGAAACACACCCACTCTGTGCTAATTCCCTGGTTACAATTGCATTTTGAGATCTATCATTTAGACAGTTTTTAATCCATTTAATGTGTGCCATGTTAATTTTATATCATTCTAGTTTTCTAAACAAAATAGGATGCAGTACTAAGTCAAATGCCTTAGAGAAATCCATTATATCAACACTATCACCTTTATCAACCACACTTGTAATATCATCAATTAAAGATATCAAGTCCTTGGCTTCCAATCTCTTCTTGCAACAATGCCCAGTATCAGATGCATGGCTAGCTCAATGTTTATGCTACTAATTTCTGCACTCCATCCTCCAATCATTTACTTGTGAGTTCAGGATGAGTACAAATATATTAATAATATGCACAGTATGATACGATACAGATTTTTCCAGCATCAATTACACCAGGTTGAAAAGGAATTGTTCCTCAACACCTCACCACCTTATGCCCAGCTCTCATTGTAAAACACTCCTTACTGGCTTCATGTCCATCATGTCCACCATAGCATTTGTGGCATCAAGCCATCTTGTGGACACTGCATATATTAACAGGAAGCGCCAAGGCAGGAGGAAGTAGGCTAGAGAGATCTACGGTCAAGTCTAAAAAACATTCAGAAGCTCCAGTGTTCTCCTTATCTTCCTTCTTTTAATGGAGCAGTTCTTCCAAGGAATTACCACACTTTTCCCCTTGACTTCAAGATATGGACATTTGCTTATGTTACTGCTTGGCCTCGCTGCTGTAATAGACCAAAGCTTGTTCTTGCCACTCGCTGAATTTATTTGGCAGTGCTCACACCTCTTCATTTCATGAGTAGATTGGGATGGAACGTTTATAAAAGGGCAATAAAAGCGAACAGACTATTGCTCCCAGACAAAATTCTTTAAGTAAGTCATTTAAGTGAGAAGGGATCCAGAAACTGGCTGAAGCGCATCGGGCATCTGCTAAAATCATTATCACTTGAGTAAAAATTATCTGTAAATTTCCACTTTTGCATCGGTAGCTGCAGTGTAACATGGGCTGCAATGCCATTTTTCCACCGATTAGGAAGTCTAACAGCTGTTCCATCTCGCCCCACACTCTGTTTATCCCTCCCTGTAGCTTTTTCTGCTGACTCGTGCTATAGATGCTGAAACATGTATGGTACATCCCAGGCCTGGTGATTTTTTTGTGCGTGGTTGTGAACCCATTCCTGCTCTGCCCAAGGATGAATTACCGGTACCTTAAATCAGCATAATCTTTTATCCTGCTTGATTTGTTTCTTAGCTGTATTTTTTTCCCCTTTTTAACCTGTAGTCTAGGTTTTCAGGACGAGGCCCAGTGCTAGATACTTTGGCAACTTGCACCACTGCTGTGTGGTGTGGGGCTGATACTTTTAAAAGGACAGACCCCCTTGGAACTATCCCAGCAGGTGGGGAAGTGGGAAGTGTTTTATAAATATATATATAAAAAAATTACTCCCATATTTTGTGGAAAAAATCTGATTTACACCTCTACCTCGATATAACGCTGTCCTCGGGAGCCAAACAATCTTTGAGCAGGGGGTTGGACTAGATGACCTCTTGAGGTCCCTTCCGACCCTGATATTCTAATCTTACCGCGTTATAGGTGAAACCACATTATATCGAATTTGCTTTGATCCACTAGAGTGCGCAGCCCCGCCCCCCTGGAGCACTGCTTTGCCGCATTATATCCGAATTCATGTTATATTGGGTCATGTTATATTGGGGTAGAGGTGTACTTGGTAGGGGTTCAGGGGGAGCACCCAGCTGGTGCAGCCAGACAGCTAGGCAGGAGTCATTCTTAAAAAATAAGATCCCTTAGGTGGTTGATTATCATGTGGACCAGGTTCTGATGTCAATAGCATTGATGTAACTCCAGGGTAAATCCACTGTGGTCAATGGAGTCACACTGGCAGAAGTGAGAGCAAAGTCAGGCCCACTGACACATTCCTGATTTGCCTTTAAAGTAACATGTGGTTCCTGGGGTTTGGGTGGGTCTGAAGTGTTTTGACCAATAGCAAGATTGCAAGTGCCAGGTGTCCCCAAGAAGATAAAATGTAGAACAGCTGATCTTTGACAGGTCATATGACTCTCAGAATGTTTGGAAGCACAGGGAATGTTAGTACTTGAAAACAATGTTGATAAAATGAGCAGTAGGGTTGGCCATAATTAATACACTGACTTAAAAGATTATCATGCCTTTCAGCTTTCTAGTGGAGTCTTGTACTTGATTCCTGCATCCCTGGTAGTAGAAAACTATACATAAATGCCATTCATCTTGCAAAAATGGAGATGGTTTCAGGAAAGGATTTTTTTGTATCTTAATTTTAAAGAAGATTTTAATTATCTGAGCAACAATCTGTTTAAAAAGTAAAGAAAGAAAGAGCTTATTACCTAGCATTGTCCCTAATGAAGATAAGCAATCAGACTGCAAGGGGCTATGATTCATTTTAAGGAGGAATGTGTTATTTATTCTCTTCCAGATTGTTGCAGGGAGATAGTAATATGAAGACATTAAAAAAGAAAAAAAAACCTAAGGAAAAAAAGGTGATTTATCTAAACGCACAGTAATGCCAGATGTACTGTACCTCAGTTTGTGTCTTAAACTACTACTTTAGGAGTTACTAAAATTAGAGAACTTTTATTTTTCATTTACCAATGCTGTATTTCATTGAACAGAAGCTTTCTGTTAAACCAAACCAGATGATGTTTTAAACTAATACTAATTGATTCCATTCCTGAGGTTCCTATTGGTAGCAAGTAAAACAGCTCCCTGACCCAGCCGGTAAATGTCGATTTTAGGATTGTCAATGTATTTTAACTTCTCCTTTGCATTTGCAGTAACCAAACACTCACATGTGAGCCCCAATCGTCCCCTCCCACAGAAAAAAAACATGGAGGGGAGGAAGGATGGTCTAGTGGAAGGGACCCTGGATTATGACTGGTTTCAATGCCTCACCCAGACAGAGCCTGCCTGCCTGGGAGCTTAGCCAAGTCACTCAGCCTACCCTCCTCAGTTCCCATCTGTGAAATGAAAATGACAACTTCCTTCCCTCCAAGGGATGGTTTGAGGGTAAAATCCATTAATGACTGAGGTGCTTTGTTACTATAGTGGTGAGGACCATATAAATAGGTATCTTGCCATCCTGTCAAGGAGAAAGGTTAACCCCTCCCATGATTTAGTTGGGGATTGGTCCTGCTTTGAGCAAGGGGTGGACTAGATGACCTCCTGAGATCCCTTCCAACCCTGATATTCTATGATTCTATGTGAAAAGGCTGCAGGCTCTACCCCCCAAAACTGAACCAGTCCCCGGGCTTCATCGTAACAGGACTTGTTGGTTGAGCCTACCTTCCAGAAAAAAACTGTAATCAACATGAGACCGATGGATGATTACCTTGCAACTTCGGGGCCAGGCCTAAAACGAATGCAGCCAGTCATGCTTTAAAACAGTGGTTCTATACCTTTACTGAAGCCTGCCCCCCTTTGGTTCTCAAAAATATGTTCTTACACCCCTTATCAAAAATCATTGAAGTAGGTCAGTTCTTTAAACCTAGATATATCATAACCGTAGAATGAAAGAGAGAGCATTATATATTTATTTTAATTTCGCAGTTAAAATTTAACGCAGTAATCGTTAAAAAATGTATAATGTTCATAAATACATAGGTTTGATGAAACAAAGTAGTTGCACTTACGTGCCTGTGCTTAATTTATCTTTTCGATGATTTACCTTCTAAAAAAATCTGGCATGTCTCGCACCCCCAGAAAGGGCATCTCACACCCCCAGGAGGTGCGTGCACCCCAGGTTAAGAGCCACTGCTTTAAAAGAACCAAACAACAAAACCCCAGTGCATATTGGGACTAGGGTGTCCAGATACGAAGTGTGAAAAAACGGGACACTTTTTTAAGTCCGAGGGTGTGCCTATATTTCAGTCCATGGGATCTTGAAATGGTCAATCTATTCAGCTCTCCAACATAAGGTTCTATATTGGGAACACTGACAGGTTATGAGGAACTGTGATATTAATAAATGTGTCTGCGGCACTGTCCTGGATTTTTAAAATGTATATATTTACAGATTGACATAGTTGAAGAGTGGAATAAAACTCAGTTGGCCACTTATGACAGAGATGAAACAGACATGAGACAAGATCTTTCCAAATTGTCTTTCTTTGATAGAGTATTACAAATAAGCCTGTAAAATGTTTTCCATTCCAAAAGAGACGAAATAACATTTATGTCCTTCACGTCTACCCATCTTCTTCTCTTCCACACACATATCTGTGCCACCACCTCAAGACATGCTTCGTTGACTTTTATATTTGAGAGTAAAGGTTTCAATTATAAATGTTCCGCAAAAGAAGAAGGAAAAAAAATCTAGGCCATTAAATAAGGCAGGTTTGAAGAACAGACATGAAAACTTAGCAGGGAAAGTGTCTGTTTATGCACATCATGTGTCTTTCATGATTTCATTTAACATAGAGAGCATTTGGGGAAAGGAGAGCTGTTGCCCTTTACAACCTAAATTTGACTCATTCTTAACAATGGATTGTGGCAAACCAGAAGGAAGATTAGTTTTCTTTATTTGACCCGCACAGTAAACAGAAAGCCAGCCTAAAAACATTTCTGTTTCCTATTTCTTCATTCCTTTCCTCCCATTTGCTTGGTTACAAGATGTTACAGCAGTGATGAGCAGTGCCACTAGAGTTAAAGGACTTGTTGGTTTTCTTCCTTCCATCCATCATGTCCCCAGGGGGAGAATTGTGTGTGCAGTCTACTGTTTGTTTTGATAGGATTTCTTATATGTCATAGAATCATAGAAGATTAGGGTTGGAAGAGACCTGAGAAGGTCATCTATTCCAACCCCCTGCTCAAAGCAGGACCAACGCCAACTAAACCATCCCAGCTAGGGCTTTGTCAAGCTGGGTCTTAAAAACCTCTAAGGATGGAGATTCCACCACCTCTCTAGGTAACCCATTCCAGTGCTTCACCACCCTACTAGTGAAATAGTTTTTCCTAATATCTAACCTAAACCTCCCCCACTTTAACTTGAGACCATTGCTCCTTGTTCTGTCATCTGCCACCAGTGAGAACAGCCAAGCGCCATCTTCTTTGGAACCCCCCTTCAGATAGTTGAAGGTTGCTATCAAATCTCCCCTCATTCTTCTCTTCTGCAGACTAAACAAGCCCAGTTCCCTCAGCCTCTCCTCATAAGTCATGTGCCCCAATCCCCTAATCATTTCCATTGCCCTCCGCTGGACTCACTCCAATTTGTCCAAATCCTTTCTGTAGTATGGGACCCAAAACTTGATGCAGTATTCCAGATGTGGCCTCACCAGTGCCGAATAGAGGGGAATAATCACTTCCCTCGATCTGCTGGCAATGCTCTACTAATGCAGCCCAATGTGCCGTTAGCCTTCTTGGTAACAAGGGCACACTGTTCACTCATATCCAGCTTCTCGTCCACTGTAATCCCCAGGTCCTTTTCTGCAGAACTGCCGCTGAGCCAGTCAGTCCCCAGCCTTTAGCAATGCATGGGATTCGTCCATCCTAAGTGCAGAACTCTGCACTTATCCTTGTTGAACCTCATCAGATTTATTTTGGCCCAATCCTCCAATTTGTCTAGGTCACTCTGGACCCTATTCCTACCCTCCAGAGTATCTACCTCTCCCCGCACCTTAGTGTCATCCAGGAACTTGCTGAGGGTACAATCCATCCCATCATCCAGATCATTAATGAAGATGTTAAACAAAACTGGCCCCATGACCGATATCTGGGGCACTCCGCTTGATACTGGCTGCCAACTAGACATCAAGCGGTTGATCACTACCCATTGAGCCCGACGATCTAGCCAGCTTTCTATCTACCTTATAGTCCATTCATCCAATCCATACTTTATTAACTTGCTGCCAAGAATACTGTGGGAGACCGTGTCCCCTCTGCTCTGGGTTTATCTGAGAGAAGGCAGGTTGAAGTAGTACAGCTGGCACTTGAAGTGGAAGGTGGGGAGGTTTGGGATGATCTTTAGTGCCTGTGGGAGTTTGTCCCTCAGTCTGGAGGAACCCCCAAGAAAGCTCTGTCTGCTGCTTTACCCTCATGGTCAAAAATTCCATTATGCCAGAGGAGCAGAGCTGTCAACTGTGGTCCTCATCCCAGATTTTTAGGTGATCCTTTAGGTCTTCTGGGCCCAGACCATTGCATGCCTTGAGGATAAGGACTGAGATCTTGAACCTGCTATGCTATAGGCAGCTAGTGTACAGAGTGGAGGACAGAGATTGAACTCAGTCTGAAAAGTAAGGCTGTCAATTAATTGCAGATAATTCGTGCAATTAACGCAAAACAAATTAACTAGATTAAAAAAAATAGTCGCGATGAATCACAGTTTTAATTGCACTGTTCAACAATAACAGAATACCAATTTAAATGTATTATAAATAGTTCTGGATGTTTTTCTACATTTTCAAATATATTTCAATTACAATACAAAATACAAAGTGTGCAGTGCTCACTTTATATGATTTTTTTATTGCAAATATTTGCACTGTGAAAAAGATAAACAAAAGAAATAGTATTTTTCAATTCATCTCAAACAAGTCCACTTAGTCCTACTTTTTATTCAGCCAATTGCTAAGACAAACAAGTTTGTTTACATTTATGGGAGATAATGCTACCTGAAAGTGAGAACAGGCATTCGCATGGCACTGTTGTAGCTGGCATTGCAAGGTATTTACATGCCAGATAGGCTAAACATTCATATGCCTCTTCAGAATTCAACTTGTAGTCCCTAAAAATTTGCATTGTTTTGTTTTTGAGTGCAGTTATGTAAAAAAAAATCTACGTTTGTAAGTTGCATTTTCATGATAAAGAGATTGCACTATGGTACTTGTATGAAGGTGAATTGAAAAATACTATTTCACAATCTACCCCAAGTCTGGGGAAGGATGAACCTACTCAGACTTCAATCTGAGCTTGATCATAATTGGCTTTGTGTATCACTTTGGAGAGAACCTGAAAAAAATTGTTGAGAGGGATAGAAAAAAATACTTAGGGGAAAAAGAAATCCTCTCTGTATACATCTATGGGCTACATCAGAGTGTCAGTTCCCTAAGTCGTCTCCTCCATAAATTTCTCCCATGCATGGTGGTTCATCTCAAGGATTTTAAACTGTCACAGTAGGAGAAAAAAATGTGGTGGTCCCTCCTTTCTCCGTGACTGTATAGATTCTGCATTCTCTTTGATCTGACTAATAGCTAGGTATTATCATTATTTATTTGTTTGTATTGTATTCTGGTACTTGGCACTTTACCAACATATAACAAAAAGTCTCTGCCCCGAAGAGCTAACAAACTAAGGCTTGGTCTACATGCAATTTTTGTAGCAGTGTAACTATGCCAGTTATGGATGTGGTATAGTTAAACAGGTACAACCTCTACTGTAGATGCAGTTATATTGGCGCCTTTTACTGGTATAATTTATTTCCTTTCCCTTATAAGAATATACTGGAGTAAGGTGCAGTTATATTGATATAATTGCGTCCACATATTGGGGGAGTTGTCTCACTTTAACTATACTGATATAGAGATACAACTTTTGTGTATAGACTTGGAAGGATTAGATTTGTATTGGCAAATGGTGGTAAACACTGATTTTGCCATAGACACACAAATGGACAAAAATATTTCCATCAATAATAATCAAAATTTACAGACAAGCAAAGCAAGAGGAATGCTCTGTGAGAACTTCTTAGAATGTGACTGAAAGATACTTATTGGGTATATTTTGACATGTGATGTTGACAACTTGTGTTTTAATGGTTATAAAGCTCTAACTTTTTGAATCTCTGCCTCTACTGTCATTAAGTAATTATTGATTGATGATGCCATCATTTTTCATAACTGTAAAAATTGAAATTGATAAAAATAGAAAACAACACAACGCTCAGGTTGTTATGCCTCTGTGAAAATTTCATTCAATAAAATAAAAAATGAACATTAATATCCTGTCCATATTATTTAAACAATTGAATTCTGCCAAGCCTAGGGATAGACATGGCCTTAGTGTAAGAGGAGATAACAGGTGGACATGGCAAACATATGGGAAAGCACAAGGTAATTGATTATGATCAGTACAATAAGCAGTGGGCCTAGCACACCAGCTACGTGAACCATATTATGATTTTGAAGACAATGAACCCAAAAGAAAGCAGACATTCCACTTGTAGATCATTTCCATTTCTTCATCCACTCTATTAGGTCTTCATCTTGCACCCGATCAAGTCAATGGGACCAGGATTGGGCCCACCTCTAGTAAATAGGTTTGTCCAGGAACCTCCAAAATGCTTCTAAACAGCCTTGATCTTTGGAAGACTTTGGACATGAATTCGGGTCTGCGCTCCAAGGCGCATATATGTGTCAAAAACATTTCTTCTGTAGACTGTTTGGAACAGAGAGGTTTTTTCATTTTAAGATAATAAAAATCAGGGTAATTTAATAGGGCCCTTGGTTGGGTAATTGCCAAGAAAAGAAAAGCAGACAATCCATGTAGGGTGTGTGTGTGCTTTTTCTTTGCTAGTGTTAAATATTGTTTGGATTATTCACCGTATAAACATTAAATAATGTAATTTTGAATCCAGGTCCCAGCAGGGATTTAAATGTCATTGGTAAAGGATTAAGATATTAGTGTAATAATGCAGTATCAAAAAACTGCAAATTCCTTCTGTGTTACTTAAGTGTTTTCTGATCAAACCCATTGGAGTGTGTGTGTGTGGGGAGGGGAGGGGGGAGGTTGATGGCTGTTTCATGCAGCAATAAAACAGTGGAGGAATATAGCAAAGTATTTCTGTTTGTGAAGTGGGCAAGGCAGATACTGTGGGTCAATCCAATGGACTTTGACATCAAGGGAAGTCAGTGGGCCCTGAATTTTCATTTCCATTTAGAAAGAACCTAGCACACCTTGAGTACTATAACAAACTCTCTCTCTCTCTCTCTCTCTCTCTGTGATGCTTGTAGTCCTTTGGCACATACAGTATATTTACATCTACAATGTCTTCAGATGAGGAGCCTGTACAAAGTACAAACAATAAATAGCGTATCTGGATTTTCAAAGAACATAAAGAGCACTCCAACCTGCTGGTTTTATACGACATTAAGATAGAAGGGTATTTGGTATGTTTAACATGGGATGCATATATGCATGGGAGGTAAATATAGCTATATAGGGCCTGCATTTCCGAGATGCCAAGCACCCACAACTCTCATTGCTTGCAAATGTGAGTTTTGATTGACCAGAACTTCTGGAAATCAGGTGTCTGAAGTTGGGCAACCAAAAATGGTCTTTACTGCAGGGAGATCAGCAGGGATCGATTTAGCGGGTCTTATAAAGACCCAATAAATTGACAGCGGAGAGCTCTCTGGTCGACCCCAGTACTCCAGCTCCCCAAGAAGAATAAGGGAAGTCAACCAGATGGCGTCTCCCATTGATGCAATGCAGTGAAGACACCGCGGTAAGTCGACCTAAGCTACGTAAGTCATGTAGCTGGAATAACGTAACTTAGGTCGACTTACCCCTGTAGTGAAGACAAGCCTGGAGGCACCTAGAATCATCACCTAGAATGTCCTGATTTCTTCTACTTTCCTTTCATTAGGATCAGCAAAAGTTACCCTTGTGGTTTGCTAATAAAACTACATCTACACTGTAAGACATACAGTGTAGACATACCCAAGATAGCTTTGATCTACTTGCTTGAAAATCAAGAGCAGTGAAGGTGCGGCAGCATGGGCTAACCATTTGAGTACATACCTAGGGTCCTTCTTAAACAGAGCAAAGATTTCTTTTCAGAAAATGCCAGAGACAGGAGTAGGTCAGTTCCTTCCTTTTTAAATAATCTCTTCATGATCTGAACAAGATAAAATCAGACTCCCACTGCAGTTAGAGGCAAATAACGGTGCACACACATAGCCCATTGATATCAAAGGGGCTCTTTGTGGGTGAAAGGATTAGCCTGCAGTTTGTTACAGGATCAGGGCCACAGGTTGCATTACTGGGCATGTGTAGACCAGTATGTCCTTAGATAAGAGGCTGCATCATCATGATACGGAGAATCATAATAGAAAAAGGGTTTAGATAATGGCAGTACTATAGAGACATTAAGAAAAGTATAATGGTGACATATTAAGAAGACCTTGAGAGAAAGAGTGCAAAGAATATTCAGCTGTGACTCTTAAGATAATTCAGGAGTGGATGCCAATTGTTTACTTCCATTTGCAGAACTACTTACTCATGAATGGAATGTATAAAGTTCCCTTTTTGTTATAAGTTGCCCCAGTCCTATTGGTTTAAGTAGAAATTCAAGGCTTAAAATGCAGTGTGTGTTTGTTTAAGTTGGGTCAATGGTGCATCTAATTCAGCGAGTTCACCCAAGACTAAATGTGTTCTCGGATTCTCTAGACAATAGAGCGTTTTATTTGTGATAACTAGTCACTGTCCATTATATTATGCTGTAATGGTTTAAGAGGGACACAAGAGTACCTACTAGCTGGGTCAGTTCCAAGTACTGCATTTCAGTAAGTGAAGCAGGAACTCAAGTTGATGAAATTTGCAAATAAATCTCTCGGGAATCCTGGCCATTAAAAATTACCACAGAATTAGATATCGTTATAAACAGAGCTGGGGGGAGGAGGGAAATCACCACAGCTATAGTCTCAAAAGTCCTTGGCATAATAAAAAAAAGTCACATTTTCCGTAGATGAGGGAAAAACCCAGAGTTGCCAGAAAACACTTGAGTTCACCTAATTGGAAAATAGAATTCAAATATTCACCGTGAGTCCTGTTAAAAACGGACAAAAAAGACCATTTTTGAATGTTATTTTGGAACTGAGCCAAAATATCCACTTCTTGTGACCATGCTGTTACTATGGTAATAAGCAAAAAATACCCATGCTTGAAAGCCGCTTGCCATAAATATGTATGAATTGTTTTTATGATCGTAAAACCCCTGGCAGAAACCAATTTGCCGCGTCTAAGTGATCTGATTGAGGGCAATCATTGTTAGAGGGAACCAAAAATATACTAGGCCTCTATTTTCATATTAAAATGCCATGCCTTGGTTTAACATTTCCAAGTGGTTATTTTAGTCCTTTCTGAACAACACAAAAGCCTGTTGAAGATAGGCTAACTCTGATGACCAGTATATTATTGAACTTGTTTATCTCAGGGAATTGGGACTATCTGATCTCAATAGGTTTTTTGTTGGGGTTTTTTATTTTTTTTTGTTGGGTTTTTTTCTTTTTACTAGTTGCTTGAAATATTTCACAATTAAAGCAGGAGAGGCTTGGTCTGTAGTTCTCACCTTTTGTGGTCACAGCCCTGAATAGCCTTGAAACAGAGGGACACTTTCCTGAGTTGAAGTCTGGTGTAATTTCCCCTTGAATGGGCTCTCATGATCAGAACAAGGGTCACTGGTTGGGATGGTATGCAATAAAGCTTGTGATTGCACGGTCCTTGGCCACCACAAAACAACCCCCAACGCTCTCCTTTATGATAGCACAATTGGTCAGCACAATGGGTTGGGGAGAAAGCTAGAGAAACAGAGAGACGGGTATAGATATTAAGGTGGAGATATTAGTCAAGTGTTTGTCCCTCTTGGTGCATTTCAAGTGCTGAAATGTACAAGTGGCTGAGAACAGGGTCCCCAAACATTACACTGAAAAGCAGTGAATGAGTAAAAAGGGATGCTCGTAATGGATCAATCTTGCCTATAGAATGCACCTTTGTGGTCAAATGTATAAGATAATATATAGCAGCTGTGTTATAAGCCAGCAAAGGGAAATGAATTTACAAAGCACAGTCTCTCAATAGATTTCCTTGTGGGAACGCCAAAAGTTTAAGTGCTAAAGGAGAGCTTACTGCTGACTAACACCCATGCTTAATAATAATTGTCTTGTATACAGTGGAACCTGGCAGATCCTACAGTCCTTATTCACCCCCCGTAAATGGGAACTTTGCCTGAGTGAGGTCTGAATAAAAACTGAACAAGGATTTTGGATTAGTGGATTTAGGTAAAGCAAACTCCGTTCGTAAATCCAAATTCTGAGAGCTGCTAAGCACTTGCAGTTTCATGGATTTAAATGAAGGGTGCAAATGCTCCATACTAGCGAGGTGATTGAAAAATGTTCAGTGGAACTTTTTTTGATAAAAAATGGCATTTCTGCAAAAGAGAAATGGTTGCGAAACAATGAATTTTTGTTACAAAAAAATCAACCCCCTCCCCCAAATGTTGGTTTTGGGTTTTTTAGTTTTTCAGTTACCATCTCTCCCACCAGTTTTTTATCCCATTGCTAACTGTCTATTCAATACTGCTTGAGAACTGGCCCCAGAATCCCTCAGGAATAGCCCCATCATAAAATAGAATGGAAGTCTCAAATTCTTTCATTGCAAAGCTGTGTGCAAATTTCTACTTCAGTTCTAGGGAAGTTCCTCTGTGGTGGGATAAGAAATGACTCCATTACAAGAGGTCTCTAATGAGGCGAGATATTATGCTGTGCTTCAGTGTCCCATATAGACAGTCATAAAAATCATTGTCATATGCTTTACAAAGAAAAACGAAAGGTGAAAGAAAATGGCAGTTGAGCTCATGACTTAACTTCATTGCCATTAGCAAAAAGGGCTTTTAACCAAAATATGCTATTTTGCTCTTTGCCCTCAAACAATTTTAGTGAAGATTCCTGCAGATGTTTACTGAAGGCGATCTTCAATTTGACAAGCAGACATATTAAAAGGCTTGTCCCTGGTCAATCTCAAACGCAAGGCCTTGTGGATAAGAACAGATCTTTTGAAATTGATACATTGTGTGATCAGCTACCAATAAAGCTGTCTCAAAACTGTTCAGAGATCTATCTATTTATCTAGCCCTCACACCATCCTTCCCTCCCTCAGCACTGTCCTATCTGTGCTCCTCACACGTATTTAAAAATAGAAATAAGAATCTGCCTCTTTTTCTCTCTCCTCTTTCCCAGTTTTCAGGAGAAATACCTTGATTGGTTTATAAGTTGTGTGTGTGTGTGTGTGTGTGTGTGTGTAGGAATGATTGCGGGACAGCTAAAGTGGAGAAATGAGCTTTGCATTTAGTTCTGCAAGCCCGGAGGCAAGTGGTCCCCGTTAGCTCTTGCGGGAATGAGTTCCATAGTGTAGGTCCAGCTCCCATCATAGTTTTGTCTCTTGCACTCATGAGCATCCCTACGTTGATTGACGGTTTCCTTGTTCTGGCTGACCTTAGCTATTGTGAGCGGTCATGGTTGTGGAAGGAAAATGTCTCAGGGAGATGGGATCAGTCCTGGTGAGAGCTTTATCAGTAGGTTAATCGAGAGCTTGAACTGGCCTCTATCCCATAGGAAGCCAGTGCAGAGAGCACAGTATCAGGATAATACATTCACATTACCTGTGTTGCTAAGGTTAATTCAGCAACAGTTTCCTAAGTCTGCTAGAGTCTTAGGAATACAGATAATAAGGGGCTAAATCTGCTCCCTCATCTATGGCCATAGCAGGGACTACAGTGGGACTGATATGTTTCCATTGTGCAGCAGGGAAGCAGGATTTAGAGAGCTCCTGAGAGGGGCCAAAATTGTTATGCCACACTGAACCTATCTCCATCAGAGACCTCTCCATGTCTTTGTACAAGGGGGCATGAAGGGGGAACTGGGTAAGGAGAGATGGGCTGATGGATTGGCTACTGTGCTGAAGCTAAATATAGGAGAGGGTATCTTCCAAAATCCCATTGCTGCGGAGAATATCTAATTACTGGAGTGGATGGAAATTTGGAATATGCTAACAAGGGGTCACGTTCTTTCCTTGATGCGTGCGTGAAAGTTCTTGGAGACTAGCATGTGGAATAAGGGGAAGCCATAATATTCTAATTTTTGTTTCCCCTGAGGCAGTCAAGAGCTAGAGGACTTCACAATGAATTTTCTTAACTAGATGGTTGAAGATCTGCTCAGATAAAAGGAAACCTAATGGGAACCTTCACCCAGAACTCAAATTCAATCTCCTTGTGGTTCAAAAATATTCCATTAGCCCTTTTTTTCCATTTTGCATGGTTCTCAATGTCCTGATTCAAGATGGAAACACCAAAGCATCCTGAGAGAGGCTGATTTTGCAGGCAATCAGGCTAGAAGAAGGAAACCCTGGATATCGTGAAAAAGAGTAGGAGGAGAGGGATTTTCTTGGGAGATCTCCAGCCATATTCTGCAGTTCCAAGAGATTCAGACATTGCATTTCAGAGAAGATTCAGCTAAGAGAACTAGGTATGGGCTAGTTAGGTGAGCATGTAAGTGAGGAGGACTGAGATGAAATCCTAAAGGAGTAGATATGGTGAATACTGCTGTCATGAGTTCTAGTCCCAGCTCTGAAACACACTCCCATTGTATCTTTATTCAAACCACTTCTTATCTCTGGGCCTGAGCCATAGAAGCAAATGGAAAGTTGACTTCAAAGGGGCTTGAGTAATATACTCTGTGTCATGTAAAGTGAGAACAAATTGCACTTATCTATGTACCTCACAGAGATGTTGTCAGGATTAATTATCTGTACTACGTTCTGAAAATGAACAACACTAAGAATGCTATTTTCCAAACTATCTGAGGTTGATCAAAACCCCAGAGTCAGAGTTCCTTTTTAATAGGAGAGGTTTCCCCTCTTTCCTTGAATTGTGATGGACTTTGGGCCAGTTTCTGAAACCGTTACTCACCCTGGGTAGCACTTAAAGCACATGAGAAATCAGTGGTACCACTCAATGGGGTATTTGCTGCTCAAAATAAATGAAGATTGCCCTTCAGTAATCTTTACCAGAGGTGGGCCTGAACTGCAAAAATCTGATTCAGATTTCAAACTTTCCAAAGTCAGAGGCTGTCTAGATCTGGAGTTTGAATTTAGGCCCGTCTCAAACAATTGCCCGATCACCTTCCTGTTCTTTATCTTTGTGGTGATGAATCAGGCTAATATGGCCCTAATTCTGAAATGTAATGAACATGGACTTATCCATGTACCACAGAGGTACCCCATTGACTTCGAGGGGGCACTGTGCCGGTTTGTGAGACTGCTCGTGGACAGGATCAATTGTAGGATCAAGGCCCCTTATTAATAAATGCTGCAAAACAATTATACCGTACACAGAAATATGTCAAATGAATGCAAATAAAAAGTCCCTCAAAAGTCTTCGGTTCTGATTGAGTCGCATGTCCAAAGTTATTAGGACCAGAAAAGAAAGAAAGAACTTGACCTCCATTGACTGAATGCCGAAGAAGCACTGGTAGAGAATATCCAATTGAGGGGAAGGTTTTGGTGGATGATATAAAACAAGAGCAGGGGAAGAGAACACAGGGCAAACTAAATAAAAATGTCCGCTTGGGAGAGCAGAGCACTGCTAGCCAGACCACACCGCTGGCCAGACATCATTTTAAATAGATTATTCAAACAAATATTAATTTAAGTTCCTAGGATGGAATATCTGGTTGAACGGTTAAAAACACTGTGCGAACATGCAAGTGGATGATTAATAACAACTGTGCTTACATAGAACAGAATGTAAAGGGAAGGAATGTTGTAAGAGACACTGTTATGGAGTTAGATGTGCTTAAGTTTGCTCGGTGCCTCTGGTTTCAGAGCCAACCCAATGTTCATGCAGGCTGTGTGGTCGCACGCAGTTCTTCCTTAGCCCTGGCATAACCTCGGTAGCCTGTGTGCTGGGGCTGGGAGCACTGTCAAAAGGAAAGAGTCCATCTGCCTATCTTATCACAGGCCCACCGCTCTAGTATCTGAGATCCCCTGGCAAAAGTGGGAATGACAGAAGCCTCATTATGGAATGGGGCGTGGCATTAGCAAAACCACAAGTCTCTCCAGGCATAGAATCCTAGGGTATGTCTACACTACCCGCTAGATCGGTGGGTAATGATCGATCTATCGGGGATCAATTTATCGCGTCTAGTGTAGATGCGATAAAATCGATCCCCAATTGCTCTGCCGTCAACCCCGGAACTCCACCGTGGTGAGAGGGGGAAGCGGAGTCGACGGGGGAGCGGCAGCGGTCGACTCACTGCTGTCCTCACGGCCAGGTAAATCGACCTAAGATACGCCGACTTCAGCTACGCGATTTGCGTAGCTGAAGTTGCGTATGTTAGGTCAACTCCCCCCCCTCCCCAGTGTAGACCTAGTCATAGAATATCAGGGTTGGAAGAGACCTCAGGAGTTCATCTAGTCCAAGCCTCTCCTCAAAGCAGGACCAACACCAACTAAATCATCCCAGTTTTTGGATTTTGAGCATGGATTTACGGTCCCATCCAGCACACCCCTTGCTGCAGTTAAGGTATGGGGGCTGATTAACAATGAGGCTAAGGCCCTTTCCCACCACTCTGGAAGCATAAAGGGGCTTTAAAAGTTGGACACAAACAGCCATTTGAGGATACCCTGCACCGGGGTTCAGGAGGTGCTGTAGAGCTGGCGTAAAGACATTGCACTCATTCTGCTCCCAGCACCAGCGCAGGGGGCAACATCAGGGCATGGCCAGACTGCACGGCACTACAGCAATTCTCTGTTCCCTGGGGGCCACGGGAAGCAATGCCCTTAGGCTGTTCTAACTTACACTGAAGGCTCCCAGGATACACAGAGCACAAAGGCCACCTTTGCACCTCCACTCTGTCCCAAGGACAAGAATGGAGGCTCAAACCCCGTAGCGGAGATTCCCAGCAGTCCGGCAACATCATTCCGTTCACTGGAGCCTTTCCGCCTCCTCTAGATCTCCTGTGTCCCATGTATATTAAGCAGATTGTGCTTTTAAATGAAGCTTTGCCACAGAGAGAGATTCATGGCAGCGAGTCTAAAGAAAGCAAACCATCACCCAATTTGCTGGATTTTGCGTGTATGTGCATGCAACGAAAACTCTGTTTCCAGACACAGGGCCCTGTTCAAAGTTAAATTCTGCATCGGGGGCTCGTGGTGAGAAAAGAGCACTCTTGGTAAAGACTAAGAATCTTTAAAGGGGAACTTCCTCTGATTTCAAATAGAATAGCCTCTTTGGAGTAGTTCAATTCTTGCCATTTTTTTCTACTTCCCCCCAACAACAGATATGAACAACTTCACATGTGGATCTCAGGACAGGGAGCTGATGGAACACACATCATTTTTCTACCTGATGTTTTCTCTGCAGTGTCTAAAAACATGTCCATTTATTTAGGAAACCTGAAAAGAAACCAGCACTGCATTTAAAGTGCTTTATTCATTTGGTCTAGCAATTAGATCAAAGGGCTGAACATCAATAGCCTTAGCTGGGTCAAAATGTTCCAGCCTGAGTGCTTCAAATTAGACAACTAATGCCATATTTAGGTATCTAAGTTAATGGTCTGATATTCAGAAGTGTTTAACACCCACAGCTTCCATTAAGGTCATTTTACACTGACTGAGATTGTCAGATGACATGTGCTACATAAATACCAATTATTATTGGCTTCATTTTTTAGTTCTGGATAATCTTGTGCTTTTCCTGTAAAGAATCAGAGGATCATTTTCCTTCTTCTAGTTCTAACTATAAATGCCCCCACACTTTGGTTTTAGACTGCCGCACTAGCAAAGACCATAGATTTTGTGTGTTAGATATAAAAATAATTAAGAACTAATAATGCTTTGCATATCTATCTAACTCTTGAGGGCCAGTTATTATAGTACCTTGGTGGAAAGGACAATATTGCAATAATCAGAGTAATTATTCAAAATGGAAGCTGCTTTTATCATTCTAGTTTGGGGCTACTTCACATGGTTGTATTTTTCTTTTCGGTCACACTTTCCATCTTAGTATTTCTAAGCAATTTACAAGCATTGATAAAAGGAACCTCAAAACCGACCTTGGTAAAAAGGGTAGTAATATCGCCCCCATGTGAGCGATGAGGAAACAGAGTCACAGAGAATTAAAGCCAATATTCCCAACAGTGAGGAGTGGGCCTGGAAGTCAATGGGATTTGCTTTGGCTAGCGCCCGTGAAAATCAGGCAGGTCAATATAGATTTGTGTGCATAATCGGAGGCCCCCAAATTTGAAAATCTGAGCCTAAGTGACTTACATACATTTATTCAGGAAGTCCATAGCACAGCCAGAAGCAAAGAATCCAGGTGATCTGACTCCCAGTCCTGTAAATCAAACACCAAAGCCCCAAACGTTAATCACAAAAAGCTGATCTCTCCAGTTGCACAGGCTATAAGAACGTCAGCTCTATGAAGAAAATGAAGGCATTGAGCTCCTCCTCTTCTGTATCCATTATTCCCATCTCCTTCAACTGCTCTGGGTGTTTCCCATTTCTCCGATCCTTTTGTGGCCACTACTGGCCTCTTTCATTTCGATTTCATATCTATCTCTCACCAATCACCTTCAGAACTCTGCAGCCAGACCTGTTGGTTCCCTACCATACTTGATGTCAAATTCCTTCTGGAGATCATATTTATTTCATGATACTTACATATCAGCACTCAGTGTTGTACTGAAATGAATCCCTTAGAGCGCTTCCTTCTCTTAGTCTCCTTCCACCAATAAATCATACTCTTCCTAGAATTTAAGACCTAATTTAAAGGTCAGGGGGTCTCCTCTGTATACAGGGATTTACTTTGGTAACTCCCTTTAAGGCAAATGGGAATTTCATTCTAATTCTTTGTGCATTTGTGAAAGGCTAAATGATGGGCACAATTCTGATCTCATTTAGCTTAGATTACCCCAGTGAAATTCAGTGTGGTGGAGTGAGAGTAAAATCAGTTTCCATGTCTAATCTGCAGAGATTTAAATGGCTTTCCTCAATGTCAGAACAGGCATAAGAAGAAACAAAACCATTGCTACATACAGTATAAATCAAGCTTTAGTAAAAGTAAAGGAAACTCAAAATCTGAACTGGTGTGGGATGGTCTTATGGTTACGGCACTGGCTGGGATCCAGGTGATTTAGGTGCAATTCCCAGCTCTCCCACAGATGTCTTGTGTGACCCCGAGTGAGCCAATGAGACTAATCATGTGTTTCAAGTTAGCCACATGCCTAAGAACTTTGCTGGATTGGGGCCAGAATCTCTTGGTGCTTTGGTTGCCTATTTGTGAAATGGGCATAATACATTTTCTCCCACATGTTTTCTTTCTGGTCTGTTTAGACTGTAAGCTCTTCAAGGCAGGGACTATCTTTTGCTATGGGCACAATGGAACCCTGATCTTCTTTGGGGAATTTAGGGTATGTCTACACGGCCATAAAACATCCGTGGCTGGCCCCCGTCAGCTGACTCAGGTTCATGGGGATAAAAGTGTAGTGTAGATGTTCAGTCTCTGGGATCCCGCAAGATGGGAGGGTCCCAGAGCCTGGGCTCCAGCCCAAGCCCAAATGTCTACACTCCATTTTGTAGCTAGGCACCCTTGCACCCACCTGCAAGCCCGAGTCAGCTGACATGGGCCAGATGCTACTGTTTCATTGCAGTGTAGACATACCTGCAATGCTGCTGCTAATAATGAGATTCTGACCTCAGTTGCAGCAGTGTAAATCTGCAGTAAACCCATTGATGTATCCATCAATCCTTCCCTTTCTGTATTGCCTTTTTACGTCCACTTTCCCCTGATTGCATCAACAAATGTAAACTCATTGATGGCAGTGACAGTCTTTTAATAAGCATTTATACCGTGCCTATCAGATAGCCCCTTGATTGCAGGCAGGTGTCCTTCAGCTGTAGTGCGATTCATATACACTATTAATTATAACAATTAGTGATAGCAGCCTCATCCCAATACAAAACTGGTCACTGAGAGGACTGCCTCATTCTGCCTGTCACTATGATCCATCTTTGGAGGGGGCTGAGAAAGAGGAAGTGATCAGTAAAAATTATTTCAGAATGGCTTTTTTTTTTCAAAATGCAAATGTGTCTAAATCTTGAGGTTTGAAGTTTCACAATTTAAAAGATTGTGCCCAGGTCTATAGTTTGATGTTACCCCAAAAAGTGATTTTTTTTTTTTTTTTTTACTTTCAAAATTGGAAATATCGTTGAAACTTGAAGAAAAAAAAACAGTCTGAGCTCTAATCTATAGTTGAACCCCTCCCTACTTAAATATAAAACTCTGAGCTTGGGGCTAGATCTATCTACCTAGTTTCTTGATGATCCTCCATTACTGTAGTATAGAGATTCTTAGTCCTTTCCATACCAGAACCCTCATCAGCATTCTCCTCCCATCAGCCAAGATCCCCTTCTCACTTAGCAATATGGTAGCCACATGGATCATGCCCCTGCTTGTGACCACCCTGCTTGAAAACCTGAGCAACCCATCATCTTTCCACAAAACTGAGGTCTTTCTCTCTGATGCAGTTAGCCCCTGCCTCCCTGATGTCCCAGAATCCTGTATTGGGAGTCATTCCCAAATTCCCCAGTAGGCGTTGGGTTATGCTACTCTTCGTTATGTTTGTACAGTACTCAGCACAATGGGGCCCTGCTCCATGACTGGGGTCCCTAAGAGCCACCACAATACATATAAATAATAATTGTGTCTCTGGCTCTTTGCACAACAAACATAACATGAAGAAACCACCTGGGCAGGATGGGATCCAATTAATCATGTTTTCTGACTATACCCAACATGCAAGGGCTGGCTACGTAGATACATTGCTGCTCTGGTTAGGTACGGGCAACTTCTAAAACATATGACACAGTGAGCATTACTGAAGGGCTCACAAACTATTTAAAGGATACTACCCTATTCCTTTACACTACAATAACAACACTACCTGAGCTACCACGCTGGGCTAGAACAGCGGTTCTCAAACTGTGGGCCGTGACTTCAAAGTGGGTTGCCACCTTGTTTTGATGGGGTCGCCAGGGCTGGCATTAGACTTGCTGGGGTCTAGGGCCGAAGCCCGAGGACTTCAACCTTCGGTGGCGGGGATCAGGTTACAGGAACCCCACCTGGTGCTGAAGTCCTTGAGCCAGGGCAGCGGGGCTCGGGTGGGCGGGCTCCTGAGTCAGTCCCTGCTCCTGGGGTCGTGTAGTAATTTTTGTTGCCAGAAGAGGGTCGCGGCGCAATGACGTTTGAGACCCCCTCGTCTAGAACGTTGTCTTTTGTCATCCGCCCAACTCTTTTTGAACTATAGGAACACTGCCACTTCATGCTAATATTTTTTAAATGATATCACTGTAATGTTTTCAGTGAGACTTTTATTCCAATCTAGCCTATTCTGGAGACAGCCTTTCTGATCTTATCTTTCCTCCTTCATCTGATTCCTGTATTATTATTATGATTTAAATAAATCATTTGTTCCAAATACAGAAATGCCTGTCAAAGCCCAGGGCTGTGACTTCTTATTTGCCGGGGCAATAGGGTTACACATGACTTACTCTGAGTGAGGGCACTACTGATTCACGTTAAGGATTCTACACATCCATTTTCCTTTTGCACCCGTCATCCAGAGTTGTTGAAATTACTTGTGCCAAACAGATTTCATGTCAGTGAAATATGAAGGGGAAATATGTATTAGTTTATTAAAATCCTGAAAATGTCAGAGTATTAGCAGCCATAATTAATATGTGTTTAAATTCTCTACCCGCAGCCAGACAGCCTTTTATTTTGTTTAAACTGAAGCTTGACGTTTTCAGTCAGCACGTTATTGTTTAACAGGAGGAGAGAGTGAACACTATACCACTTTCCTTAAGCAGACCAGGCCTTGGAATGTGTTCCAGCTAACGTACAATCCTGATCTATTTGTTAGATACTGGAGGTGAAATTTTGATCCTGCACCCAGAGATCAGTTGCCTGAAGAGAAAAAAGAAAATCACTATAAGGCCAAATCCCGGACCCTTCTTATAGTTCCAGTCAACGTATGCTGTTCTTTGGGAGTAGAGGAGGAGTAGAGACTCTCAAAATCTTCCAGAACTGGTCAGAAAGTGATATTTTTTTTCCCCTGTGAAAAATTTTAATGACAACAAAAAATATTTTTTTCGTCAAAATGTTTGCGTTTTTATCTGTCAAAACCCCAGAAAATTAAAGTTAAAAAAACTTTGAAAATTTTGGGATTTTGGTTGCCAAAAACATACTCTTTTGACAAACAGGGACCGTTTCCACCAAAATATCCAATTTTTTTGTTGAAAAGGTCATTTTCTGTCCAAAAAATGCTAATGTACAAATTTTGACCAACTCCAAAGTCTTTCCCATCTCATTGCTCTGTGCACTCTCTGTATGACCGATGCCCTTCCTTCTTTTCCTTCCCTTCATGGCTTTCAACTCTCCTCCAATACCCAGACCGATGTCTCTGTTCCATTCTTGACTCCTCCTGAAGCAGGGATGTAACATTACTTCCTTTCTCTGTGTACCTCTCCTGTTGTCAGTGGAGAATTAAATATCCACAGCACCCTTCCTTTCAGTTTGTAGCTGCCGTGTCTTGAGCAATTCTGGGAGCTGGTCTTGACTTGCAGAGTTCTCTGGTTTTAGTTAGCCTCAGACCTGCATGGAGAAGGGGATCTTGCCTACCACAAGTACAAGAGCCCTATGAGGTCCCCCTCCCCCAGCTGGTCACAGTGATTGAAGAGACAACTTCACCAGGCCCCACTTACAGGATATCCTCTTTTTTCATCCGAACAGGTCACTGTTCAGTCCCGCCTCTCCTACCCCCAGACATCAGCTGAGAGAGCAGGGAGAGAATAAACCACCCTCAGCATGACACTGAGCAAGAATCTCTGAGGGACAGTATTTGGGTTGAGCAGGGAGGTGATAAGAAAGGAGCAAGAGGCAGCGTAACTTTTAGTTGGATGGGGACTGGGAGAGGGTGGTAAATATTAAGAGAGCTCAGAGGGCTCTGAATGGAAGGGGAATTTTAAAGCCTAAGGCTGGGAATTTCCAAGGAGCCTCTGGGAGTTAGGTACCTAAATGCCATTGAAATCCGGTAGGAGTTGGACACTCCGTTCAACTCCTTTGAAAATCTGAGCCTCATTGGAATGATTTAGAACTATCCTGTGGTGCCCACAGGAGCTGGTGTAATTGTGCATGCCTGTTACTGTTCTCCTCACACACCTTCGTCTTCCCTCCCATTTCTCGCCAGACCCACTTGCTGCCTCTTGTTTCCAGTTAGACTGTAAACTCTTCGGGGCAGGCCCTGTGTCTTGCTTTGCATTGGCACAAGCACTTGACTCTGTGACTGGGCCTTCGATTCTGATCGGAGCCTTTGGGCCCTACCACAATAGAAATGCTAAATAGGACTGTTGATAAATGGGTGACATTTTCAAAAGCACCAAAGTCCCATTTTCAAAAGCACCAAAGTCCCATTTTCAAAAGTGACTTAGGAGCCTCAGTCCCATGGACTTTCATCGACACGAAGGCCCGGTCTACACTGGGGGGGTGTCGATGTAAGATACGCAACGTCAGCTGCGGGAATACCATAGCTGAAGTTGACATATCTTATTCTGACTTACCTCCCATCCTCATGGCGCGGGATCGACGGTCGCGGCTCCCCTGTCGACTCCGCTACCGCCACTTGCTCCGGTGGAGTTCTGGAGTCGACGGGGAGCGCGTTCAGGGATCGATATATCGCTTCTTAACGAGACACGATATATCGATCCCCGACAAATCGATCGCTACCCGCCGATACGGCGGGTAGTCTGGACGTACCCTAAGTCTCCTAAGTGCTTAAGTAACTCTTGAAAATGGGACGCAGTCTCTTAAATCAGGGTGGTCCTTTCAAAAAAATGTTACCCTTGTTACTCAGCCGCTTTACTTTGTACCTGTTCTGGTGGCATCTTTACTCTCGGCAATTTGTACATCTTCGTCTCCTCATGAGAAACCACAGCTTAGACTCTGGAATGTTTTCATTGCCCTCTCTGGTAAATACTAAGGCTTCCCTCAGAAATATCTGCCGCCACCTCCTCTGACACTCTTCCCCGACTCTGTTCCTCAAGAGCCCTCCAGTCTTTCCTCCCTTGACCTCCTCCTCTCCCTTATGTATTTGTAATGTATTGTATTGTTTGTCTTGCAGGCTTGCTCAATCTTCACTCCTGCCTGGAATGATATTTCTGACAACTTTCTTACATTCCTTTTCATTCGTCTCACGCATCTCCCCCTTGAAGCACTGACATTGCTGATTTATATGTCTGTTGTGTTCCATTATTTCCTCTGTGATCCACATTGCTCAAATACCACATATAGCCGTGCACAGACTACTTCAACACAAGTCAGCCACGTGCTTTAGCACTGTTAGTCATTAGTATTTCAGGTATATGCCAAATCCACCCACCAAACAACCTCACCTCAGTTTTGGCTCAAGTCACCAAGGCATTCTTTTCAAACTCCAGAGGATTTCTTGACTCCAGTACAGTTGTTGGCCAACCCATAAGGTTATATTGGCCTTTTATAGCCTTGGCACTCTCAATTTTTCATAGTTTTTTCACCCATTCACCTGTCTTTCCTTGTGATGGGGTATGCCAGACACTCTGAGGCCTCAAGGCCCTGCCACACCTCACCCCAAAAAAGGGCAGTGGAGAGGGTTCCTCCAAGCTGCCTAGAGTGGCTGTGGGGTCACAGCCAATCAGGACCCAGCAGCCTAGTATAAGAAGAGCTGCAGGGCCAGGGAGAGTTCAGTTCCTTGCTAGAGCTGTAGGAGAGTGGCTGGCTGACGGAGATGCAGAACCCCGGACAGGGCAGACTGAAAGAAGCCGGGGAGAGCGAGAAAGAGCCCTGAGCTGCTTGCTGGGAATCCATTAGGACAAGGCCCTGAGGTAAGGGTGAAGCTGGTGTAGGGTCGCTGGGAAGTGGCCTAGGGAATTAGAGAAGCTGTGCAACATAGTTAAAGGGACACAGTTGATGGCATGGCTGCTACCTACAGGGTCCCTAGGCTGGAACCTAGAGTCGTGGGTGGGCCTGGGTCCCCCCCACCATTAGTCATTGTGGGGAAGTGGCCTGGACACTGAGGCACCCCAGAGGGAGAACTGAACTATTGTGGCCCAGAAGCCCAAGAGGGCAAAGACATTGTCTCCCGGGAAGGAGCCCTGGGGCACTGCACTATTCCAGAGCAGGGACAAACAGAGAGAAAGAGAGTGCGGGCATATGCACTCGGCCAAGGGGGCGCTCACGAGAGGTGAGTGCACCCCGTGACACTCCTGTTCAACTCTTGGCATCAAACAGCGTCTTGTAGGCGCACATCTGCACTAGAAGTGGTGCATCATAGAATATCAGGGTTGGAAGGGACCTCAGGAGGTCATCTAGTCCAACCCCCAGTACTTCACCACTGAGCTCTGAGAGGGATCATGACAATTTCTGCTGAAGTCAGTGGGATTCTGTGCTGTTTGGGGCACCCTGTATATTGCTGAGATTGAACAAAAAACAGTTCCTGGGACCAGGAACCTAGTCCCTACCTCATGATACCCACTTCAACCCCAAGACACTAAAAGCGTAGCAGGGAGGAGGAGCATGTGGACAGGCGATGGGACAAGAAAAGTTAGAGCCAGCCCTGACCCTAACCCACCTCATCAGTCAAGTGCTTTCTCCACAACTGTCTTGCTAGGAAGCACAAAAGAGAGGACAAGATTATATTTAACGGTACCACCTCCTCGGACTTTCCTTGTGCATGTGTCGGTCTGCTGAATAGAAGTTCCCCGTGGCAGGAATTGTCCTTATGTATGTCTCATGCAGCACTAGGGTGACCAGATATCCCAGTTTTATAGAGACAGTCCTGATATTTGGGGTTTTGTTTTCTATAGGCACCTATTATCCCCCCGCCCCATGTCCCGATTTTTCACACTTGCGATCTGGTCAGCCTATGCAGTATCAAGCACATAGTCAAAGCTTAACAAATAACCAATGGATTTGCTTAATGTTGAGAAAAACCTGCTGAGAAGTCTACTGTGCATTTGCTTAACACGGTAGAAAGAAGCAGGCTCTGGCCTAGTCAAGAGAAGGCAGTCCTTTCATTCACTCTCTGGGATGGGCTGAGAGTTTGCTTAGTCCACATATTGCCAAACCTTCGCTTCTGTCCTGAGACGAGTCACAGGAGCTTTCAGATAGCAACCAACCAAGTGGCTTTCCTGAGAGTTGAGCTGCTTAGATTGGAGAGATTTTAATTCTGATCAGTGGATGTGTTTCTCTTCCACCCCTTTGTGGCATTTGAAGAGAATGCTGTGCAAAGGTCTGGTCATATATCAGGGGATGGATGCAGGATTTATGGAGGGATGGCAACTTCCTTATTTAAGTTAACCAGGGTTTTCAGACATGTACTCCCTCTATGCTATCATTGGTCCCCCTCCAGCTCCATCTGGTTCTCGGGGAAGCCCGTTTATAGTCTAGGGCATATAAATCTGAATGGCACATGGGAACAGACTGCAAACCAGACAGTTACCATTTATTTTCAGTGGGAATAAGAACATAAGAATGGCCCTACTGGGTCAGACCAAGGGTCCATCTAGCCCAGTATCCTGTCTTCCGACAGTGCCCAGTGCCAGATCCCCCAGAGGGAACAAACAGAACAGGTAATCAGCAAGTGATCCTTCCCCTGTCACCCAGTCCCTGCTTCTGGCAAACTTCATATGCATCTAATTATACACTTGCCTGGCATAATTATTAATATTCAAGTGAGTATCTGCAAGAACATTTAGTAGCATGGGGGCATCTTCTTACTAAAGTGCGGGGCATATTGGTGCAATACAGAGAATGGGTGGGATTTTTATTAGGCTCTAAGTGAGTTAAGAGCACAAGTCCCATAGACTTCCAATAGGACTTGTGCTCAGAAGTCACTTAGGAGGTTTTGACAATCCTATACAATATAGCACCATGCCGAGGCTCCCCAGGTTTGGGTAGACACCACCGTCATAGTGAGTTCAGTCTTGGCCTCCCCTTCCCAAGTAAGCATGGAGCCCCGACATGCCTGCCTGACGAATCTAGTGACTTTCATCTCCCTGTGTCTAGCCCTGGTGCTTTGTCATAGCCTTAGAGGTTTAAGGCCGGAAGAGATCACCAGATCATCTAGTCTGATCTCCTGCATATCACAGGCCATCAACGCCACCCAGCACTGACACACTAACCCCAACAACCGAACTGAGACCCAAGTGGTACAGCCCACAGGCGACTAAACTATGATGTGCCACTGGCAGAGAATAGGAGGGATGAGGTGCACCAGTGCCCATGGCCTCTGTAATGGCAGGGAATTGATGAAGAGAGCTATCCAGATGATCTCAGCAAGGGACCTGTGACAATGCGTCACAGGAAAGTGAAAACCCCCTCAGGTCCCTGCCGATCTGGGAGAAAATTCCTTCCTGACCCTGTATCTGGGGCTCAGTCAGATCCTGAGCATGAGCGTAGATAGGCGAGCATGAAGCATGGATCAGGAATGGTTGGTGAGAGTGGCCAAGTCAGTTTAGGCCCTTGCCTCCATCAAAACGACAGCAACCCGAGCAATCGCTTGCATTATTTGCTCTTATTAAGTAATATCTCTTGTGAATTAGACCCGGATCCTGCAATGAGCTTCACATAGGCAGACCCTTGTGCCAACAAGAAGCCCCCTTTAAGGATCAGGGCCCTGGTGAAAACCTTCCCACTGAAGCAGTTATCATTGAGCTGATAACCGACTAATACATTGTTATCTTTTGCTGGAGACAAGCCTACATTATGGTACATCCAGAGTCCAGCAGCATATGCTGCCAGCGTTGTTTTGAGTGGGGGAGCAGCGAATCTAATGCAAGACAGAAGACTTAACAAGCAAGTGGAAATTTTTACATAAAAGAAAATATCTGAGGCTACAACCCATATTAATGAACTGAGAAAACAGACAGATGCACATTGGGGATTTGACTGATACCTGGGAGCATATTTTATTGTATTTTTTCATACTTTTACATCTGGCGCTTTCACCATATTAATGATTTAAGGAATAATTATTGTAAGGTTGAGTTTCCTTTTAAAAACTTTCAGTGTTCTATCCCGGAATTCATTCCAGATGCTGGTAACTAAAACTGAAGAAACATGCTTCAGAATGATAGTCCTTTCTGAGTCAGGATGACAGCAAAAAATGTGAGCTGACCAATGGGTCTTCTAGCTGCTTCGTTCTTTATGGGCTATCTGATTCCTTTCCAGTTTGTTTAAAATTTTTACCATGCAGATGTTCCTTCGGGTGACCAATTTTTATAGTTTTGAGAAGATTATATCGGTTTTCCGTGGTATTGTGTTACTGTATTTCTTGGATTTTTTTATAGCACTTGAAAGGCTAATTTCTTAATCAGACATTACTAGTGGAATGTAGAAAGAGAGGTTAAAAAGCCAAACTGGCCCTGAGAATTAAACACAGGTTCGTAATAATGTGAAAGGAAAACAAAAAGCATCAACTCTAGGATGTTGTTATTGCAGGAAAGTTGAGAAAACTGCTATGAACATGCATTTTTTATTATCAAAGGTGTTAAAATAGATACATAGCATATGTTTGGCACTGACTTATTGTTACACAGTTCTGCAGTATTCAGCTGTCTTGGATAAAAACTATCACTTTGATACTGGAAAATTATTATGAAAATGTTAGTTTTGGTCCTAGTAGTAAAAAGCCAAGATTGTCTTGCGTGCCAGTGAGGTTTCAGTTTAGAGTTTGCACTGTTTCCAAAAACAGTCTTTGGCAACCATTGAGTTTCAGTTCCATCAACAAGTCTGCCTAACATTTTGTCCTCCTTTATCATAGTCTAAGGCGAGCTGACAGGAACCAAAGGGTATGTCTACACTGCAATAAAACACTCGTGCCTGGCCCGGACCAGCTGTCTTGTGCTCGTGCTGTGGGGCTATAAAATTGTAGCATAGACGTTTGGGCTCAGGATGGAGCCCAGGCTCTGAGACCCACCCCACTCACGGGATCTCACAGCCCAGGCTCCAGCCTGAGCCCACACGTCTACCCTACGTAGCCCTGCAGCCCCAGCCTGTCAGGTGACCTGGGTCAGCTCTGGGTGTTTTATTGCTGGGTCGACATACCCAAGATAGCCTCGCACCAAACAACTCAGGGCTTGTCTACACAGGGCATTAATCTATCACAGGGGTGTCAATTCTGGTGCACACTAGCATCTCATATTAAGTGGACTCTGCTTGTGCGCACTAGAAGTCCCCTACTACTTGTTATTGTAATACTTGCAGGGTAAGCGCAAGCCAGTTGGTACACAACATGCTTGTATGCACTAGAATTTACAGCCCTCTACTGCAGACTGATGCATCATGTAGACAACCCCTCAGAGGCAGATTTCAAATGCCGCTTTAGGGCTGATTGGAAGCCTGGGGTTACAAAGATACTGTGGGTGCAAAGTGCAAAATTCAGATCCAGGTTTGCATTTCAGCTGCCCTCCAAATTTTGTGTTTGTTCAGCTCTAGGGTTGTGAGTTGGGCTCTCGCCCACAACAAGCAAGTTGCATCCAAACAAGAACATAAGAACGGCCGTACTGGGTCAGACCAAAGGTCCATCCAGCCCAGTGTCCTGTCTACCGACAGTGGCCAATGCCAGAAGGAGTGAACCTAACAGGTAATGATCAAGTGATCTCTCTCCTGCCGTCCATCACCACCCTCTGACAAACAGAGACTAGGGACACCATTCCTTACCTGTCCTGGCTAATAGCCATTAATGGACTTAACGTCCATGAATTTATCCAGTTCTCTTTTGAACCCTGTTATAGACCTAGCCTTCACAACCTCCTCAGGCAAGGAGTTCCACAAGTTGACCATGCACTGTGTGAAGAAGAACTTCCTTGTATTTGTTTTAAACCTGCTGCCCATTAATTTCATTTGGTGGCCCCTAGTTCTTATATTATGGGAACAAGTAAATAACTGTACATCCAATTTCTGAAGCCATGACATTCCTCTTTTCGCTCTCCTGTACTTCCTGCAGGGCTGATTCCATTGAGTAACGCTGAGTTCCTGGGAACAAAATAACAAACCTCCCTTCCAGCAGGAGAGGTGGAGATGTTAAGGATGCAGAGTTGTACTAGTTTATTATACTTTCAAAACATTACATATTTGTAATTCGCAGTAGTGAACCTAATAAGAAAAAGGCTGCTTTGTGAGTCAAAATTAAAGGTCATAATGTGTTTACAACATAGTAGTATTGATCTCTGGAGACTTGGGATCTCAAGGCCTGCTGGGAAGAATGGAGTGGTTGCCACAGTTGTTGTGTTTGAAGGGAAGTAAACAATCCGCCAGGAGGAACAAACCAGATTGTTTAATCAAGGAGGGAATAGCTTCACCAACTTGTGCATCTACTCTGCTCCTCTGAACAGCCCCTAGTATTCACCATTATCTATTGCATCTTTATTCGTAGCTACAAGCCATCTGTCTCCAGGCCAAATGGTCATCTCTGCTCAAGGTAGGCTAAGCAACGGAATCAGAGCCCCGGGTGACGTTAAGGGTGAGGAGCACAGAGAGTTGTGTGTGGCAAACTTGCACTGAGTTTGTCTGGCACTAGTTAATGTTACTAAGTTCCTCATTTTCCCAGGAACAAAATTCATGCACCCAAAACAATTAAACCAAAACTGCATATTGGCGATTAGATTTCCGCCCTAAACATCTACAGATTCTGAAACCATTTTACCGACTCTCTTTTTAAACATCCTGTGCACTAGCTTCCTCAAATTCAGCCAGCTAAAATTGGGAGCCAAGGATGCCATTTTTGGAGTAGTTAGCTGCTTCTTTTCGATTCTCTGAGGCCTGTGACTAAGGATGAAAATCCTGAACGTGCAGGGAGAAATCCTAAACTCTAGTGTGGGAGTGAGATTGTTTTAGACATAAAAAACAAGAGAATGAAGTATTGAATGTGAAAAAAACAGATGAGACGCAACCTGAATCGTTTAGCCACCAAACCCATTAACAAACCCTTGAACTTTCAAGAGTTCAAGTGACCTAAACTTGGATCTGAAACATTTCTCCCCACAACTGCTTTTGCCCATGCATTCATCCCAAATCAGTCATTCTAGCACCTAGTCTCTTGTTAGCTTAGCTGACCTGGTTTGGATGGTTATTTATGTCCAGGTACACATATGCATACAGACACACCACACACAAATTGTCTTATGAGGAACCAAAAAAATCCAGGCCTGGGGAATCTCTCCCCCATTGAGAGCAAGTGCATTGCCAGCTGGCTACAGGTGCACTCCACATGATCAGGTGAAAATGCGGTTGGGTGGGCATGATGACAGGTCTGTGCCCATGGCACATTTGTGCATCTGTTGTAAATTTAGAGGGGTTTTTTTAACTAGTTATTTTAGAGCTATGTAAACCTTTAACAAACCTCATGTTGTAGAGGCCCTGTGGGCAGCCAGGAATGGCATGAACACTTTGGGATGTACAGGAATCAGGGACAGGCCCCCTATCATAAACCCAGATTTGGACACCCCTAGATACTGAAGAATTTTGGATCTGGACTACAAAGCTCAGGCTGGGGTTGGCAATTTTGGTTGGATGTATTCCTTGAGGTTTCATCAAATGACATTCTTTAATTAAAGATTAATCTTTAATTCCTGGAGACTCCAGGACAATCCTAGAGGGCTGGCAACTCTATCTACATGTAAGCAGACTGGCGGTCTTGTTACAGACATGAAATCTGCCTGTCCGTTTTAAAAGTAGTTTTGCAGGTGGTGGCTCCTCCTCTCGGGGAGCTGATGTATGTTAGGAAAGTGGGGGTGAGACATAATAGATCTTCAGGTCTAGCCTCTCTCTAACTCTCAGCTGCTTTGGGTATGTGTGCTGGCAGTGGAGGGGGAAGAAAAAGATAGAGGGGATGTCTCCTAGACCCCTCCCACTTCAGTGTACCCACTTAGGACCTGACTATGATACAGACCTAGCATTTACTTGAGCGCTGGGAGGCTCAGCTAATGGTGCCAGAGAAGCACTCCATGGCTGCAATGCAGCACAGCCAGTTGGCTTGTGGAGAATATTTTACTACACCATGGCAGGCATGTTGGCTCATAAATGGATCCAAAGCAGAAATCCCAAACCAGGAGAGTGTTGATCTTTGTCACCCTCTAGTGGCGAGTCAGCATAGCAGGATTATGAATCTATTACCCTTTCCACCTAAAGGCCTTATTCCAGGGGTGGGCAAACTACGGCCCATGGGCCAGATCCAGCCTGCGAGCCGTTTTAAGCTGGCCTGCGAGCTCCTATGCACTCCAATGGCTTCCCTCCTACGCTCCAATGGGAGCTGCGGGGGCGGTGCCTGCAGAAGGGGCAGCATGCAAAGGCACCTGACCGCGCCTCCGCATAGGAGCCGGTGAAGGGACATCCTGCTGTTTCCAGGAGTCGCTTGAGGTAAGCGCCGCTCAGAGCCTGCACCCCTGAGCCTCCCCTCATGCTCCAACCCCCTGCCCCAGCCCTGGTCCCCCTCCCGCCCTCTAAACCCCTCGATCCCAGCCCAGACCACCTTCCTGCACCCCAAACCTCTCATCCCCAGCCCCACCCCAGAGCCTGCACCCGCAGCTGGAGCCTGCACCCCCTCCCGCTATCCAACCCCAATGTTGTGAGCATTCATGGCCCATCATACAATTTCTATTCCAAGATGTGGCCCTTGGGCCAAAAAGTTTGCCCACCCCTGCCTTATCCCTTTAACTCATGCAGTAAAGTCTCATGATTTTAGCATGGAAGGTCTCAGGTTTAAATTCCTCTGTTGGCCCAAGTGGGGAACATTAAAATGAAACACCTGTGAATGTTGTGTGTTAGATGTCCAAGATCCAACAGTGTGTAAATTATTCATATAGTTGGTAGTATGGACTAAGTATGCTAAGTAAAGCAGTAGTCTACAGACCAGAGTTTTGTCTCCTAAATTAAGATAATAATTGGTATCTGTTTTCTGTACAAGTCAAAACAAGGCAAGATCATTTAGAGACAGAAGATGTGGGCATTAAGGTGCAATGCAGAAACACTCTCTCTAATACATTAGAAGAGTGGGGAGGGAACCATATTTTCCATTTAATTGGATATTCAGCAATTTTGAATTTTTTTCCCCATTCCAAAATGAAACAAAAGCAAAAAAAAATTGAGATTTTTGTTTCAGATCAATTGAACTGTTTCATTTTTATGAAATCAGAACATTGCATTCTGATTTTGAGCTTTTAAAACTTTTTAAAATGTTTATATATATATATAAAATTGTATGTGTATATATACACATACAATTAATTTTAGTTTTGGGGGCGAAAATAATTTCCAAGCAAAAAATTGAAATGTTCCATTCCAGCGTAGACTTTGCTGAAATGATTCTTTTATTTATTTTTTTTTAAGAAAGTTTTGTCAAAACCAAAAATGTTCAAAATGATTTTGACAAATGTCATTTTTCATTGGGAAAAAAAATGTACAGTAGATGAAAAATGTCCAACATGCTCTTACACAAATACTGTGTTTGAGGGCAGCTATTTCAGTCTGTGCTCCCTGCCTACTCCGATAGCTGCTCCGTGGGAAATTAGGGCCCTACTAGATAAGTTCATGGAGGACAGGTCCATCAATGTCTATTAGCCAGGATGGTGTCCCTAGCCTCTGTTTGCCAGAAGCTGGGAAAGAGCAATAGGTAAAGGATCACTTGATGATGACCTGTTCTGTTCATTCCCTCTGGGGCACCTGGCATTGGCCACTGTCGGACAGGACACGGGGCTAGATGGACCTTTGGTCTGACCCAGTAGGGCCATTCTTATGTTCTTATTCTGGTAGCGAGTGGTATCTAAAAACTAGTGAGAGATTCAATTCTCTGATGCCACGCCAGTTAGAAGGGAGAATTCCCAAAGTGTCATAGGGATATAGCAGTTCCAGTTCCAAACTTTTATAACCACTGCAGTCAGGCAAACGTCCAGATTAGGAACAAACCCAGAGGAGAGAACATTTAACTTCAGCGTCCATACACGCCATGCAGGTCAGTGGTGTACCTTTAATTTCTGCGATTCCAGCACCTTGCCTTGAGATGATCATACTAAAGGAAATGACAGGGTTCCTGGTAAAGGGGGTCTTATGTGGTCCCCCATGTACAGTATGTACTTCAGCTCTCCCGTCATTGTGCACCAATGTACCACAGCACACTAACTTAAAGTTTCCTTCCTTCCCACAAGCCAGGAACACAGCAGTTCGAGCCGGGCAGGCAGGGAAATTAGCCAAGTGAGCTGTACTACCACAACGGAATGTCTGAGGAGCTAGCAACTTTCTCTGCCAAGGCTGTGGAGTGGGAGTAGGCCGTGTCGGATGATCTGGGTGATAGAAGCAGGAGCAGGGATGCTGGAACAATTTGTACAGTGCGGGTGCTGAGAGCCATTGAACCAAACTGTAAACCCTGTATATGATGGAAACCACTTCAAGGCAGGGGGTGCTGCAGCACCCCTAGTTCCAGCACCTCTGAGCAGGAGGAGCAGCTGATGGTTTAAGTGTAGACACACAAGTAGAAGCAGTTTGAGACCCTTTTAACCTGAGCCCTCTCAAATGCCTCTCTTAGCAACCGCAGCGTTCGACGTTAGAATTGTAATCTCTTCAGCCAGTAATGTTCGCCCAGGTGGTTATTGGCTATCCCACTCACAAAAATATCCCGGAGCATGATCATCATAACATGGCCATCCCCATGTGACCTTGTGCAAGTCATTTTGTGACTTTGTGCTTCAGTTCCCCATCCGTAAAGTCGAGATGCCAAGATTTCCTTTCTGCTCCTCTTAGTCTGTTGGGTCTGTTTAGATAGTCAGGGCCCAAAGAATTTACAATCTCTAACTGTGCGTATGTACAGCACCTAACACAATGGGATCATGATTTCACCTAGGGCCTCTAGGCACCACTGGTATACAAATAGGAACAATAATATGCAGTAAAATTTGAACTGGACAAAAGTAACCTGTTTGTGAGTGAACCTTGAACTGGAAGTTCAACAAGACAGAAGTTAATGTGAATAAATCTACTCAGAGTTTTCCTCTGTCCAGTCACAGGGCAGATTTCTGAATTTGAGTAACATAAGTAATTGCCAGTTGCCAAACAAACAGCTGTTGATTAGTCAGTAATATATTGCTGTGTGGCAATTTTGTGCTTTTGTAGTAATTTTCCCTTTCTTGGTATTGACACCTCCTCATCAATTGTTGGGAGTGGACCACATCCACCCTCATTGAATTGGCCTTGTTAACACTGGTTCTCCACTTGTAAGGTAACTCCCTTCTTTTCATGTGTCAGTATATTTATGCCTGCATCTGTAATTTTCACTCCATGCATCTGAAGAAGTGGGTTTTTTTATCCACAAAAGCTTATGCCAAATAAATCTGTTAGTCTTTAAGGTGCCACCGGACTCCTCGTTGTTTTTTTAAGCACATGCTGTTTCCCTATCCCTGGGCCCAGATACTGCAAATGTTTATGCATGTAGTTAACTTTACTCATGTAAGCAATCCCATTGATTGGAATGGAACGACTCAAGTGAGTAAATTTAAGCACATCCATCAGTGTTTGCAGAATCTGGGCCCTATTCAGCATAGCACTTACGACCATGCTTACACCCGATTGGACTCGGTCAGAGCTAAACACATGCCCAGTGGTAAGCATGTGGTTGAGTATTTTGCTGAATTAGAGCCTAAACCCTTTAAAAAGATTCATAGAAGACAGAGAAAGAAAAGTATCAGAGGGGTAGCCGTGTTAGTCTGAATCTGTAAAAAGCAACAGAGGGGCCTGTGGCACCTTTAAGACTAACAGAAGTATTGGGCGCATAAGCTTTCGTGGGTAAGAACCTCACTTCTTCTGAAGAAGTGAGGTTCTTACCCACGAAAGCTTATGCGCCCAATATTTCTGTTAGTCCTAGAGAAAGAAAAGGCTTATTAGAGCACCAGGCCATCTCCCTAAAGAGCAGATTGTTCTCTAAAGCTTATTTTCAAGTGATCTTGTCTAGTCCACTTTTAAAAAGTCCCAAATGAAGAAGACTTCTGATGTTTGCTAAAAGAGATCTTGGATTCGAGTAAGACATCATGTTAGGTGTCATCCCATTTCAAATTGTTGAATGCAGTCTGGTCTCTGGAGGTTCAAATATTCCTTCCTTACCTGCATTTTTAAAGAGCAACTGACAGTTTGTTGACAAATGGTCTCCAATTCTCTTCCCAAGTTCTTTGTCCTCCAGGACACTTGCATGACAAGAGCACCTTCAGAGTTTATCTGTTCCTGATGCTTATTCCTCAGTCTCAAATCCTCTGTACCTCCCACAGCAATCAATTATGAAGTCACAAATAGCGATGGGTTTTTACTTAAAGGTGGGGAATAATGAACAAGAGAGGATGAGAAAATAAATCCAAAGATTCTGCTTTCCTGCCAATGTTCTTTATAAAAATTGAAAGAAATGTACAAAGTCTATGAGATATATGCAAAAGAATTGTCTCTCTGTAGAGCTTAACATTTTGAACAAAGCAATCAGTTGCTCAAGATCTAGAGGTTATCAAGAAAAGAACAGTGAAAGGAACAAGGCATTTTAACTACAAAGCATCAAGACAAATTTCTCCTTTTTAAAGCACATTTAAGGTCTGCTCCCATTCCCATTGTAGTCAATTGTAAAGCCGGTCAACATTTTCTAAAAATATTTTTTCAATGAAAAATGCCTTTTTGATCAAAATAAATATTTGCATAGAAAATTATAATTTTTGAAATTCATTTTTTCAGTGAAATGGTGGGTCTTATGGAGGTGGAAAAAAAGGTGCAGATAATAGAAAATAACACGCTAAAGAGAATGGCAGGCAAGTGGAGGGTAGACAGAGTGCGCATAGAAGAAATAGCGGGGAAGATGAAGTTGGGAGTTTCAATGATAATCTGGAGAGTGCACATTTTAGGTTGGCTGGCCACATGCTAAGAATGGGAGAAGAACAACCAGCAAAGAAAACATGAGAGGAAGACGACAGTAAGAAAGGACATGGATTACTGAGGATTCGATGAAAAAACTCAAGAGAAGTTTGAAGAGAAAAGGACTGGAACTCCAAGATCTATGAACCCGTGCCATAGCCCAGAAGGAATGGCAAAGAATTGTGGACACATTTGACACCATGTAAGTGGGAAAAGGAGCTGAGAAGTGAAGTGTGATCATCATCATTTCTTTTTACTGCTGAAGGCAAATCATCAAGTTGGTGGAGGGGAAAAGAGAGTACAGAGGGCCGTCAAGCCAAGCTCTAAGAAAACTGATGACATTTTGAACTTGAGCTAACAGCAAACAGATTTAACTGGCTGTGAAATTGCTAGGATCATTCTCTCTTTGTCAAGTCTCCAACATCTAGTAGCACAGAAGACTTGAGGTGAGGTGAGCAGTTATTTCATACTCTGAAATGGAGAACCAAGTTCTCTGATGGGTTAAGTAGGTGAAACTCCACTGATGGTGGAGTGTTGCCAGTTTACACTATCAAAGTATTTGGCCCTAAATCTTATGTTAATTCTTGTGTTGGATCATAGTCTCTCTGCCATCTGGAGAAATTTTCCTCCAACCAGTTCAGTAGGATTTCGGGAGAACTAAGCAAGATATTTCACATGACACGACCCAGTTGGACATCACACTATATGACCTCATCTGAGTTTGACGTAAGCTTGACCTTGATGTTTGCTGAAGAGAAAACTATACGACCTTAATGCTAAACAGACAGCAGGTTTCTCCCGCCGCTTCATTTACATCTGATTCCATTTCTGACAGCAGAATTATCTCATGGTAAATGGCTGCAAATTCATTATATTAAGTCATTGAACGGGCTTGTAAGATGGCGCAGACTCACCCGGTGGTGCCTCCTGCTGGTCGTCCAGGGAATTAGCTCTTCCAGCGTCCTGGAGCACCCCCTGCAGGTTGGTGTCTCGCCGCCACTGCTGGCCCCCGTGTCCCTCCCAGGACCCCAGTGCCCCTTTAACTGGGTGCTGCCCCCTAGCAGTACCCCCACAATTCTGGGTCTCCCCCTCCGAGGGGAACCCCCACCCACTATCCCCATTTTGCCTCAGAATATGGTGACTGCCAGTCACTATCTAGCCCCCGCTCACTGGGGCAGACTGCAGTGTACACACCATTCATCACTGGCAAAGGGGGGTTTGGACCTGCTGCCTTTGCCTACACCAGGCTACCCGTCTATAGCCCCAGTACCTGTCCTGGCCTTTATCAAGGCCTGCAGCCTGGGGTTCTCCAGGCTGGAGCTCCCCAGCTCATCTAGCCTTTCCCCAGCCTTGCTCCACTCTAGGTACCTTTCCCAGCTTCCAGGCAGCCAGGCCCTCCTCCCTCAACAAGCAGAGGGAGACTCCCTGTCTGCCCCTGGCTTCCCTGCCTTTATAGGGCCAGCTGAGTCGGTTTGGGGCGTGGCCCCAGCTGCAGCCACTTCCCCCTAATCAACTCAACCTAAAAGCTGCTTTCTCCAGCCACAGGCCCCTCCCAGGGCTGTTTTTAACCCCCCTGGACCGGAGCAGGGTGACCACCCCGTTACAGGGCTATAATATATTTTATTAGGAAGATGTAAGAAGAGGGGCTATGTACATCAGATAGATGTGCTAGCGGACTATTGACCATATTTTGAGGTGACAAGTTGATATTAGAAGTTATTAAATCCCTATGGTGTTCATGTGGCTCAAGTATTTAGTTACTAACATTGCTTATTGCCTCAGTTTCCCCATCTGTGAAGTGTGTCGTCTTTGTAAAGTGCTTTGAGATCCATTAATGAAAAATGCTATAGAGGAGTTAAGTATTATTATTATGTATTTTCTGCTTTGATCGTAAGAGTCAAAAATATTTTTTCTTTTACGTGAGATTTCTTGTGTCTTTGGGTAATCATTCATTGCATGGTGAGACGAACCCTCAGCTGGTATAAGTTAGTATAACTCCATTGATTTCAATGGATCTCCACTGATTCACAACTCCTGTTGATTAGGCACCTAAATACCTTCAAGGATCTGGGCCTCACTGCTTAACTCATTAACTGGGAACAGCATGTAGAATATGGATATTGCTCTTTCGTAAAAAAATCATTTAGCTATGTTAATACAATGGGACCACTAACATTAGGCCAGTGTTGATGTTTCCTCTTCAGACTTGAGATTGCTGATTAAGTACAGCAGGTGAGCACCCCATTAAGACAACACAACAATAGCCAAGTAGCTCTTTGGAACTTTTGCAATCAATGTTGCAATATTCTTGTAGCCATCATTTAAGCGTTAATCAAATCACCCCAGCACGGATCTGTTTAATGTCCTTTATGCCAAGGTATACCTGCTTCTAACTGATGATCATAATGGACCACCTCATGGCAAGGATTTTAAAGCACAACACCTCATCGAATTCTGCCTCGAAATTGATAACATGTTGAAATAAAATGAGCCTGGGATCGGGCGTACAAACCCCACACTGGAGAGGAAGGAGTTAAGGAGCTGCTCTGGGCCTACACAGGCCCACCCCACTGCACCTCCAAAGCTGCACAGGCTGGAGAAGGAGCATAAAAAAGGGAACAGCATTGCTCACTGTCAGGCAGACTCGGAGGAGGGGTGAGCTGACCTGCATGCTGAGTTCTTGTGAAGGTGAACCATCGGCGCGGTTGCTCTCTGAGGTCTGGCTCTAGGGACCTGACCAAACCAACAAAAGAAGACCTGGGACTTTCTGAAGGTAGAGACTTTATCTTTGTGTTTTAGTTATTTACTTTACTCTGTGAGAAGAGAAGGGACTGGTAGGAAGTGATCAAGGCAGGCAGCCAAGTAGCACCTCAGGGTGCAGGACTTAGTTGCCCATCATTGGGTGCTGGATTGGAGCCTGGTAGGAAGGGTGGGCCCAGGCTCCCCTACCCATCCCTAAAGTGGGACAATGATGGAAGCCTATCCCTTGGGGGGGAACCTACCTGGGGAAGACCCTGTAGGTACAAGGGTCTGGACCATAAACCCCTGACTTCCGGGGGAAGCCCTGAATCTCTTGTTTCATCCTGAAGACTTCCCCATTTTTGGACTCTTTATATATATCTGGAAAGGGGTGGACTTAAAATTGTGACCAGGCTATAGGGCTAAATCACTGAAATGACAGACCATTGCAAGGCAGAGCTGTAGTAAAAAAGGGGGTGCCCTGGAAGAAGGCAACCTGCCACACCCCTGCCATACCACAAGGCGGCACTGGTGGTGAGTGTCCCCCATCACAGAGCAACATGGATCTTCTATCTCTTGGCCACTCTGCTCATGTAAGGTCTCATCCAAATCCCATTGAAGTCACGAGAATCTTTTCTTTGACTTCAGTGAACTTTGGATCAGGGCCCTTGTGCCAGCCTTCTCTCTGGCCCGTCCAGTATTTTGACCACCTTTGGTATGAGAGCCTTCTTCTCTGCAGCGCTTGTCATCTGGAATAACATTTCCATATCTCTCCTCCTCACTGGCTCCAGGACGCAAAGCCACCTGGCCCTGGTGCACATGAGACCTGCAATGGGCCAGCCCTAACCTACACCACTGAGATAAGGTCCTTCTTAGACCTTACAGCAGTGGTGGGTCAGGCACATCAGAACTCTACTCAGACCCCACCTTCCCTCTCCTGCTGCCCCCAACCCACCCTCTCCTTTCCCCTCCCCCTCCCCCCCACCAAGGGATAGGCTTCCATCATTGTCCCACTTTAGGGATGGGTAGGGGAGCCTGGGCCCACCCTTCCTACCAGGCTCCAATCCAGCACCCAATGTTGGGCAGAGCATTATGCCAGCAGGAAGCTAAACTCCAAGCCCGTGTGTCTGTATTAACTGTGCGATGCATTCTGAAACTGCACTTTTTATTAAAGATACTCTACAAAATGTACCCTCAGATGTCTGACTATGGATTCCAAAAAACCTTTGTATTATCTTTTAAGATTGAGAAATCAAATGACGTTTCCTTTCTGTAATGTAGATTCAAGAAGTAGAGATCACAGGTGTGTAAAAGTCATCCAACCCAGAAATCTGGTTTCTATTTCACAGCTGAAGCGATGTCCCAAACTTGCTGTATTCTGCAAGCTTCCTGAGATAATAACTTCCAGAGCTGTGCACTACATGTAGACATTTAGTTTGCCAAAGTTCACGTGGCGTGAGGATAATAACTTGGGTGGATGGTGGCTGAGAATGAATATTGCAAGGTTCAGTGGGAGCGGTCCTTGTGAAAGTTAATTGATTTTTAGAATAGAGCATGTCCCAGAAGATCTTGACAATAAGACCACATGAGGAAATGGGGAACCATCAATTCTGTAACCTCTACAGCATTTGTCAGTCTGTGAGCCAGGTTCCTTATTCCGTGGGGTAGCTATAAATTATATGCAGGAGCCTGTGTGGACACATATGGAGACATATGGATACCTTGTGTTCTTTGGACTAGATTCTCCATTACTCCTTGTAATTTAAAGTAATACCCGTGTCCCTAACCCAGCTGGCCACTACGTTACCCATGTATTCCCTTGACTCATCTATTGTAAAAATTGGATAATAGCTTATCAGGAGCACTTTTGTAGAGAGAATGACCTCCGAGTGAGAGAGTGGATGAAAGGGTGAATCTAACATTTTTTTGGATTGCAAACTCTCTAAGGCAGTGGTTGTCTCTTTAGCTGTGTTTGTACAGTCTCCAGTACAATGGGGCTCAGGGCAATCCTGATTGGGGTCTTTGGGTGCTACCTAAATATTTCCATTATTATTAATAATTAGTAATAACTGTTGGTGGCCGCAGGCCTTTGATGCTCAGATACCATATTGATACACCACACTGATATATAGGGCATTTCATCTGTAGATCTCAAAGCACTTTACAAAGGAAGGTAAACAACATTATTCCCATTTGAAAGATGTGGAAACTGAGGCACGGGGAGATGAAGCAACTTGCTCCAAGACATACATCAGGTCAATGAAAGAGCCAGGAATAGAACACAGGTCTTTTAAAATCCCAGTCCACTACTTTAGCTAGTTGACCATAGATAGATGGGTATGGTGAAGTTAGTTGAACAAAGCTTTAATAACTGGAGACTGGTTGTTGAATGAAGACAAGCAAATTATTAAAAGTCCTGATGACATTTTTTGCCGATAAAGCACTGTCTGATAGATATATCAATTACCCAAAAACTTAATTAGGAAAGAATTAAGGTTGCCCATGGGTATCTCATGCCAATCCAGAATATTAAGTTCAGTTACACTGAGACCAAGCGATTTTCTCTGAGACAGTTCCTGTCCATGAGCAAAACACAGAAGGCAGAAAATTCTGGAAGTGAACTATTGGCTAGGTGGGATGGAGGGTTTTGGTTCTGTGGAACATTGGTCCAACTGCTATGGGGAGAGGAGACTGTATAGTTTAGATGCCCTTCACTTCAGTAGAAGGGGAACCAATTTTCTTGGGGTACGTCTTCACTTACTGGAGGGTCCGGCGGCAGGCAATCTATGTTCTGGGATCGATTTATCGCGTCTGGTTAAGATGCGATAAATCGATCCCGGAAGTGCTCGCCGTCGACGCTGGTACTCCAGCTCGGCGAGAGGAGTACGCGGCATCGACGGGGCAGCCTCCGTGCCGCGTCTGGACCCACGGTAAGTTCGGACTAAGGTACTTCGAATTCAGCTACGTTATTAACGTAGCTGAATTTGTGTACCTTAGTCCGAAATGGGGACTTAGTGGGGACCAGGCCTTGGAGACAGGCTGGCTAGAATAGTCAGGATGGTGTTAAGCAAATTACAAAGGGAGAGGATTAAAAAGAGGGACAATCTGAGCACTCAGCACAAAACTGTGGTAATAAGAAGAAAATGAACCAAGGAACCCAAGAACGTGAAATTCTTTAATTGCCTATACACTGATGCTAGACGTCTGGGTAAGAAACAAGAGGAATTGGAGTTGCTCGTTTATTAGCATAAATGTTATCTAGTTGATATTACAGAAACCTGGTGGGATGATGTTAAAATCAGTGGTGATAACCTATTTAGGAAGGACCAAGTGGGCAGAAGAGGGGGCGTGGCACGCTATGTCAAAAATAGCATTATCAATTTCTCAGTCACTGATAACTTGGAATAAAATTATCTTGAATGTGTATGGATCAATGTCCTAACAGATAAAGCTCAAGATGATGGGCTATTAGTTGATATCTGTTACAGACCAACAAATCACACTAGGGGAATAGGATGATCATCTCCTTACACACCTATCTATAATGTGTATGGGGGGGAAAAGCTGTTTGATCATGGGGGACTTCAATTTGAATGACATATGCTGTAGGTCTCATGTTGTCAGTACTAAACCAGCTTTGGGATTTCTCAATATTATAGATGAATATTTCCTAACCCCAAAAGTTAGCACTGGCAAGTTCTATATTGGATTACATCTTGACAGATAAAGAGGAACTGGTCACAGAATTAAAACATAATGATAACTTAGATACAAGTGATCATGACTTGATCACAGTTATAATGTGCAAACAGAATAAACTCCAGACCAGTGATATAGATCCTTGGTGCTTTAAGAGGGCCAATTTTGCAAAGCTGAAAAAAAGATGAGCCACATCAGCTGGGAGGAAAAATTTAATCAGAAAAATATGAATGAGAATTGTTTAAGAACATTAGTAGATGCTCAAAAAGCCCCAGTCCACAATCAAAGAAAAAGGCCATGTTTGTTTAATAAAAACAAACAAACAACCTAACCTGGTTTAGAGGGGAAGTGAAGGCAACTACAAAAAAATGTATTTATTTTTATATTTATAAACAAATGGAAGAAAGGGAAAGCAGATAGTAATGAATATAAGTCAGACATTAGGACTTGTAGAAAATTGAAAAGGGAAGCAAAGAGACACATGGAGAAATCTATGTCCAGCAGAGTTAAGAACAATATGAAGGAGTTTTTTTAAATATAGTAGGAATAAAAAGAATTCTAACAATGGTATTACTAGCTGGAAATGGTAGAATTATCAATAATAATGCAGAAAAGGCAGAAGTGTTCAATAACTATTCTGTTCTGCATGTGGGGGGGAAACGGATGATGTAGTCATATCTTATGATGACTCTTGCCATTCCACTAGAGTCTCGGGAAAATGTTAAACAGCAGATACTAAAGTTAGACATATTTAAATGAGCAGGTCTGGCTAACTTGCATCTAAAAGAGCTGGCTAAGGAGTTTGCTGAATAGTTACTGTTGATTTTTCAACCAGGGACATTCCAGGAGATTGGAAAAAAGCTAATATTGTACCAATATTTGAAAAGAATAAATAGGATGTCCTGAGTAATTGTAGAGAATTGTGTCTGTCTGATATCCATCCTGGGCAATATAATGGAGTGGCAGATGTGGGACTCAATTAATCAAGAATTAAAGAAGGGTAATATAATTAATCCCAATCAAAATAAAATGGAAAACAGAGCCTGTCAAAGTAACCTATTCTTTTTTGATGAAATTACACAATTGGTTGATAAAGCTAATCATGTTGACATATACGTAAACATCTGTGAGGAATTTGACTTGGTATTGCATGACATATTGATTAAAAAACTAGAAAGCTATAAAATTAACATGGCACAAATTAAATGGATTAAAATGTATGGCTACTGGCATTAGAAAAGGTTCAGAGAAGGGCAACTAAAATGATTAGGGGTTTGGAACGGGTCCCATATGAGGAGAGATTAAAGAGGTTAGGACTTTTCAGCTTGGAAAAGAGAAGACTAAGCGGGGATATGATAGAGGTATATAAAATCATGAGTGGTGTGTTGAAAGTGAATAAGGAAAAGTTATTTACTTGTTCCCATAATATAAGAACTAGGGGCCACCAAATGAAATTAATGGGCAGCAGGTTTAAAACAAATAAAAGGAAGTTCTTCACACAGTGCATAGTCAACTTGTGGAACTCCTTGCCTGAGGAGGTTGTGAAGGCTAGGACTATATCAGGGTTTAAAAGAGAACTAGATAAATTCATGGAGGTTAAGTCCATTAATGGCTATTAGCCAGGATGGGTAAGGAATGGTGTCCCTAGCCTCTGTCAGAGGGTGGAGATGGATGGCAGGAGAGAGATCACTTGTTCATTACCTCTTAAGTTCACTCCCTCTGGGACACTTGGTATTGGTCACTGTCGGTAGACAGGATACTGGGCTGGATGGACCTTTGGTCTGACCCAGTATGGCCGTTCTTATGTTCTAACTGATAGGTCTGAAAGCATAATTGTAAATGGGGAATCATCATTAAACAGGTATGTTTCTAGTGAGGTCCCACAAGGATCGGTTCTTGCTCCTAAACTATTTAACATTTTTATCCATGACCTGGAAGAAAACATAAAATTGTCACTGATAAAGTTTTCAGATGACCCAAAATTGGGAGAGAAGTAAATAATGAAAAGGACAGGTGACTGGCACAGGGCTATTTGGATCACTTGGTAAGCTGGGTGCAAGCAAACAGTTTGCATTTTAATATAGCTAAATGTAAACGTATCCATCTAGGAACAAAATAATGTAGGCCATAGTTACAGGGTAGGGAAGCAGTGGGAATCCTGGGGGCATGTTGGGTAATCAGCTGAACATGAGCTCCCAGTGTGATGCTTTGGCCAAAAGGGATAAAGCAGTCCTGGGATACATAAACAGGGGAATCTTGAGTAAGAGTGGAGAGGTTATTTTACCCCCGTGTTTGGCACCTGCTGCTGGAATACTGTGTCCAGTTCTGGTGTCTGCAATTTAAGAAGCATGTTAATAAGTTTGAGGGTTCAAAGAAGAGCCACAAGAATGATTAAAGGATTAGAAAACCTGCTTTATAATGATTGTCTTAAGGAGCTCAATCTATTTAGGTTAACAGAGAGAAGCTAAAGGGGTGACTTGATCACAGTCTACAAATACCTACATGGAGAATATTATTAAATATTTGGGCTTCTCAGTCTAGCAGAGAAGAGTATCAGATGATCCAGTGGCTGGAAGTTGAAACTAGACAAATGCAGACTGGAAATAAGGCCTACATTTTTTACAGTGAGAGTAATTAGCCATTGGCACAACTTACCAAGGGTCGTAGTGGATTCTCCATCACTGACCATTTTAAAATCAAGATTGAATCTTTTTCTAAAAGTCATGCTCTAGGAATTATTTTGAGGGAGTTCTCTGGCCTGTATTTTGCAGGAGCTCAGAGTAAATTATCACAAAGGTGCCTTCTGCCCTTCGAATCTAGGAATCTATGTGTGCAAAAAATCCTAGGAGACCCAGCTGATTTTTAGGGGGCCTACATCTTAGCAAACATTGACTCAAATGCCCTCAAATTTCTAACCTTACCCTATACCCCCCATAAGTCACAGCAAGTTTTAAGACAATCTGATTAATCATGTGGATTTTAGAGCACAAAGAATGGTCGACTTTAAACAGAAAGTGACGCGCAATCTTAACTACAGTGGAGCTGGTGTTCTGCTATAATGTATTACATGTAGTCCAAATGAGTGTGGAAAGTGTGTCTTTCATTTCCAGCCATGAAGACTTTGGTTTTGGGTTCTACCTTGATTTCAGCGTTTATTTTCAAAACACATTTTTTCTGTACTGCTCACCTTTAGCCTATCGATTGGCTGTAAAAACAAGCCCTTTTATAAAGCGATGGTAAAAGGAAATGAGGGAAAACATAAACGCATTTCAGAAAGTAAGGATTTCCAGAATGAACCCACATATAACACAAATATATGATGTAGCTTCTTTTACTAGCATTGTAAAAGAGGAGGGGGGAAGTGAAAATACATCGGGGATTTTAAAGCCAAGCAAATCAATTAGTCATTACTGACATAAATTTCCCTTTCTTGGGGACGTTCAACCTTCTCATATCCCATGGATGAACTCTAAAGCACCTGTAGTAGATTTGTTTTCAGTAAAGAGATTTAAACTACTGTAGGTGTTTTTCCAAGGAAAATACAATGTTGACAGAATAATGTGTGGAAGAAGGGGCTACTTATGCAGCTGCTATAAATTGCTAGCATTGTAATCCCGCTTGCAGAACTCCCAACATTACAGAATGTGCATTGGTTCATGCTCTACATATGGCTCTGAGTAAAAGTAATTTCCTCCAAACATGATGAAAACTAAGCATGCAATGTGATAGACGAGGGGCATATTTTTTTCTCTTTTCCCCTCAATGAATGCTGAACTGGTGATGTTAATTTTGAAAAGAGGTCATGGATAACATGACTAAGTGACTTACACGCCTTCATCCTATTTCAAAAGTGACTTAGACACCGAGGAGCCTAAGTCTCAGTGAAAGTCAATGGGATTTAGGTGCTAGATTTTATAAGGTTGTTATAAATGTTTTTAGGCATTAGAGGTTTTTAAGGTCAGGCTTGACAAAACCCTGGCTGGGATGATTTAGTTGGGGATTGGTCCTGCTTTGAGCAGGGGGTTGGACTAGATGACCTCCTGAGGTCCCTTCCAACCCTGAGATTCTATGATTCTAAGGTATTTAGGTGCATGAAGATGCAGATAGGGCTGGATTTTAAAAGGTGCTTAGACCTAAGTCACTTTTTAAAATGGATCCTAAATACCTTGGGCACTTTTGAAAAATGTACCCAGTGTCTTTTTAAAATACATTATAGTTCTTTGAACAAATTACTCAGTATTTTAATATCTCTAATAATTTTGAATATTTGTAGAATTGCAGCCACTAAACACCCCAGCTGAGACTGGGACTCCATTGTGCTCAGGGCTGTACAAACAACCAGGGAGACAGTCCCTGCCTTGAAAAGCTTACAATCCAAACAGACAAGAAAAGCCATGAGTTGGGAAAATGAAGTATTAGTTGCTAAATTGTCCAGATGAGGAACTGATGCACAGAGGGCCCAGTACATTCAGTGAGAGACTTTGCATTGATTTCAGTGGTCCACAGAACAGGCTCATAGACTCTATAAGTGATTTGCCCCAAGGTTACAGAGGAAGTGTGTGAAAGAACAGGCAGCTTCTCTCCGATCTCTAGAGTCCCAGTCCAGTGCTTTGACCACAAGACAGGCCCATGCGATGTGCCGAATACCTTCCACTCCCATGGACTCCGGCCGGAGTTATGGGTGTTGAGCACCTCATAAGAGGTACTCAGCCTCCTGCAGGATCAGACCGTACCGCAACAGCCTATGGCAATGGTTCCCATGAAGTCTAGGCACATCTGAAACGGAGTAGGTGCACCTGGAGCCATTTTACAGGAGCAGGTAGTCAAGATCAAAATGGATCTGCTTCAGAAACAGGTCAGGCAGTGGCTGGCCTTGCCTTCAGCGAGGCGTCTGCACTGCGTGAGCCAAATTCACAGCCACTTCCATTAGTGTCACTAATGCAGTTGCAGGTAGGTACTGTAGATAGAACATTGCAGTTCTTAGTAAGGGACTGTTTAACAATGGGAAATCATACCAGGAGGTAGGGTGAGCATGTTAGCAAGAGTAGGAGAGCAAATCTCCCTATCAAGCATGTGCATATCTTGACTACTCACATGCTTAAACTTAACACATGCTTTAGTGATTTGTTGGATTAGGCTTGAGCTGGTTGAAAAACGTTTTTGTTTGTTTGTTTGTTTTCCACTGAAAATTTTGGCAGTTTGGTTTAAAAAATCAGACCAAAATATTTTCTTCTAAAAACAAAATAGTTTGATTCACAAATGCCACCATGGTGCCTTATGGGACTGGTAGTTAAGGTGCCCCATGCTCCCACTTTCTGGAGGTCACGCTCCCTGCTCAGACTACATCTCCCATGATGCGCCATGGATTATAGAGGCTGTGCATCATGGGAGTCCCCAGGGGCACAGTGCATCAGGGAAATGAAGTCCTGCTTTAGAGCCTGCTCCATAGAGGAGAAAAAGGGCATGAGCAACCAAAGCACAACTCCCGTGAGGCACCGTGGAATGTATCAGAATCGAAATATTTCTGTTTTCAGCAGAAAACCAAAACTTTGTTCCTGAGGTATTCATTTTTTTTTCATGAAAAATCAAAATTTTCCTCAGAAAAAGAAGATATTTTTCATGAAAAATTTCATTTAATTTAAAATCCCATTTTCTGGCAAAAAAAAGAGAGGATGGAACATCTTTCTGACCAGCCCTAATCGTGGCCTTAGACACGTTGGGCCTGATCAGGCCGTAAAGAAGAAGCCATTTCTCCCACCCCCACTCCCCAGAGATGTCGAGTTCCCTTTAGGTGTCTAAATGTAGATTTAGGTACCTAACTTTAGAAAGTAGAAAACAAGGGCTTCAGTTGAAGCTAATGACAATATTATAGATAGATCAGACTCACTGATGCTGGGATTCAAGGCAGGGAATTCCTTTTGGAAAAATCCTGCTCTTTAGATACACAAAAGAAAGTGTTGCCATGTTGTGTACAACCACAAGATTTTCACCAAACGTTTTCTGGCCTCAGATTTGATATTTACTGGTTAACACTTGCTGTATGGGTCTGTGACCTTTTTTTGAAACTTTTTTTTTATGAGTTTATTTTGGCTTGTCTCAGGCATTCATAAAATTCCTAGGGAACTGGAGGTTTTAAGCATGGCTTGTAAAAGGAGAAGAGGGAAGGTGGGAGAACGGATTGAGGAGGAGAGTTTTCCATTACACCTTGTCACAGCCTCCCTAATGTGAGTCTTACGCCTTTGAGATCCTTTCTAAAACTGCAAGCTTCTGAAAAGAAGACTGGGGCAGGCCAAGGGGGTGGGGGGAGACCCTTGCAAATGGCCTCTGTTTCTGACTTGGTGGGGCAGGATCAACCCCTAAGCAGATAAGGGTCTCTCTCTGAGTTTCCCTTGTCAGTCATCCTTCTGCTGCTTTTGGTCTTCACAGCAGGTCAGCAGAGTTGGTGAATAGCTCAGAAAGCATGAGGCATCTGAAACAAATTAGATCTCTTATAGCCACCCAGAGACTGATGATGGATGGAGGTCTGTATTTACAGCAAAACTAATTGGCAACATACACAGACATCCCCAAAAGTATATTATTTTGCCAGACTTTGGAGTCACTGGGCCTTTTTTTTATTGAAGAACATTACAGTGCTAGAGATAAAAAAGAACAGTGAAAGTTTTAAATCTAATAAAAGAGTTTGACTGCAGAGTAAAAATAACATACACAGAGAAGTTTGATTTGGAATTGAGTTTTATTAATGGTTTTCTCTGCAAAATGTTTCCAATTAAAAAAACAATTCTGAATGTGGTGCATTAATAAACTGTTTCCCCCTGCACCCCACCTTAAAGAGACTAAGATTTTTAAAGGCTGAGGTGGATTAAAAAAAAAAGCCAGTGGATGTTATTAAAACATAATTTAATATAACCTAAATATAGTGCTTGCATACCACAGAGAGTCTGCCTCATAATTGAATTCGAAACAATGATAGAATGTTGACTTTGCAAAGAGAAATATTATCAGATTCTGATCTGCTGTTCAAAAGAAGGGTCTTTAAACACAGTAGCAGATGACATGCAATAAAGAGCAAAATCAAACAGGTTCCTCCAGATTGCATGTGGCAGATTTAGACATTCTGAAAGGCAAGAATAGACGTGGAACTGGGAACATGCAATAAATCAACAATCTAAAAATCTAACAGGTTGATTTGATTTTTTTTAGAGTAACAGAATCTTTGCAGACACAAAACTAGAAAGCAGGTGATAGATATGTTAAATTTGCAAAATGAATGTGGTTGTTTTACACCCCCCAAGGTGTGTTTGTATTTTTTGTTTTTGTTTCTTTGTTGTGTGTGTGGTTTTTTTAATGAAACTATGTCTATTCTGAGTTTGTGGATCTCATATGCAGGCAGGTACTGGGTACAGAGGGAAGTAAGCCTGTGAAAAGCACAGAGTTTTGTTTCTTGCTGCGGAGAGTTGCATTACCATTAAATGTGTCCTGGAATGGTAAACTCAATTAGAAAATGAATCTGGCTTTTCAGATCAGGGATTGTTCATTTTCACACAGGCACCACATTAATACATTTCCGGTGCCTTTGTTTATTTTGGGTTTTGAAGTGTAACTAAACAGAGAACATCTAGGCAATAGATATTATTTTCTCTTCTTGGCATCCTGTGTCTTCCAAGAGGTTGTGTTGAAGCCCAACCACTAATCTATCTGAAGTGTTGTATAACAAGGAACTATTTCCAGACAAAACTGAATGGGCCTTGTATACACTAATGTAACTGGAAAACAGCTAAATGGTTTATTCATCTTCTTTGATTCATACAAGATAGATTAGAGGCCTGATTCTTATATACACCTCTCTGGCAGTGTGGAAGTGCATGTCATTTGCATCCACTCCAAGGCCTTTTTATACTGTCAGAGGGATTTAAAGGGATCTTAGTGTACATGAGAATTAGCCCCTAGATTTTTCTCCTAAGGATAATCCGTGATCATCCATTATTATGATTATTATTATGTTTGCTGAGATGTGTTTCCTTATTCCAAGCCCTTTTGGGCTGCATCTGGGAAGCCGTCTTTTGTGTAAACAGCTATCAGAGAGCTCCGAGGTATGTGATCAATTAGCTTTGCTGAAAACACAATCATTGTGTTATTCCAAGCTGATGAAAACGTCCTCTGCAGTTTTCCCTCGCAGCCTCTGCATGCCAATCAGCGTTTGTCAGTGATATAATTTTCTCACATAAACACAACCTTTGTGCAACTTCCACTCTGGGTAAATAGATGTAATTCCAAAACCAAATAACACACTTTGAGGGGAAATGGAGATTATACACGCGAGAGGCGAAAGATGCAAGAAGAGATCTGCCTTAATTGCAAAGGGGGAAAAGGAAAGTTCTTGGGAACAGGCATTGCTGGCTGGTTTATTTCTTCACACTACAAAAAAGCCCAGGAAGGCAAATGTTTGCGGTAAAATGTGATCTAAGACCACCATGAATTGCTGAAAGAGAGTCTTTTGCTGCTCACGGGACTGGGAGAACATTTGTGTTTTGTGCTATCTAGAAGGGAATGAACAACATGGATAATTAGGGTGATGCGGTTTCTCCTTTTCACTAGAAGGCCTGCTTTGGCAAGTCAGATTTTTTTTTCTTCTTCTTCTTGAGAGCATCCATATCCTGCGGGTAATAGTATCTTTGGGTACAAGATTAGGAGACTTATTTAAATGAACTGTGTATTTCCTACACCGTATAGATCCAGTCTCTGTGTGTGTCTATATGAGCCTGTGTATACTCTGATAGAGGCAGTGTGTACACAAAGACCGTGAATGGCTATCCAACTACAGAAGCAGTTTCTCCTCCCTGGGTGTTCACACCTCAACTGCTAGCAGAGCACCTCACCCTCCCTGATTGAACTAACCTTGTTATCTCCACACTGATTTATACCTGCCTCTGGAGATTTCCATTACTTGCATCTGAAGAAGTGAGGTTCTTACCCACGAAAGCTTATGCTCCCAGTACTTCTGTTAGTCTCAAAGGTGCCACAGGACCCTCTGTTGCTTTTTACACTAACATGTGTTACACTATACATGTGAACTGGTAAAAACAAACAAAAAGCACTTAACTGTAGGTGTATATTTGCATGCATGTGTGTGTGTATACACACACACACACACACACACAGAATGTATGCATGCTTATAAGTTAATATATAGATACACACTTCATTTAAATTATTGTTCTATACTTGATCCCAAAGACTTAATTATGCCACAAGAGATGTACATTCTGAACAAGAAATTTGAGTACATATAGCATAAGACACTAGTCCTGTTAATGGTAGTACTACTCTAAATAAGTTGATTAAGACTTTCAAATGCTAGCTCACAAATGATGAAATAACCTAGTGTTAAAGTAGTTAACTGTCAAGTGCCCTGATGAGTGTGAATGGCTTCATCTCATGTCCGGGTAGCAGTCTGCCCTGCACTGCACATAAAGGCCTATCCTAGGCTGTTTACACATGCAATCAGTACATTCCCAGGTGTCCAAGTGAGCAGTCACTGATATTTCTCATGTATGAATTTCCTTAAAAATAAACCCAGGTTAAATATAGCATCTTTCCTGCATCTGATGTAACTATGGGAGCAGAGAGAGTGTTTTCATGATCTGTTGGTCCTAGGCCATGGTCACTTTAGAGTCTGCTACTATAATTAAATCCTTCTCATCAAGACAATACAATAGGAGACTACAACTAGAAAGAGGATGGAACCGATTATAGATCCCCACCCCCAACCTCCAAATTTAAAGCTCCGTTGTATTCCTACCCAATTATATTTGACAGGCGTAATTTCCCATGAAAAAATACACTAGGGCCTTGATCTTCCATCTCTACCCAATTCCTATTTGCAGCTAATTTTATTTTGATAAAATAGGATGGAATTTTTCATTAAAAAATAAGAGACATTTCCAATAGCAAATCACCGTCAAAACTTCCCAGAACGGAATGCTCCATTAGACCTTTTTATTTGATGATTTTATATACTTAAAAAAAAAATTACAACAGTCCTTCAAGGTTTTTCAATCATTCCTGTCTATTTATTAACAGTGGTGGCCAGGAAATATAATGCAACAAATTAAATTCTGTCTTTTTCGAGGCCCAAAAGCTATTGGAAGGCAAATAGCATGTGAATTCTGAGAAGAGATCCAGGTTTTCTTCCTTCCTATCTGCAGCTTTTAAGTTTCAGGACATTTCTCCCCCCATTCCCTAAAATGCTAACCATTAAACTGAGTTTTAAGTCTCTGCCTGCCCATCTGAAAGCCATTAGCTGGCCAAAATGACTGCCATGTGATAAAAAGGGCTGCTGGGCTCCTTAAAGGACAGCAATTGGGGCACAAAAGATGTGACAGATGTTTGAAAACTGTAATAAATTCTAACTCAGCACTCAGTCTGTGATCAGCGCTGCGAGCCTCTATTCTGCAAGAACTAGCCTAGGGAGAGTGTATTTATTTCCCAATGCTTCTGCACAAGTAAAAAAAAAAAAAAAAAAAAAAAAAAGGCCTCTATCCTGAATGAGTTTATCCCCACTGATTTAAATGGGACTCCTGACTAGGGACAGGAATGCAGCTGGTGCACACCTTCCTACGCCGCTTCCGAGGGCTCCGATACGACCGGCAGCTCCTTTATCTCCATCCAAGGGGTCTTCTGCGAGACCTCTTTGGGCTGCCAGTCTTCTACCAGGACCTCCTCCGGACCTGTAAACTGGTCTCGGCAACCAGATCCGTGGCGGCCACCGAGGGGGCTGATCTCCTCATGGAGCCCCTACTACACAACACCCAGCTCCGTGTGCAGGTGATGGAGTCCCCCGCGGTGCGCCAGAGGTTGGTCCTGGCAGAAGTCACCACACTTTGAGACCTCCTGGACTACAACTTGGGAGACTGGCTGGATCCCCTGACGCTCGCTCAATGCATGGGGCTCTCCCAGCCCTTGTACTCCCCGGTGCGTACTTCAGGAGCTGAGGGCTGCTTTACCGCCCACTGCTCGGGCCTAGCTCAACCGGGTCCTGGGGAGGGCGCCCCCTGCCCACCCTATACTCCGGGCCCTTTGGACCTTCTCCTCAGGCCCCACCCAGCCATCCCATCCATTCACTGTGAGCCGGCTGCACGAATTGCAGCCAGCTCATTTCTGGACCGTGCCAAGGAAACGTCTGTAAACGCTCGTGCTCCACACCCTTCACGTCCTCACCCTCGTGTCCCGCCCCTGCCATGAACCTCCTACCACTTCTGGAGGGTGAGGAACCCCAGTGGGACAGCTTATATTCCACCCTGGTCCTGAAGCCCGCTGGGGACATCAGTTGGTGGCTCTTTCACGGAGCCGGGAGCATGGGCGTGTTCTTGGCACGGTTCACCCCCGTCCCGGGCACCTGCCACTTCTGCAGCATGAGGGAGACCCTGGCACACGTGTTTCTGGAGTATACCAGGTTGCAGCCCCTATTCCGGCTCCTCTTAGATATCCTGTTGTGTTTTTGGCTGCACTTTCCCCCTCAGCTCCTTATCTATGCACTCCCTATCCGTGGCCCCAAGTCATGGGCCCTCCTTGTCAACATCCTCCTAGCACTGGCCAAACTGGCCATCTACAAGACCAGGGAGAGGAGGTTGGCTGACGGGGTTTCCGGTGACTGCGGGACCTATTTCCCATCCTCCGTCCGCTCATGCATCTGGGCAGAGTTCCTCTGGGCGGAGTCCGCTGACTCCCTTGACGCCTTTGAGGAGCAATGGGTGCTGTCCGGGGTTCTTTGCTCGATGTCCCCGTCCCTAGCCATTCTGGGGTCCTACGCAACAGGTGGTGGGGTGTGGGGCCCCAGGCCTCTGCGGGGGGCGAGGGGGTTGGCAGGGGGAAACTGTCCCCCAGCACTCACCGATGGCGCGGCTGGGGCCGGATTGTTGCACTTTCCCCTTGCCGGTGAGTGCAGACACGACCCCTGCTGCAGTCCTCAGGGGAGTGGGGGCAGAGCAGGGGCAGGAAGACACCGGGCTGTGCCGGGGAAGGGGCGGGAGTGGGAAGAGGCGGGGTGGAGCAGGGCCAGGGGCTTTGGGAAAGGGGTGGAGTGGGGGCAGGGCTGGGGCAGAGCAAGGGTGGGAAGAGGTGGGGCGGGGGGGGGGCATAGGGAAGAGGCGGAGCAAGGGCTGGAGCAGCAGACAGCTGCACAGGGCACCAGGAAATGTGGTGCCCCAAATTTCCTGGTGCCCTACTCAACTGTGTATGGGTAGGGACGGCTCTGTCCCCGTCAGGTTCCATTTGTTTAGCCCTGTGACCTCACTCCTGTCCCTGTTATATCTTTAGTTGTCCCCTGTAATTAATTGAGATCCCAGACCTTGTGGATCCTCCCCTTAGCCTGGGGGAGGTCCTTTATCCAGGGGGAGGGATAGCTCAGTGGTTTGAGCATTGGCCTGCTAAACCCAGGGTTGTGAGTTCAATCCTTGAGGGGGCCACTTGGGAATCTGGGGCAAAATCAGTACTTGGTCCTGCTAGTGAAGGCAGGGGGCTGGACTAGATGACCTTTCAAGGTCCCTTCCAGTTCTAGGAGATGGGATATCTCCATTATAGTTATTTATTATTTATTTATTTATTTATTATCAGTGGGCGGGTTTCCATCTGCCCACTTCCAGGATCCCAACAGGACAGGAATGCAATACTCGAATCAGCCAGGCTTCTGGGAACCAACCCATTCGTCCCACTAAGAGGCTGCAACACAAACACACAACACTACTTCTAAATTATTAGTATTTAAAGTAAATACAGGATTGTGGCCTCCCCTCCCTTGGGGCCGAATGGGCCCTCCAGTGGTTTTTTTTTTTTGGGGGGGGGGGGGGAGACCTTCCTTTTAGAGGCGTGGGTCGCCACCTCTCTGCTCTGATTGGAGTGTGCTGTGACGCTTTTAAAGTGCCTGAGGGGGGCTCATGAAGGGTTATGCTGCCATGTTTGCTGGGGGAGGGGGCATTTTTTCCCTCTGAAGCCTCACCGGTGATCACCCCGTTAGCAGCTTCGTTTCCACGTGGGCGATTCGAAGTGTAGCAACGTTCGATTCCGATCCAGACTCCGATGCGTGGCTCTGGCCCCGGGCTGGGTTCCGCCGCTCAGCAGCGTGGTTTCAAAAGCAGAACCGCCCCGCCCTGGTGCAAATATTAATGTATTAATCCAGATTGATGTTCCTCTCCCTCGGGGCAGATGTGTCCGTGTGCGGGCTTTCTGTCAGGATGACTGGCTGAAAAGCGATCCGGTTGCTAACACGTGGTCCATATTACCTCTATTTACGTTCCCCTCCTCTCTCTCGCTCTTTGGGAAGATGGGCAGTTCTTGAGGGTCCCGGGTTAGGTGAGACGAGAGCTGAAACTTTAAACCGTTTCATGCTTGTTTGCTTTATGATCCTGTTGGGCCCCGTGTTTACCCAGATCGCGCCACCATCTGGATTAGATAATTTGTTGGAAATTAACCGCGTTCGATGGTTATCTACTAGCGGTTGATTAAAACTCGTTGGGAATTTATGACTGGACGCTGGGGGGAATAACACACACCCGCCCAGGAATGGGTGGACTTGAGTCATGTTCTGATCGGTGGGGTGGTGGTGGATGTGGGATCAGGGTGTAACCCCGTTCGTTCTGGACCACAAGTAGTGCTCAGAACCGATGCAAGAAGCCAGCTGTGTCTCTCCAAACAGTTTATGACTTTGCAACAACTACGCCCTATCTTAGCTACCCCCTTCGGTTAGCTGCATGCTGCCCACCGGTTTGCTGAAGAGTTTCACCTGCAAGCAGGCTTCACTTCTGCAAAAAGGGCTAATGGGCAGGTCTGCCAGGGAATCTAACAGCTCACAGAAGGCTGCAGGGGCAGACATTATTGTGGGAGGCAGAGCCGGGAACAAGTAAGACTAGTATTAAATGATGCCAATTCTGTTTGGGATCAGGAAACAAACCTTTCCCCCTCCACCCTGTTTTCCATTATTTCCGAAATCCCGATGATTTGGGACTGGAACTTGTGCTTCACCAATACCCGGTGATCATGGGAAATAAATGTTTGTTGGAGTTTAATAACCAGCTATCTCTTTCAGAGTCACTCGCCTGGGGATAAAAATGAACGAACGAAGTGATTGCCACCAGGCAGTGAGTCTTACTCGATTTAAACGTAAATATCTGCGTGGATGGATTCATTAATCACGTTATCTTTCCCCCCTCCCTACCCCCCGAAAAAATCTGATGCATTTTAAAAATGGAGGTATATGTGTTTACAAGTCACTGCTCTGTCCTGGAGAAAGAAATCCCAACAATTTTAAAAACAACTCACCCTTCGAGTTGTAATGGATCAGTAAATCAATCTCCGTAGTCTCAGATGTTGGGGGTGATGTCTTCCATGTGTTGCTTTCTAACCTTGTTTCTTTTTTTTTTAATTAAATGTTTAGATGAAAAAAGGGGGGGATTCTCAATTGTTATTGGCACATTATTATAATAATAATAATAAACACGGGTGTATGTATTGGTTTCTTTGGTGAGGGAAAGAGTTGACTTCAACCCCAGCAGCTCGCAGGCTGTACCTTGGAAAGCAAGTATCAGAGGGGGTCGCCCTCTTCTTCTGTGTCCACAAAATCAACGAGGAGTCCGGTGGCACCTTAAAGACTAACACATTTATATGGGCATAAGGTTTTGTGGGTAAAGAACCCACTTCTTCAGATACAAGTTCATAGACGGATAGACCCTAAATCCTAAAATTGTATGAAAGGATTCAAAAGATCAAGCACAAACAGGAGGCTAGAGAAATCCATTGCTGTGTGTGGGTGTGGTTGGTCAAGTGTATTCGTCAAATAATATGTTAGATAAACTCCATGATATTTTATATGAATTGTATACGTTGCTTGACAACTTCCCTCCCCCACTGCTAGCTCAGTTTACAGAGTAGAGTGAATAGATTCATGTTTTGTTTAGTTTTTCCAACAGAATATTCACCTTCATCCCCCCCCCATCATCCTTATTCTGCACAATTTAAATCAATGGGATTTTTAACCCTAATTTAAATAGGAACAGGCTCAGACCCTATTTGCCCAGCTCTAGGTAAGGGTCCTACATGCTGAATAACTTTATTATCAGGGTTTATTTTGATGTCCTATATGGACTCACTTAGCAGTCAGATTAACTGCTTCCAAAATCCCATCTCTGTTATATTAATAAAGGGTTCATGTGTCTGCAGGTGCATGTAATGATGGTTCAAAGACTTAGGCACCTGCTTAATTTTGAGCATGTGAGTAGCCCCAGCAAAGTCAGTGGGATAGTTCCTGTGCATAGAATTAAGCACATATGTAAATCTTGACAGTGGTGGGCATGTCTGTGTGTAAACTGCCTAGCATCACGGTACACAATATTGTGTGTGTGAATGACCTGTCATGACGGTACCCAATATACTGTGGGCATAGCCTGAGTTAAGATGGTTTCACAACAGGAAATCAGAGGTTTTCTTTTTCTCCCCTTTTTGTCTCTCTCTTCTCTCTACCCCCTGCCCTTTTCTTTACTTTTCCTTTCCCTCCCTCTTTTCTATTTTGCCACTGAAAAGGGAAGGGGCAAAAGTGAGTGGGGGGAAGTAAACAAAAGAAAATGGTCGTTTTTCTTTTTTCCTCCAGAATAGGACACTTTTAAAAAAAATGGTCTTGAAAATTTTTGAGGAAAAACAGCAAAGAATCCTGTGGCACCTTCTAGACTAACAGCCGTATAGGAGCATGAGCTTTCGTGGGTGAAGACCCACTTCTTCGGATGCATGTCATCTGATGAAGTGGGTCTTCACCCACGAAAGCTCATGCTCCTATATGTCTGTTAGTCTAGAAGGTGCCACAGGACCCTTTGCTGCTTTTACAGATCTAGATGACCACGCCTACCCCTTGGATACTTGAGGAAAAATTGTTTCTGAAATTTCCCCTGGACACGCACAGGATTTTTCCCCCCACCGCTGGGGCCAGTTATAGAGCCACTAATCAGCTTCATTGCTCCTGCTGTCCTGATGAGGAGCCAAGCCCCAGGGAGTGTTCACAGGATTGAGAGCCGGTGGACCATTCCTGGTGTCCCCTACAAAGAGCAGCTGCCTGCTTTCCCAATGCACCTGTGGAGGTGCAGAGGCGGGAACGTGGCTCTAGCAGGGAATGGAAGGGGGAAACAGGCCTAGCCCACCACAACATGGGGGTTGCCCAGGGCTCCATCCCTGCAGCTCGCCTCTTCACCATGGCCCTGCCAGTCAGAACCTGAGATGTGGAGTTACCATTATCAGTCAGAGGAGTGTTCCAAACCTTGACATGACCATGAGCAGCCTGAGCCACTAGTGCTCCTAGTTCTCCACTAGTTTCACAGGCTGTAAAGTTTCATGGAAACAAAAAGCCGACTTCTGACACATAGTATCTAATTGGTGAAAGTAAATATGCTTCTGGATTTAATTAGGAGATGCAGTATTAATATTTATGCAGATAAATCTAGAGAGGGGGAGGAAAGGCCCCTGTGGTGTAGTTTGTATTACTGAAACAAATTGACCTATTCATTCTTTATGAGTGACACTGCAAATGAAACTGGATCATCTCTCTCAGCCTGTCAGGTTGTTGCATAGATAGATTGTTTAACTTTTTCCTTGGAAAGGAAGGCTGGGAGTTTCAAAAGGATTAAGGGGTCAGGTGCCTAAAGCCAACTGACTCTCACAAATCTCAGCCAAAAGGTGAGTTTTGCTTGAGATCTCCCTATCGTTTTCCACCAAAGGGCAGAGCTTGTATCCAGAACCAAATCTGACTATGTGGAGTTGGTACATGGGTTCCGTGTGAGGCATGGAAGAGGTAATTCCAGAACGCAGAGCAGCAATAGAGTTCTGTTCTATTCTATTCTGTTCAGAGCTGGGCAATAAATGGCTTTCCCATCCCAGGAAAGTTTTCAATTTTTTTTCTCATACTGAATCATGAGGAAAAGTCAAAATCTCAAAAATTTCCTGAAACCAATAATCTGATCTTTTTTTCTTTCCAGATCATGTCAATTGAAAATTATTTCCATTAATTTTGAACAGTGTTGATATTGATCTTCTTAAATTTTTAAATTAAATAGCTTTTTAGTCTAAATTAACTAAAAGTTTTGAAATAAAGTCACTTTGCAGTGAAAAACAAAACTTAAAAAAACCCACCTTTGAACTGGGAGATTGGTCAAACCTGACCCTTTCCTGTGAACTATTTGGGTTTTGACAAATAGGCATTTTTCTGACCAAAAAACCACTTCATTGAAAAATTCCAAACAAGCTCTACTTCTGTTCTATTCTTCTACTATGTCCGTCACTATGCCAACTGAGCATATTTCAGAAGTGACTTAAGAAATGTGATTGGCCTCTGTAAAATTGTGTTTAGTCTTTTTGGGTGATTTTTATTTTATTCAGGTCCACAGTGTGGGTTTTATTAGTGAAGGCAGGTTAAAGGGGTTTACCTTGCACTTAGAATGGAAGGTAGTGAGGTTATTGGTGTCTCTTAGGTCATTGAGTTGCAATATGGCTGCTTCTACAACCTCAGGCTATCATAGCTCTTTCATGGAGTGTGCCACCGTAGGGGTGAAAGGTCACTAGATCTATGTAATCAGATATCCACTGGCCCTGACTCAGACCACCTCTTACCTATCTCCAGCACACCATCAAGATGCCCCTTTGTGCTAGGACACAACGAATAGCAGCTACTCACCCCATGTACCGTTATGAAGGGCTACCTGGCTACAGGATCCAAGTACATAGAGATCTACTGGTCCTATTGCTCCATCCCACACCAACCTATTTGGAGCCACTTGTAAGCACAGAAGAAAGCACAACACAAATATGATAATCCCATGATAACAGAATGGTCTCATGATCTCATAACAGAATGGTGTTATTGAAATAATCAACAGGTTAGTCAACATCACGTTACCCTCAAAAGAGACTAGATTCAGTTCTGGATACAGAGTCTGAGGTCTTACTATTCCATCATGTCCAAATCATACCATGTGTTGAAAAGAAAGAAGAAAACCTGCTGGAAGTGGAGTAGGAGAAGCAGAGACTGGAAAGGATCCAGTAATCAGAAGAAATATTTTTTGTTATTTTTAACATGGAGGCCAGGAGCCAAACTCTACCCTCAGTTGTTTTCAGTGAAGTGACACAGACATGGCTGAGAGCAGAATTTGGTCCCAGTTTTTTTTAAGTGCTAAGTGAGCTCTGTCCCTGTTATATAAAAGTGACACGTAGCATTTTGTTTTTGTGGGCACTCCGAGCCAGAAAAGAGAGTCACTAGACAAAGCCATGTGCCCTGAATCACATAGGAAATTAGAGGAACAATAGAACAGAAAATTTAGAATAGAATTCAGACTCCCAACATTCCTTTCATACTCAAGGCAACCTAAATTAATCCCAGAAGGCTACATACTTGGAGTAATGTGGGCAGACAGAGGTGAGACCCTTCCATAACAGCAGTGTAGTGACTGTGAAAGCAAAGAGGGCAGCCATTTTGTGCTCAGCAACAATGGCGGTGAGACCTTTTTGGTGACATAATGGGTTGGGTCACTGGTCTGTTGCACCCCCAGAGTAAAGGGGAAGCAGGTCTAGCGCTTCCTTGAGAGCTGGGGCTGCAATTCTGCCTGAGTGCTAAGTTGGCTGGGATGGAGGAGAGAGAGTCCTTGTGGCTTTCCTTCTCACGCCTCTGCATGCCCGTGTGAAGGCCCAGCAGAATGTGGCCCTTAATTTTCAACAGGCACCATAAAAGTTGCTCCCTTTAACCACTATTATGTACTATACAAGGACAACTTTTCAGACTGAAGGAGGAGGAGAGGCAACAGGGTAGCCATGGTTTCTTCCTGTGGAATGACCTTGACTACAGAAGTGATACTCTGGGTCCAATTCTTAACTCGCTCCCTCAGTCACGAGTCACTCTATTGAGAACAGTGAAGATGCACTGAGCTCAGAATCAGGCCCTCTACATCTAATATCAATAGAGTGGCATAATTATTCACCTAATCACTAGACTGAGCAGTTCAAAGAAAGAACCTCCACATTTTCATATAATGTGCTAGGGAGCTTCCTGGAGCAGCAGAGGTGAGAGAACTTTAGAAAACAAAGCCAGGCCGGGGAAATGGTGCACTTAACCTTCTGTCTTGAGGAGCAATTCATCTCTTTGTTCTTGCCTTTGTACACAAACTGCACCTGGGGCTCTTTGATTTTTAATGATCAGGTAGGCTGATGAAGAAGAGCCAGGCAGTTAAGACCTAACTGTGTTAGAAACCATCACCTTCCATTAAGAAATGGATTCACCTCTTTGTTCTTCTTTTGTGCGGTAATTGGATGCTAATAAATCAACTCATGGGTTTGATTCAGAACATTGTAAGAGGTGTTCATTGGCTGAAAAATAATGATAGAATCAGTGCTGGTTTCCTTTGTTTGGTTTGACTATATTCTTCCCCCCCTACTTCATTTCGCTAAGGGCTGATTTCACCATCTTTACTCCTGTTGAGTAGCCTTTACTCACACAGGTAGTTCTGTTGCCTTCCGTAAGTACTACTCAATGGGCCATATTCTTCTCTCACTTATCTCTTTGCAAATCAGGAGTAACCCCCTTGCAATCAATGGAGTTACACCATTTTCACACAGTGACTTCAATGGGGTTATTCCTGATTTACACCACTATGAATGGAGAATCAGGTCTAGTGTTACCAGTGGAAGTGGTGGATTCTCCATCTCTTGAAGTCATCAAATCAAGACTGGATCCCTTTCTGGGAGAGATCTTTAGCTAAACACAGGTTATTGGGATCAATACAGAAGTAACTATATGAAATTGTATTACCTGATAGGAGGTCAGACTGCATGACCTAACAGTCCCTTCCAGCCTTAAAATCTATGAATCTATAAGGGTGGCCGACTCGGGCAATCAGTAAACAGTGAGCACAGTATAGGATCCCAGGTAGAAACACATAGCAGAGTTGAAAATCATTGTAGTTTTACAAAGCAACACTCATTTGTGTTGGACGGTTTGTGGTCCTGTTTGCTTTTCCAGCCATAACTACTAATTTATGTTGTACATGTATAGTACTTTTCATTTAAGGATCTCAAAGCACTTTACAAATTATTAAAAACTCTCATGGTACCTCTGACCTGAAAACAGCATAATGAGTAACTTTTTCCAGAGTGAGAACAAAGATTTATAGGGTTATATGTGAATCAGCTTCACTTGTTGTCTTTCATATTTGTAGCCATATTCCTAGTAATAAAAGATTGGCTCGAGGAATGGACGTTACTGTACAAAATGTGGTTGTGTTTAAAACTTGTTTATTTTCATTGTTTTTCTTTAGCTTTGTTCTTGGAATTTGTACAATAAATGTTAATATTTTAAGGGACACAGAGGGTTTGAGTCTAATTTTGTACAGTGTGTGGTATGCTGAAAAAAAAAGAGCATTGCCAAGTTAATGGACCACATTCAGAGATTCAGAGGTGACCCTTAGAATTAAAAAATCGGAAGGAATCCAAGTTGGTAAAACGTTCACCATCCCCCACCCTTCTCAGCTTGTATATTAAACCATCTTATACTCTCTCTCACATACTAACCTATAACTTACACCTCCTTATCCATCAACAATGAAACTGGCCTACTTAGTCAAAGTTATAAAGTTTGCGGACGATACCGAGCTGGGAGGGATTGCAAGTGCTCTGGAGGATAGGATTAAAATTCAAAATGATCTGGACAATCTGGAGAAATTGTCTGAAGTAAATAGGATGAAATTCAATAAGGACAAATGCAAAATACTCCACTTAGGAAGGAACAATCAGTTGCACACATACAAAATGGGAAATGACTGCCTAGGAAGGAGTACTGTGGAAAGGGATCTGGGGGTCATAGTGGACCACAAGCTAAATATGAGTCAACAGTGTAACACTTGCAAAAAAGGTGAACATCCTTCTGGGATGTATTAGCAGGAGTTTTGCAAGCAGGACATGAGAAGTAATTCTTTGGCTCTACTCCAGGCTGATCAGGCCTCAACTGGAGTATTGTGTCCAGTTCTGGGTGCCACATTTCAGGAAGGATGTGGACAAATTGGAGAGAGTCCAAAGAAGAGCAACAAAAATGATTAAAGGTCTAGAAAACATGACCTATGAAGGAAGACTGAAAAATTGTGTTTGTTTAGTCTGGAAAAAAGACTAAGAGGGGACATAACCGTTTTTCTTAACCTCTGAGGACAGGACAAGAAGCAATGGGCTTAAATTGCAGCAAGGGACGTTTAGGTTGGACATTAGGAAAAACTTCCTAATTCTCAGGGTGGTTAAGCACTAGAATAAATTGCAGCGGTAAGTGGCGTGAGCTGAGGGACGTGCTGGCTGCTGCTTCCTGCAGCCCCCATTGGCCTGGAGCGGCGAACCACGGCCAGTGGGAGCCGATGCGGCAGGTAAGCAAACCAGCCCAACCCGCCAGGGTGCCAAAGGTTGCCGATTCCTGGTCTAGATATTTAGTCCTGCCACAAGTGCAGGGGACTGGACTAGATGACCTCTCTAGGTCCCTTCCAATTCTATGATCAACACAATTTCCAATGCCCACTGAACTGTCTAAGCAAACACAGCAGCTGACAGCCCTTCCTCCAGAAGAAAGTTCTAACACATTCTTGTTTAACTTGCTGATAGGCCCAAGAGTGCAAAAACACTGCAGGGGGAGGCCTGCCCTCCAGGAAGCCTCTACAGACATCAGTGCTCTTGGCAAGGAAATTGTTTTGTGTCACATTCAGTATAGCCCAGAAACATTATGACCCTTCAACTATCCATCCCCATAGAAAGGAAACCCAAGCAATGGCACATAGTACTGTATGGAGAGACAGATCAGGTGTATCGTGCCGATAAAGCAGAGTCTTGGGAACTGGGGGAATACTGATCCAAAGGTCACTGAAGCTAATGGGATTCTTTCTATTGAATTTGTAAGTCCAGAAAGGACTATTGTGATCATCTAATCTGACCTTTTACAATAACACAGGCCATGTAGAATTTCACGCAGTGATCGCTGCATCAAATCCACTAACTTGTGGCTGAAGTAAATCAGATCTTTTAGAAAGGCCCTGAATCTTGACTTAAAGACCCCAAGTGACGGAGCATGCACCACACCCTTTGGGACGCTGTTCCGTGGTGAATTACCCTCCCTATTAAAAATGTGCATCTTGTTTCCGGCTTGAATTTTAGTTTTAACTTCCAGCCTTTGGACCTCATCATGCCTTTGACTGATAAAGTAAAGAACCCTCTACTCTCAGAAATCGTTGTCAGTGTAGATACATATAGATCAGCTCTCCTTTATACAGAGTAGATACGTATAGATCAAGGGACCATATAGATCTAGTCACCTTTTATTGGACAACTGCAATGAACTTGGATCCGTTTTTATAGTGGATATCGATATCTGAACAAATTTGGACATTTTCCTTTTGCCACCAAAAATGTTATTTAAAAAACAGCACTGAGTGGCACTCTTATTCGTAGTCTTATCAGAGAGGCTAAGAAGGCTGAATGAGCCTGAGGACCTGCCAGCATGGGATATGGGGTGAAGTGCTTTTTATAGCAAGGTAGAGAGAGCTGCCCAGGCAGTATCTGTTCTGTGGGACAAGACAGAAGTCCAGTCTTCAGGTCTCTCATCCTGGCTGCTTTCAGGAGCACTGATTTAACTCCATCCCCACACAAATGCAATGTGCCATCTTCCAGCAGGGGATAGAACTAATCAAAATCATTGCTAATAATACATTAGTCACCCTCTTTTTCTTTCCTCTCCACCCCAACAGCTACCCCCATTGGAATATGTCTTCATAAATTGTACCGTATGCTATTATTTTATTCTGAAATATATATGCCCCTAGAGATAACTTACATAGGAGAGATAAGAGAGTGATTGATGGAAGTAGGTTAAAAAAATTGTTGATTGTGGGTTCAGCTGTCGGATCAATCAGTTGGGTTGATTGAGATCAGGCTGATTGTGGAGGTACCCATAGGTAAGAGATGAAATAATATAAGATAGACACCTGACATGATGACCTATCTGCTAAAGCACAGGATTTCTATGGAACACCTGATGTGTCCATTAGTTTTCCTCCTAGAAACAATTTTGCTGAATGAAACTAATTGTTATGACTGTATTTTAGCTGAACGAGTGGGGGGTTGCCCTTGCTATATATCAGCCTGGGTTTGCTAAGTATTTTTTTCCTCGTTTTAACCTAGGCATATATAACTCAATCACATCATTAGGTAGCCGCTCATGATTTTAGACCTAAAATCTAATGCCTACCTTAGTTGGGGCGTGCAAAGGATTAGTGCTCTGTGTGTTGTTGGGACCTTACAATGCTTCTGCACTTCCACCAGCAATCTGTCTTCTCACATCCGTACTTAGCTCCTCAGTGAGCCTGGTGAAGGCACAGAAACATAATAGAGACTGGGGAGCCTTTTTATGCGAATGCAGGCAACACTTCCCATCCTGGATAACTGCTCCCTCTAGTTCAGTGTATTTAATGAAAAATGTGATAAGAAATAGCTGCAAGACAGATGGACAAGGGTGGAGGGACATTCCGCTGATTTCTTTAATTTTTACACTAACTGAAAAGCCAATCCATTCTTTTTTCTGCTCTTATATTTCACCCCGAGCCCTGTTTTTATTCCTGAGAACAGTAGCTTGGAAGGCAGTTTGTATAAAACGCATCTGCCTACCATACACTTGTGTGTCTGCCTGTGTGTTATATCTTCTTGTTTGCAGTGGAGCTGTGGCCGTTTTGGTCCCAGGATATTAGAGAGACAAAGTGAGTGATGTCATATTGGACCAACTTCTGTTGGTGAAAGAGACACGCTTTCCAATCCAGGCGAACTCAGCTGCCCAGATCTCCAAAGCTTGTCTCTTTCATCAACAGAAGTTGGTCCAATAAAAGATATTACCTCACCCACCTTGGCTATGTGTGTGTATATAGATAGATAGATAGATATAGTACATACACACACATATATATACATTTGTATTCTACATCTGTGTGAATGTAATACAGGCATGTGTGCTAGGAATATATATATATGGGGTGTTGTTTTCAAGGTGTGAGTGTCCATGTGGGTATGAAATGTGTGTGTTGTACTTAGCACACACACACACACACAGATTTATTCCCTTGTATTGCTGTGGCTACTGTATGTGTGACCTGTCAGTGTATTATAATCAGCTCCTTGAGACTGGTGTTGTGCTTTCCCTGGTTGGTTTTCGGAGCTCATTAGGGCCTAGACTTGAGTTTGCTCAGGTGCTTCTACCAACAGCCCAACTTTTGATCTCCGCTTGGGAACCGGTTGCCCTCCCTGGCTCAGAGGTACCGTGCCCCCTGTCTTTACCAAATCTTCCCCCCCTTCCCTTTCGCTCCTTCTATTATGCGTCCCCTTTGCTGACACACAAAAGCTTTGTGAGGTGCATGTGTGTGGTCCCCAAGGGGCGCCGGAGCAGCGAGGAGTTGATTTTTGGCGAAGGCGCTGCGGAAACTGTGTGTGAACCGGTTCAATTAGCCGCTTCGCTCCAGGACCCCACGCGTTGGCGCTGGGGCTGCGTGCGCGAAGGTGGAGACAGGCTCCCCCCGGAGTGAGTGCACCCGACCCCAGGCAGAAGGGCCGTGTCACGCGGCAGACATCTCTCCCCACCCCCGCCCCAGCTCAGGAAACCCCAGAGATGCAATCTGTAGATCGGTTGATTGCCTCGCCCCTTGCAGCACACATGGGCTTTAAAGGGCTCATTTGGGAAGCATTTGCAAACATATGGATCGTTTTTAAGCTAATAATTTTTAATTCACTATGTTTCCCAGTTTCTTTTTTTAATTGAGGTTTAGGGAGTTTTTTTTTGGGGGGGGGGATTGTTCTATGCTGCAGAAAGCATCGCTGTAAAGAGATGGGGGATTGGTGTGTCAAACCTTTCCCAAGACATCTTGCGCCCAGCTCCTGCCCCTTCCTCGAAAGGAAAGGACCAGCTAGCCCGATCTTCTTCATACTGCTATGACCAAGTACAGCCCATGGTTACTGCAGCCGGAGGCAATCAGAAAGCCCTGCTGCCAGGTGCTTTCGAGGGGAGGGATAACTCCGTGGTTTGAGCATTGGCCTGCTAAACCCAGGGGTGTCAGTTCTATACTTGAGCGGGCCATTTAGGGATCTATGGCAAAAATCGGTCTGGGGATTGGTCCTGCTTTGAGAAGAGGTTGGACTAGATGACCTCCTGAGGTCCCTTCCAACCCTGATATTCTATGATTCTTTAAAACAAAGCTACCTAGGGGCTCTGGTGTTACTAGTCTTCAGCTGGAGGAAATACTAATGTGAATAAATTAGTAGTAATAATAATCATTCATAAAGAATTGCTCATCGGAGGACATCGGTCCAATCAAACACAGGAGGGGACATTTGGACTCCCATCCCCACGCGGTGCCACTGACACAGGGCGGCACAACTGGCTGGAGAGAAAGTCGTTGCAAATTTTGGGACTGTGATTGTGCATTTAGGGCGGGAAGAAACCTGATGGGAAATTAGAAAGATTGGTGAAGGCAGAATTGACTGGAAAGACCTGATTGCAAGGGAGTGTTGATTCCATAGAACCCTAGAATCTCAGGGTTGGAAGGGACCTCAGGAGGTCATCTAGTCCAACCCCCTGCTCAAAGCAGGACCAACCCCAACTAAATCATGTCTACAGCAGCAGCAGGAGGAAAAAAGTCTATTTCCTACAGTCACGTACATCCTCCACCTTGTCCCGCGCCTCCCATTCGGATACTTTAAATAGGCGATCATTAGATAAACGGTCAGTTCCCGAGAAAAGCACCCGGGGGTTTGATTTATAATGGCAGAGGGCACAGGGCCGGTTTGTTTAAGAGGCAGAGATCGTAGAATCACAGACTCTCCGGGTTGAGGGACCTCAGGAGGTCAGATGGAGGGACGGGTGCAATGATTGACCCCATTGCAGTCGATGGAAGTTTTACCATTTAAGTGGGGCCAGGATTTCACCCCATAGACCCACAGCCCGTGTGTGTGTGTCGGCACTTGGGTGTGTTCCATCTGTCCCAGGTGAACAGCCCGTGTGTGTGTGTCTGCACTTGGGTGTGTTCCATCTGTCCCAGGTGAACAGCCCGTGTGTGTGTGTCGGCACTTGGGTGTGTTCCATCTGTCCCAGGTGATTTTTTTTTAGTGCCTCCTATTTGAAAAGCTTCTAAACCCAACCCGCCCCTCACCACGGCGTCGGGCCCGCAGCATGGGACGCCGGGGCCCGCTCGCTGCAAAGCGGCCAGTGCAGCGTCATGTTTTATTGATGAGTGGTGGGAAAGCCGAGGGACTCTCTGCGGCTCCACTTCCTTCCCAGCTGAAAACCATTTCACCTCCTCTCACAGACATCCAGCTCCGACCTCCTTCCCCTTCCAGCCCGCTCCCAGCTGCGCCTTATTTGTACAACCGGTGCTGGGTCTTTAGAAATCATCGCGGGGGGGGGTCAGCCCAGCCCAGCTTGTGCCTTAAACATGCTTTCTCTCGACGTGGAAGAGCCAAACGAGCTAGAGACCTGGGGAGAGAAGCCGGGGGGGGGGGGGAGAGGTTGCTTAGGGTAGTGGGGAGAAGCTGCTTAGGGTAGTGAGGAAAGAAGGGGGGAGAGGTTGCTGGGAGGGAGGAAGAAGCTTGGTGGGAGGGAGAGATTGCTGGGGGTGGGGAAAAAGAAGCCAGCGGGGGGAGAGGTTGCTGGGAGGGGTGAAGAAGCTTGGGGGGGGGGGGAGAGAGGTTGCTGTTGGGCGGGAAGAAACCAGGAGGTAGAGAGAGGTTGCGAGGGGGAGAGAGAGGTTGCTGGCGGGCGGGCGGGCGAAGAAACCGGAGGGGGGAAGAGGTTGCTGGGGGGAGGAGAAGCCAGGGGGTAGAGAGAGGTTGGGGGGGGAAAGCCGGGGGGAGGTTGCGGGAGGGAGGGGGAGGAGAAGCCAGGGGGTAGAGAGAGGTTGGGGGGAGGGAGAGATTTCTGGGGGGTGGGGGAAAGAAGCCGGGGGGGAGGGAGAGGTTGGGGGAGGGAGGGAGAGGTTGCTGGGGGGAGGAGAAGCCAGGGGGTAGAGAGAGGTTGGGGGGGGGAAAGCCGGGGGGAGGTTGCGGGAGGGAGGGAGAGGTTGCTGGGGGGAGGAGAAGCCAGGGGGTAGAGAGAGGTTGGGGGGAGGGAGAGATTTCTGGGGGGTGGGGGAAAGAAGCCGGGGGGGAGGGAGAGGTTGGGGGAGGGAGGGAGAGGTTGCTGGGGGGCGGGAGAAACCAGGGGGTAGAGAGAGGTTGGGGGGGAGCCAGGGGGAGGGAGAGGTTGGGGGGGGGGAGGGAGAGGTTGCTTAGAGAAGTGCGTTATTCACTCCACTCTTTAAAGCTTCTTTTCAAGGCTCTCTCAAGTTGGGCAAACTGAAAAGCAAAACAATCATTAGAGATAATTGCTTGTGGCCAAACACAGGCATCAAAGCCCCGGGGCTCATTTGTGCCGGGCCTTGGTGTGCGATCCGAAAAAGTGACCCTTGTTTTCTCGCTGGAGTGGGGGAGCACATAGAAAGTGCCAGATGGAGGGACCCCCTTTGCACTCTCCAGCGGCTCAGCCTTGTCTGCCCCGGCGAATAGGCGCAGAGGCCGGGATAAAAGGGACATAAAGAAGGGTCAGGAGAGGTTGCATAATTACCAGGGGGTGGGAGGGGGGAGAGAGGACGGAAGATACTCACCACCGCCGTGGAGTTCTATGCATGAACTGCCTCATCAGGGGATGGGCTGTAGGGGGGTCCTGTTTAAGGGGGGGGGAATCATGGACGCTAATGATGGGAAAGCACCTAGGGCCTGATTCAAAGCCAATGGGAACTGAAGTCAAGTCAATGGGGATCTTTCCACCCATTTCCCTGGGATTTGGGTCAACCTCTTCCCCCCCCCACACACAATGTTGCTCTTTAGGATGTGTGAATTTAGGATGACCTGAGACGCCCAGCTACTCGCCCCACTCTGAACACCCGAGGAGAGGTTCAGGGGCAGTGCCCTCGGTACCCTCTCCTCCCCCTTGGGGACCTGAGGTCACACATTAGAATTGCACGGGGTGGGGGGAGGTTTTGCGGGGGAGGAAAGAAAAAATAGTAAAATGGCATAAAACCCACCCACCGTGTTTTCAACCCTCCCCCCCCCCCAATTCGAAATATTAACTGGCGTCAAGAGCGCCATTGGATTCCTCCACACGGGGAGTGCTGGTTTTCTGACGTGTTGGCTTAAAACGTGTCAGTCGGTGAGAATGGTGTCCCTCGACTGTTCGTCAGAGGGTGGAGATGACCGGCAGGAGAGAGAGCATTTGATCATTACCTGTTAGGTTCACTCCCTCTGGGGCACCTGGCATTGGCCACTGTCGTAAGACAGGATACTGGGCTGAATGGACCTTTGGTCTGACCCAGTATGGCCGTTCTTATGTCCTTATGATTACAAGAAAAGGTATAACAAAGGCTCCCTCTAATAACTCAGTCTCCGGGGAGGCACGTGGTGAGCCCATCACCCTGCCAAAATCCATGGGGCTGGGGGCAAATCGCAGCCCCCGACTCCTCCGTGCTCAGCTGCAGATGGGAAGGCTGGGAGAGAAGTTGTCTTTGAAGACACTGCTCAGCAAGGCTAAAGGCAGAGCGCCAGGGGACCGTGTTCGCAGTGTTTAGCGCTCTCTGGCTCGCATGATAAGATAGAGTCAGGCTTTCTGCTAGCCCAGCCCGTCTCTCAGTAATGGGCTTGTAATGACCTAAACGAGCTGTTGATGAGGGACAATAAATCTGTCTTTTCATCCTGTCATTTCACAGGGCCCTGGGCAAGGCTCTTTGCTTAAAATAATTTCAGCTGCTTGCAAAGGAAAATCAAAGCCATTGGAGGAGGAGTTTGGGAAGAAATAATAGGACAGCTTTAGTTAAATATATGGCTTGGGTTGATTATAGATTAATCCTCATTTAAAATGTTTATTAAAGCCACTGTTAAAAAAGGTATATAGTACACAGGTTAAGAAAAGGGTGTCTGTACATCCGGGTATCGGGTTTAGATTATTCACAATCCAAAGTTTGTTTTAAAAAGTCAGAAGATACATATAGTGCATAATCAATATCTTTGATCAACGCAAATATGAGTTTACAGTTTATGGGTCGCTATCCCTTAATATTTGCACGGCTAAAGAATTATGGATGTAATTGAAGGCACTTTTTTCCCAAGGGCAAAACACTCCCCGCAGGTGAATCTGTAATTATCTATTTGTAGTTTGTGACAGAGTTGGAGACATTCATCAGGCATTTGAAGCACTTCTGTCAACTAAAGTTGTTCAATCAGCTGTTGGATCAATTCGAAAGTAAAAGGAATGATTCTTTTTGTGCAAAAACATAGAGGAATCCAGTGACACCTTAAAGACTAACCGATTTATTTGGGCATAAGCTCCATGCATCTGAAGAAGTGGGGTTTTTTACCCACAAAAGCTTATGCCCAAATAAATCGGTTAGTCTTTAAGGTGCCACCGGACTCCACGTTGTTTTTGTGGATACAGACTAACACCGTTACCCCTCTGATTCTTTTCGTGCAGTTTTTATTAAGAGGACATTTGTATAGCGGGTGTGGGGTGTTTGTTTGCTTTTGTTTTTTAAACCTGGATTCTACAGACGGATCTACAAAACCCCGCGCCGACATCGCTTTTACCTGTTCAAAGCGAAGGCTCTTTCCTGAAAGATCACTTCACCCAACAGCCCTGTTTGGGAACTTGTTGTATTTTTGCATTCCAATACTTCTAGATCTCCACTGTATCATCCCCAACCTTAAAGCGTGTGTAACAGACCGAACAGAATTCAACAGCAGACACAATCCCACTGCGCCCCCTATGCTCTGAAGAGGAAAGTGCTTGTTACACGTTCCTTTTAAAAGGGGTTTACTTTCCAATGCTGTTATTGATTGTCACCACGATATTCTCCAATGTAGTACGGATTGTAAGACTGGAAGAGCGATTGTTAAACTAGAGTTAAAGGCAGCGAGGGTCTAATTTTTCGTACTCTTTTGCTGTAATTTTGCAGAAATTGTAACGTGTCGAAGTGGATCCCAAGAAGTTGTCGTTAAATATTGGTGTGTGGGTGGTTGTTTTTTTTTTTTTAAAGAAAAGTGATCGAGTGATAGAAAAGCAAGACAAGAAATCATCATTTCATTCACTCAAAAGGACCTGATTGTTAGCACCTACTCAGGCAACCCTCGCAAATAACTGGAGTTTTGTCGGAATAAGGACTCCGGGATCATCCCTCGAAATAGGCTAAAAAAATGCCGTTGCATGGCTTTTTGCCGTGTTGGAAAGCGAAGCTAGACGGTTAGATGATTAACCCCTGAAAACAAACGACCCACTAAATAACCATCTAATATAGCACCTAGAAAGAAAGGGAAAACCTCATGTATTACCAGCCACAAAAAGCATTAAGAAATGGGCTGGCGTCACAGACCTGAGAATCAGGTGACTTTTGAGTGTATTGGTTTTGTGCGCAACAATCCAGTGGTGTTGAAGAGATGGCCGTGAGGAATAGGAAATGGACTTTACTGTAGTTTCAGAATCTAGGCTCTAGCTGCTCTCGGACAGGTGCCACCTGCGACAGCAAAATCAATACGCTTTGTGAATTCTTGTATTCACAGCCTGGACCACAACTAGCATTGCTGTGCGCCGAGCTGCGAGGGTGGGTAACTCCGCCAGTGAAACGAATTTAACCGTGTTGCTCACGAACTGTCTCTCGGGGCGATCTCCCTTCATCCAAACGGTCTCCCCCATAAAGCCCTGAAATTGACCAGAATAGTTTAACGAGGCATTTTTAGAAGAATCTATAAGACACTTGGAAGTCTAGCCCTAATTTGGGAAACATACCTGCAAACCTTTACTCACGGGAGTAGAAGACCTTGTCACTGCTTGCATGAGTAAGAATTAATCAGCTGGCTAACGGGTTAATTTGGATGGGCTAAATTATCTAGTCAGTTCGCCTCGGTGTAACTAGGGGAGATTTTTTTTCGGGGGCGGGGGGAGGGATATCCTCATGTTCGTGTTCACAAACCTGTCTAGGTGCTACCAAGTGCCATCTTTGTAAGCAAACAGGGTAGGGCTCTGCCGTTTTGGTCACTGGAAATGTATTCAGTGGATAGAGGTTTTTCCTTCTGTAAATCCAGGGGCAAATAAACAGGAAAACGCAGCGGGGTTCAGGCTTAAGCATGAAGGAAAATCCCAACCCTATCTTTAGTTATCCAGCGGTATGTTTGGGAACTTGATAGACACCAGTAGCTAGTGGCTTGCTAGCCCACAAACCTGAGAAGTCCGTAAGGGATATACCAGCTATCGGGCAATTTTCTGCTCAGGCTTTTAAACTACCGATTAGACCATAGAAACTCCCAAGCCCATATGGCGATCGTTACACCTGGCACAGGTGCAGTACGGCTGTCTGCGGCCTTGGGACGCTTCAGGTGTGAAATACACCAGTCAAGCGCAAATCAAACGATCAGCCTCTTTTAATTCCCAAATAAAAAGCTATTCGCTTCAGGACAGAGCGCTCTGGGGTGCGCACCCCGAACTCTGCCACGCTTTCAAGCTGATGGGGAAGAGGAGATGGAGGAAGAAAATGGCCCCGTCTAAATATTTTTTGCAAGACAGCGGACTTGTGGCTTGGTGCTGCAAGGTGCTTGTGTCTTGGTGTGAAATATGCTTCAGCGGTACAAACTCAGCACGCAGATCCTATTTTCAACCCTCCAGCAACTCCCACTCGCGTCTGCGAGGGGAACAGTTAGATTCACGGACTTATTTCTAGCGAGGTGACCTGCTTTGGGTCTCAGAGAGGCCCCACCTCTGGAAGAGAATCGTTGGGGTATTTACTCCCCAGCCAAAAGTCCTTTCACCTGGGACATTTCCAGCCCGTTCACGGGGGAGGTTTACATCCACGGTGGAGCTACCCGTGAGGCGTGGCTCGTTTCGAGTACTTGGGCGAGGGGTGTTTTGGTTTGAACAGTGTTGAAGGGGGGAATGAATGAATCCGCCAGCAGGGTGATTCCTTGTCTGTCTGCCTAATGTTCCGATACCACGGGGACGGGCGCGGTAGAAAAGCCAGGTAGCCAGCGAGCTAGATATGTTTGTGGGGCCTGATCCACGCGGCGCAGAAATGAGGGGGGGGTCTCTTCGTGGATGCTGAGCGGGCCATTAGCAGGTGCCTCCCTCCCACCAGTTTTATAACAGAGGTGAAGGGCAGTGTTAGCGCCCGCCCCTCCCTTATTACCCTTTGAGTTGCCTGTGGACTGGGGAGGGGAGGCACTGGCTGATGGGTGCTCCTAGCCCCCTTCTCCATTACCCAGCCTTAAAAGGAAGCCCCCCCCCCCCAGGCCAGGCAGGGCTTGGACACCTGCCGTCTCTGCTCTGGGTTCCTGATTCCCAAGCTAAGTGGGTTGTTTGAAAACATACCTGCCGCCGGGCGCAAACAACCCATTCAAAGGGCCTTTCCAGCCCCACCCCGCGCACTTCCTCCACTGTGGCATTTTAACAGCCCAGGCTGACCTTGACCTTACCTAGCCGCACCTGAATGGGGCCATAAACCGCAAGCAGGAACTGATCTTCACCCCCACCCACCCTAGCAGCCACTAAAATATGGACTGGGGCCATGAAAGGAAGTGGGGACCCACGTGGCGGATTGTGTCTTCTGTCAGTGCCGGGGGTCACCTCTTGTTCTTAAGCAGAGGCCAGAATAAAATATTTAGGCAAGAGAGACCTGAAGCATAGAGTCCCAGGGCTGGACTTGAGAAGTCATCATGTCCAGCCCCCTGCTCTGAGGCAGAACCAAATAAACAGAATCCATCCCAGACAGGTGTCTTCCAACCTCTTCCTAAAACCCTCCAGTGATGGGGATTTCACAGCCTCTCTTGGGAACCTGTTCCAGTGCTTAATTGTCCTTAAGTTCGGAAGTTTTTCCTAATATCTGACCTACATTTCCCTTGCCGCAGATTAAGTCCATCACTTCTTGTCCTACCCTGGAGAACAATTGATCACCCATCCTCTTTAAACCAGCCCTTAACCTATTTGAAGGGTGATACTGTTTTGTTAGGAATATTTATGGAGCATTTTTATCCTCCTATTGATTAAAATTTATACCCTTAAAAAAATGCTTGCATTATCTGTTTCCCTGCCTGTGGTTTTCTTTTGGACAGCTTGTTTTCCAGTCCCGACAATGGAAAAAAATGCATTCAATTATAGCAATCGAGTACAGATTTAAAATGATAGTAACAAACGAGACAATCCTTTGCCCCCCCCCCCCCCCCAAGCATGGCGAAAGGTTCTGGCACCGGGGGTGAGGTTCTGATGTTCCTGACAATGTTCCATTTCAACCCCCTGGCCGTGATTTTTACACGGTTCTCAAGATACCTGCGGGGAGTTACAGTCAAAGCACATTAATACCTGGGTGTTCTGGCAGAAAAATTTGGTTCAGCAAACGCTCCTGTAATAGGGGAAGGCTGATGGGTGCTCCTAGCCCCCATCAGACAGAAACATCACACACAGAAACATCACACACAGCCAGCTCAGTTTTTGCCACCTTTTCCCCCTGTTCCCAAAACAACTGGCATCTTTTCCCCAAAGTTCCCAGCTGCATATGAAATTTCAGGAAACCAGCTATGTTCGATTTCAGCTCAGGGGCATTTTATTTTTGCCTGGAGATAGAACCATCCCAGCCTTGGCGTGCAATGCATTTCATAACAGATCCAGTGTGGAAGAGGAATTTGGAAGATCAGGAGAGAGATATAAGCCCAGGGGCTTAAAGAAGGCTCTTGAGAAGAAAGACAATGACATTTCTGAACCCTGTGTGCTAAAGCTTGTCAATTTCTTTCTCTTACCGATTGTGTGGCCACTGCTAGTTGAGATAGTGTATGATATTATTTTCACTGAGATGCACTAGAATAAACCGGGGTACCATTTGGTATCAAGATGTTTACAAACATGCTCTCATTAGAAACCATTTACTCAGGCAGTTGAAAATCTGTTACCAATTTAATAGTCTTTAAATAAGTCAATGGTAGCATTAGAGTTTTGTTTTTCAATTGCATTGCTAAATGTTGTTGATATGTAAATTCTGGTTATATATAAAATAAAAGCAACCGCTCTTCCTTTTGGCTATGAACTTTAAAAAAAAAAAGAATATTCACATTTTGCCTGTTATGTTGTCCTCTGCAAAACTGAAAAATGCACCATTTAAAACAACAGTCGATGCAAAAAATAAATACATACATTTGGACTTTAAGATAACGTTGTAATTTACATCCAGAAGGGAAAAATGATTTTTTTGCATTTCTAAAAAAAAAAAAAAAAGTTGGGTGAAGACAAATAAAGGATGATTGCAATGTTTATAAATAAATAACGATTGGAATCATGCATTTAAAGATATATTCAAATGGTCATAGTTTTCTTCCGCTCTGAATATTACATTGATTTTACAGTAGCTGCAATAAAATTAGGAAAAAACCAAACCAACACATTGTTCTGTGATTTGTCTGTTTAGCTCAATTCGGAGATTCATCTCTGTTAATGAAACAGCACGTTATAAAGTAACTACATGGAAGGAAACGTATGCTTTCTATTTGGTTTGTTGGAAAAGCAAAGCTTAAATACAGCTAAATGATAAAGGCAGCTGGCTTCATATAGAAAGTCAAAGCTTGCAAAGCCTTTACAATTAATACTATTTTAAGATTGGGGACAGGCTGTAAACACAGAGATGCAATTCTTCAATGTGTTTACTACATATCTACAGAAACATACAGCAGTGGGTGGATTTGGTGGCCCACTGCCATATCTGAGGTTCTATAGTATATACATATCCTGCAAAGACCTTCCACACATGTTAAAACTAAATGGAAATCAGGTGCCTACGTTCTTTTGCTTTTTTTGCATCTTCAGACACATAAATTCTTTAACAAATCTGGCCCCTGGGCCCCAATTCAGGAAAACATCCCTGTTTAGAAAAGCACTTCACCGAGTGCTTAACTTTCAGCAGGCACTTAAGTCCCACTAATTCAGTGTTTCTCAAACTGGGGTCACCGCTTGGGTAGGGAAAGCCCCTAGCGGGGCGGGCTGGTTTGTTTACCTGCCGCGTCTGCAGGTCTGGCTGATTGCGGCTCCCGCTGGCCACGGTTCGCCGCTGCAGGCCAATGGGGGCTGCTGGAAGCAGGAGCCAATAAATCTCTTGGCCCACGCCACTTCCAGCAGCTCCCATTGGCCTGGAGCAGTGAACCGCGGCCAGTGGGAGCTGCGATCGGCCAGCCCTGCGGACGGGGCAGGTAAACAAACCGACCCAGCCTGCCAGGGGCTTTCCCTACCCAAGCGGTGACCCCGTTTGAGAAACACTGCACTAATTGCAGTGGCACTTTACCATGTGCTTAAGTGCTTTACTAAATTGGAATGATTTTAGAACTAGGGCCAGAGTAAAGATTGCAGGGTGGAGCCCATCTTTCACGGTTTATTTTGGAGTAAAATGTAAGTATTGTTATTAAATTCTGGCCCCACTGATTTTAATGGATGTTTTCTAATGGATTTTAATAAGGTTTAAAATGTGGCCCTGTATGTATATAATGTATGCATACAAGAATAAGCAAGATGTCTTGTGTGTGTGTGCAAAAGGCAGGCTTGGTATTACAGAGGTTTCCATGCTCTCCCCATTCTGAGACCCCATTTTTGTTACTTAAAACTTTGCCAAACTTTGACCCTCTCCCACTGGACCTACAGAAGTGAATAGACAAAACCTGCGCACACTCTTTGAAAAATCAGTGTGGGTTTGTGTGTATATTATATGTATACCTACCGATGAGAGAAATACAAACAAATAGATGGTAGAGAGACATGTACAGAAATATATGAACAAGTTGCAGAACTTTGAAGAAAAGAAGAATTTTGCAAGACAATAGTGAAGACCTTTAGTAAGGCCTTGATCCTGTTCCCATTCCAGTCAATAGCAAATCCCTCATTAGCTTTAAAGAAGGATGATCAAGCCCTAAAAGCACATGCAGAGTATAGTCTCTGCATACATTTTACAATAAAATCTTTTGATTTCACAGTCTCCAGTTACTGGTCACTAATCTCTTAGGGTACGTCTATACCCAGCCACTAGTTCGGCGGCTGGCAATCGAACTTCTGGGTTTGACTTATCGCGTCTTGTCTGGACGCGATAAGTCGAACCCGGAAGTGCTCGCCGTCGACTGCGGTACTCCAGCTAGACGAGAGGAGTACCGCGGAGTCGACGGGGGAGCCTGCCTGCCGCGTGTGGACCGAGGTAAGATCGAACTAAGGTACTTTGAACTTCAGCTACGTTATTCACATAGCTGAAGTTGCGTACCTTAGTTCGATTTGGGGGGTTAGTGTAGACCAAGCCTTAGGATTCAGTTTACAACTTCAATGTGAAAAGCTCATGATTTTGCTTTTGATCACTGATAATATTACCTTAGACATTACTCCAGCCCGTGCTTTGCTGCACATTGGGCTATCCATCCTTGCCTGTCAACTACCCTTCTCTCCAAATCTTCCCATTTCATGTAGAGGTGTTTGATGTTGTTCAGAACTGTTTGTTTCCATGTTACTTGCAGTCTTCTTCTCTTTCTTCTTGTGTTTTCTGCCTTCCATTCAAGGGCAGTATTTGGCAAGCGTTCTTCTTCCATTCTCAGCACATGTCCTAGCCTCTGATGTCTTCTTTTGTATATTTCTTGTGAGAGGGTGCCTTGTCCAGTAATTTTTCCGACTTCTTATATTACACACCTAAACAAAAAAATAAATAAATCCATGGGTTATTTTATATTCTTCGCTTCCCTGCCTTCTGTCCTGAACTTAAAGCCAGTTTCCCAGCCTTTGTGGTTAGTTTGTACCAAAAATGACTCATACTCATCTGGCTGGGCCTATTAATTTAGTTGACTTTTCATTTTTTAAAAGAAAAGAAAACATTTCTCATCATGTGGTCCCCTCCCCCCAGCAAAATCAGATGCTTTTATTCTTTTCTTTTTTTCCTGTGAGCTGCTGCAAAATAATCAGAAAGAAACTAGCAAGGGAAACAAGAAGGTTGATCCAACCTTTGACTTGTCCTTATAAAAAGGATTCATGCTAAGTCCTGGCCACCCCATTGACAGAGCAGACCGTGTCAATTGTGTTCTGAGATTTAGCCATCCCCCACGGAGCCAAGGCAGAGAGTCTAGCCACAGAATATGGGATACTGTGTAGTTACCCATTTGTCAGGCATGTATTTTCGTGCAGTGAAGGAAGGGATTATAAAAGGCATCTTGTACTTATTATTACATGCCCATCACATGGGCTAGCTGGGCACATGTGCACAATTCAAGGCTAAAGAGGAGGATCACAACATCTGGACGGCTCTCCCATCCCTTGCACTCACAAAGAGATTCAGATGCCACTTCAGTCTTTTGGAGGTTCCCTCTCATCAAGAAAAGAGTGAATTGTGAATAATAATACCCCCTTGCTCTTTCCATCAGTAGATCCCAAAGTGCTTCACAAAGGAGTATCATTATTTCCCTTTTACAGAGTCCCAGGGAGAAGTGACTTGCTCAGCGTGGACCAGGAGCAGAGCCAGGCATAGAACCCACTGTTTTTACTGAGTCTAAGTCCAGTGCTCTACCCTCTAGGGGTGCTGGGGTGCTGTCTTCTGGTTGTGCTCTACTGCCATATGGTGTGGAATCTACATTGCTTTGTGCTGACTCAGAGCTCTTTAGGGATAACAGTTTGAGGTCTCTGTGGAAAAATGTGGGCACCCATAGGTCCATCTCACCAATGCTGCTTCTCTGGTGGAAAAGAGAGGTGGGGCTCACTCCCAGCTAGTAGGGAAGAACAGTTTGAATGGGTGGGGAGAAAGAGGTGTGGTGCACAGTTTATTGGGCCTGCAGGCATTAACTGAGGGCCCAAGAGTTGCCTGAGCTGATCCTGCTGATTAAGGCCTGTCTATTCAGGCAAACCAACTGGTCCCCCCAATGTGACCAGTCATCCATGAGGACACAGGTCCTAAAAGGCCACACTTAGCAGGTGTGGCTGACAGCCCATTCTCAAGTCTTCCCAATCCAAACTAAGAGGGAGTGGACTCCAAAGCTGAGGGCTATCCCTAAGACAGCCCTGCCACCAACTTCTAGGAATTCACTGCTGAAGGCGGCACTCAAGAGCTTTTATCATCAAACTCCTAGGAAAATAAGGTATCTTGTAATGTTCCACTGGCTTATACAAGAAAATGTGTCCTCCTCAAGGCTCATAAAGTCATTGAGCCTGATCCAAAGGCCATTGAAATCAATGGAAAGCCTCCCATGGAAAAACTCAGGGCCTGTGAACGTTCAGGTGAATGACTCTTTGAGTCCTAGAGTTGAAGGCCAAATGGGACCATCAGAACATGTAGTCTGACATCCTATCACAAGCCACTAACTACCTCTTAGTCACCCCCACACCACTCCCAACAGCCAGAATTAGGCTAAAGTCCACAAGATTCTAAGCTATTGTGTGCCACAGCAGATACGAGAAGGACCCAGGGTGTACCAATGCCTAAGGCCTGTGCAATGGCTGGGAATTGATTTTGCTCACAATTTTGGAAATGTCTGTTCTGCATATAAATACTCATCTTTGCATATGAAGGAGGTATTTGAAGAAGGTATTAGTCTCTAGTTTTCACTGGATTATCTCTTTAGCTACGTCTTCCTTATTCTCCTGTTTAAAATGCTTGCATCATCCAACCAGAAAGCAGAAATGATACCATGTGACTCAGATGCCAAGCACAGAGCTCATATACCAAAGAATTAAAGCGTACAGTTTCTAAACCACCCACAGGCTGAAAATTGCTCATTCACATCATAGAATGAATATTCACCCATATCATTTTTTTGAAGAAAATAGCAATTTTGATGACCCACCCCAAGAAATAAATGTCAATGAAATTTTCCCAGTCCACCCCAATTTTTTCAACTGGTTGTACAGCTGATCAATTTTTTTTTTCAGATTTTGAATTTTTACATAGACATTTCAAATGTCAGCAACAAAAAATAGGGGAAAAAATGTCAATCCTGTTTTCATGGTTTCATTCCCCTTGTGTTTTTGACCAGCTCTAATTGGGACTAACAAAGTACTTGAAGAAAGTCAAGGATTCAAGAATGAAGCAAAGATTAAATTAGAGGACTGATTTAATTTGAGTTAATGAATAACTCAACCAGCTCAGAGACCCGCCATGCTCTTTCACAAACATTGGCCCACTTTTGCGGGATGAATTTTGGATTCTTAACTGGTGGAACACCAAATCTTCCATCTTCACCTACTCACTTGTCAATTCAATCAGATGAGAAACAAGACCAGGGCTTGGTCCATAAACTGAATGGGATGCCATGATTGAAACAATCTGGCCTGCAGTAACAGAGAATTAAGTTTCCATTCCCAATGAAGCCAATGGCAAAGTCCTCATTCACTTCAAATGGAGCGGGATCAGGCTACAATTCATACTGTGGCTGAGAATGGGTATGCAGTGGAATGGATACACTGCCAAAAGGAGAAGGCATGGAATCCTTCCCCCGGCTGTGTTTAACACTATTCAGCAATACTTACTCTACAGTGGCACCAGGGCAGTAAGTGAAGGAAAATGCCATGCCCATTTTGAACTGCAGGGGAATTTTAATAGGGGGAAAGCACTTAATCAGCTGGGAATTTAGCTACGCGTGCAATAACATCCTTGGCATGGAGCATTTCCTGAGGATTATGTACCTTGGGGCAATCTCTTCACCAGTTGCTAATCCCTAGGAAATGCGCTGCACCTCACGCATAGCTGCTTAACCCCAGCCCGGATGGATTTATTTTAAGTCCTGTTTCCTGTATAGAGGTTGTGGTGTGAGGCTGAATAAAGCAATAATGACTTTAAATAGTGCTGCCACTTGAACGGCCCCACTGAAGAAGCCAGTAGTGATGCTTGTGTGAGTATGGCTTTATGGTCTCGCTGCTTTCAAAGAACAGTCCATTTCTCTGGCAAGGGGGTTCATTTTTTTGCTTAGAGCCTGATCCAATGCCTATCGATGTCAATGGAAAGCATCCTATTGAGTTTAATGGAAAGTGGGCTGGGTCTTTGGAGACCAGAACATTTAGGGGTGCTTTATAGAAATGCAGAATGTGAACCACTGTCTGAAACATGGACCTCTCTGTACCTGATCTCTTGAGCTAGCATGTTCCACCCTCCCCCTGGCTTTCTTCTTTCTGACTCGATTCAACAATCCAAGAATTCTGAATCCAAGCTCTGCTGTTCGTGGACCTGTCAGAGGCACTTTGGTAGAAATAACTCAGAGCATCTTCTGCAGAATGTGCCATGCAAACAGAACTTGAAAACCCAAAGAAGCCAATCTGTCTTTGACTTTGAAGAATCGTTAGGCATAACAATGCAAAGATGATGACATCGCAGCCCGAGGAATGCACCGCTGCTATGGAACAGATGGTGCAAAGACGTTTTTTCATTTGATTTTATTAAGGTTTTGTTAATGAACTTGGCACCTGGGAAGGTCTGGGGGAAATGTTCGAACTTGGAGTAATCAGAACATTTGTTGATTCGGATACACTGAAAATCAACAGCTCTGCGTAAGAGGAATGTAGAAAAACCCAAAGATACAAAACATGATTTATTGGCTTCTGCATAATAAACAACGCCGCTCCTTTCAGATTTCAAGACCTGATTTTCCTTTGCCTTATGTTAGTATAAGTTGGGAGTAACTCAGTCAAAATCAGTGAATTTCCATCCGTTCCTCCACCAGTATAAAATTGAGGTTACTGAGAAGAAAGCAGGACACTATCAGCCAAACTTTTAAATGGACTGATAGATTTTAAGACTGCAAGGGACATTCGATCTTCTAGTCTGACCTCCTGTAGAACATGGGATATAGAATGTCAGCCAGTTACTCCTGTACTGAGCCCTGCTGAGTTGTGTTTGACTAAAACATCTCTTTCAGACAGCCCTCCAGTCTGGATCTGAAGATTTCAGGAGAAGGAGAATCCCATCACTTCCCTTGGTGGTCGGTTAATGGATTATCACCCTCGGCATTAAACACGTGTCCCTTCTTTCTAATTTGCATTTGTCTGGCTTTTAACTTCTAGCCATTGGTTCTTGTTATGCCGTTAAAACAAAAAACCCTTTAGTACTCTGTAGTTTCTCACCATGAAGGTACTTATTCACTGAACACTGTAATCAAGTCACCTCTTGATCTTCTTTTTGATAAACTAAACAGACGGAACTCTTTAAGTCTCTCAGTAGAAGGCATTGTTCTAGCTCTCAAATCATATTGATTTCCATATGGCTTGACTTCCCTGGAGTTATGCCAGCTGAGAATTTGCCTGTATATTTCAAGTTTAGCTAATGTTTTATGGTTTCAGTTAGAAGACTTCCATAGACACGATAAGCTATTTGTAATGAATCTCTCTCTTGAACTGGGTTAAGCAATTAAAGGGGGAAGAATTCACCCCTGTGTGGAGGACCAGCACAAGGTCTCTGACCCACTTTAAACCCCATTTTGAGGGCTTAAATTTGACTTAAGTGGGGCAAAAGCCTTGCGAGGGATCTTTAAACAGGGGTACATTTCATCCATGGAGACAGATCCCCAGTTGAAGTAAATCTACATTGATTTGCACCAGCTGAAATCTGGCCCATGGTAAGCAACATTGACTGAATGAAGAGCCAGATCCTCAACTGACGTAAATTGGCCTAGACCCATTCAAGTCAACAGCGCTATGCAAATTTATCCCAGCAGAGGATCTGGCCCTACATAATTAGTGACTGAATCACCACTGTGATGCTCCATATTTATGGTGATGTAGCTCCCCTGACTTCAAGAGACTGACACTGGGGTAAAGCTGTAGTAACTCAGGGCCATTCCTCTTTGTGGTCATTAGACGAAATAAAGAGTCTCGCCTACATCTGCAGTATATTCCCTTGAATTTGATTAGTTAGGGGCTAATCCTGCAAGGTGCCGAATGTCAGTGGGTGTTGGAAACACTCAGAATCTCCCAAGATCAGCCACACATCCATTTTGGTCCCGATTCTTCACTGTCCTGCACCTTGTGATGAATCCCTATGCAAAGTGGGGAGAAAGAACCACTGGGTGAGGTGAGCATTCTTCACACCCATGGGTGACAGCATTTTACAAGTGACTAGATCCTCTGGTGTCCCTGAACACCGCCAGCCCAGGATGGCTGGAGTGCACTGCACTCCGTTCAGATCCAGGTCAACCCTTGGTGTGCATCTGGAAAGCCTGCTACTCCAAAGAGTGGTTTAAAGCCAGCAAGGCTGACTTTATGCCACCTACCACTGAAACCTCAGCTCACCTGCTAAGGCAGTTCTCCATCCTCCTTAGGATCATAGAATATCAAGGTTGGAAGGGACCTCAGGAGGTCTTCTAGTCCAACCCCCTGCTCAAAGCAGGACCAACCCCAAACAGATTTTTGCCCTAGATCCCTAAATGGCCACCTCAAGGATTAAACTCACAACCCTGGGTTTAGCAGGCCAATGTTCAAACCACTGAGCTAACCCTCCCCTCCTTCCTTGTGCCACCGGAGTCCATGTGGGGTGGAGGAACTAGCCCATTTTGAACAGATCAAAACGATGACCTAAAATACAAAGCTATTTTTTTGGTATGAAAATTTTCAAGCCACTAAATCGTTGTTGTTTTTTTTTTTTTTTTAAGTAAAACTAAAGTCCCTCATTATTTTACTTGGAAAGATAACTATCTTCCACAAACATTTCCTAAATAATTTTAACAAATAAAATGAAAAAAATAATTAATAATCGAGAAAGTTAATCACACTTACTATATACTTCCTCAACATGCAGGAAACTGAGGCTGGGAGTAAGAATGGCCGTGGGACAATCTTGTGACTGTGAAAGAGGCCCAGTGCAGTTTGTTGTGTCAGTTAGCTATGAAGGGCAAGATTCACTGACATCCTGCACCGTCTCAGCTCGGCTAGTTTCCCATGTCCAGAACTTGTGGCTTGAGGCCGTCTCTGGACAAGCTCTTCTGACCGCATCAGAAGAACTGGACTGAATCTACAACAGATTTGAAAGCGGGTTTCAAAACCAGGATTTTATTTTTTCTTCTCTCGCTTTTGTTTTAGGCCGCCAGAAGAAAAGAAAAGTTAAACGCACATAAACCCTACTGGTGTCAAGTATCAGAGGGGTAGCTGTGTTAGTCTGAATCTGTAAAAAGCAACAGAGGGTCCTGTGGCACTTTTGAGACTAACAGAAGTATTGGGAGCATAAGCTTTCGTGGGTAAGAACCTCACTTCTTCAGATGCAACCCTACTGGGTGTGACTAGAGCCATAAATGTTTGAATTTCAGAGGTAAGATCATGTCACCCACGCTAGTGGTTTATAACCATGCCAGCAGCATGAAGCCGAAGTAAACCCAATAGGTCTGCCTTTCTGAAGGTTCCCCAATGTGAAGAACGCCTTGACTATCAGAGAGCTGCCAAAGCTGTTCCTACAGCCTCTCACCGCAACCCCCTCAATATTCAGTGGACCTGTCAGGGGAAAAGGGACACCCTGGTTATCTGTAGATTCTGGTATAGAGCTTTGGGGCTGTGGGCAACTGGACCCAATTGAGAGCAGCTCTAAATTATATCAGGGATCAATGTGTTCCCGCTCAGGGCCCGGAATGGAGGTGGTGGGAGGCACAGATAAAGGTCACTTTAAAACTACCTTCCCCTCCAATCCTGCATCAAGTGCAGCCCAGCTGGGCCAGGGGCTCATCAAACCCAAAGCAGCTCATTTACTGAGAGTAAAGGTGGGGTCTTGTATACAATCCTCTGCAATGAGCTTGAGTAAAGCATAGCGCGTCAGAGGTGAGTGCTAAAGGGCTAAAACTTAACTCTGCAATGGCCTGATCTTAGGGCGTTTATACACGACCCTTATGCAATGTATTTGTATGTCTCTGTAGTTGTATATGTATGTGTCTCTCTCACATGCACACCCTCTGTCTATATTGCATATATGCATGCAAGTTCCTACACCCAAACACAGATACCTGTACTTCTACCTTATATATGTACACACCTCTACCTCTATAGTATATAGAATGGTATAGATGTTATGCATATAGATAAGAGGGTGTGGGAATGTGTGTGAGGATAAAGAGAATGCAAAATCACTATTTACATTGCAGGCAAATGTTAGGCTCCCAGAGGTTAAGGGATAGGCACTAGTCATAAAAATAAACCTACCTTTCTGGTTTCCACTGATACATGAATAAACTCATTGAGGAAGAGTAAAGTTTCAGTTCTAAACTTTTTCTGATGGTGAGTTCTTTACTTCTCCCCCTGGCTTTCCTGACAGTTCCGAGGAAAATGGTATTTGAAATGGAAAAGGGGAAAACAGTGAGGTTTTTCTGCTCACCAGGGGAGATTTGCTAAACCAGTGTTCCAGAGGTGCTAGCAATTTCAAACGGCTCCCTTTCATTTGAGTAAGATCGAAGGAGTGTAATTCAGAGCCAGATCTATTAGACTGAGCTGTTAGCTGATAAAAAGTCAGACAGCCTATTGTGTTAAACCCATTGCAAATGCTACCACCGTCGCAGCTAGGGTGACCACATGTCCCGATTTTATAGGGACAGTCCCGATTTTTGGGTCTTTTTCTTATCTAGGCTCCTATTACTCCCCACCCCTGTCCCGATTTTTCACATTTGCTGTCTGGTCACCCTAGTCGCATCTACCTCAGTG